>NC_050071.1:72023352-72329577 GCF_009764565.3 Dermochelys coriacea | reverse complement strand
ATTGGGTACATGTCGTCAGTCTCCCCTTCTTCCTCCCTCCTTGAAAGCAAACAATCATTTTGCACCTTTTTTCCTGGGTTATCCGTGCAGACGCCATAGTACGGCAAGCATGGAGCTTACTCAGCTGTACACTGCTTTTGTGAGCATTGCAAATATCTCGTGCATTATCCTGCAGAATGTGCAGAGCCTATCTAGGAGCCACCAGCACGAGGATGATTGGGAGGAGGACATGGACACAGACATTCCTTAAAGCACAGGATGTGGCAATTGGGACATCATGGCGGCATTAGGGCATATTGATATAGTGGACTGCTGATTCTGGGCCCAGCAAACAAGCACAGACTGGTGGGACCACATAGTGTTGCAGGTATCGGATGATTCCCAGTGGCTCCAAAACTTTTGCATGCATAAGGCCACTTTAATAGAGTTGTGAGTTGCTTTCCCCCGCCCTGAAGTGCAGGAATACCAAAATGAGACTTGCCTTGACAGTTGAGAAGCGAGTGGCTTCTCAGAGATAGCCCTGTGGAAGCTTGTAATGCCTGACTGCTACAGGTCAGTCGGGAATCAATTCAGAGTGGGCAAACCTATTGTGGGGGCTGCTGTGATCCAAGTAGCCAGGGTAATCAATACCCTTCCGCTAAGAAGGGTAGTGACTCTGGGAAATGTGCAGGGAATAGTGGATGGCTTTGCTGCAATGGGGTTCCCTAACTGTGGCGGGGCGATAGATGAAACGCATATCCCTATCTTGGGACCGGATCACCTTGCCAAAGAGTACATAAACGCAAGGGGTACTTCTCAATGGTGCTGCAAGCACTGGAGGATGACAAGGGTCGTTTCACAGACATGAATGTGGGATGGTCAGGAAAGGTGCATGATGCTCGCATCTTTCAGAACTCCGGGCTGTTCAGAAAGCGGCAAGAAGGGACTTTCTTCTCAGACTGGAAAATTACTGTTACGGATGTTGAAATGCCAATAGTTATCCTTGGGGACCCAGCCTATCCCTTGCTCCCATGGTTCACAAAGTCGTACCCAGGCAGCCTCAATAGCAGTAAGGAGCAGTTCAATTATAGGCTGAGCAAGTGCAGAATGGTGGTAGAATGTGCCTTTGAACATTTAAAAGCTCACTGGCACTGTTTGCTGAGTAGGTGAGACCTCAGCGCAACCAACATTCCCATTGTTATTGGTGCTTGCTGTGTGCTCCATAATATCTGTGAGAGTAAGGGGGAGATGTTTATGGCAGGGTAGGAAGTTGAGGCAGATCACCTGGCAGCCAATTTTGAACAGCCAGACACCAGGGCAATTAGAAGAGCACACCGAGGCACACTATGCATCGGAGAGGCTTTGAAACACAGTTTCATGACTGACCAGGCTACAGTGTGATAGTTGTGTGTTTTGTCCTTGATGCAAAGATGCCCCCTTCCGTGAATGTACTTCCCTGTAAGCCAATCCCCCTCCCCCCTTCGCCACACCTGGTACAGGAAATAAAGTCCCTATTTTTCTGAATCCATTCATTCTTTCTTTATTAAAAAAAAACTTGAGATCACTGGCAACATTGACTAGTAAAAGGAAGCCCAGGTGTACAAAGGGTTTGATAATGGGGTGGGGTGTGGGAGGAGGGAAAGACAAAGCCAGATTGCTTATTGTAGCCGCACTACAAATCAAAGCTGTTTGAATGACAGCCCATCCCCTGGATTTGAGTGGCAGGGTGCCTGGAGCCCCCCTTCTTGGGCATCTGGGTGAGGAGGATATGGAACTTGGCGAGGAGGGCAGGTGGTTACACAATGGCTGCAGCAGGGGTCTGTAGTCTAGTTGCCTTCCTGCAGCCCCACTAGACACCTTATCATGTCCGTTTGCTCCCCCATTAGCCTCAGCATCTCCTCCTGAGTGTTACGATCACGCTCACTGTATGCTTTCCTGGCCTCTGCCACTGAATGCCTCCATGCATTCAGTTGTGCCCTATCAGTGCGAGAGGACTGCATGAGCTCTGAAAACATGTCATCGTGAGCGCATTTTTTTCGCTTTCTAATCTGCGATAACCTCAGGGACAGAGTTGATGGGGGGAGCATAGAAACATTTGCAGCTGCAGGGGAAAAAAGGGAGAGTAGACTTTACAGAAGATACATTTCTGAGGACAAAAGGGAGACTCTTTCACAGAGAATCAAGCAATTCACAGCAGCACGTGTTTTAGGTACAAGGTTGCGTTTTGCCTTTTATATTGAGTGCCTTCTGGTATGGTGACACATCACACATGGCTGGGCAACAGAATTTGGTTTCCAGGCAGCCATGGTAAGCAAAAGGGTACATGGAGTTGGCTTCTTCCGCGTTCATAACAGGTGGGAATGGTTTCAAACTGCAGCACCGTCCTTTTCCATAGCAACCTATGCCGGTTGTGTTTGCCATTTAAAAGGAGGGGCTACAGTTCTGGGGTGGATGTGCAGCACACACACACACACACACCCCAGCATGGTTATTCTCTGGGATGATCCCTTTTAGCCAAGTGCAAACAGCCCAGCATGCCCGGGGTCTAATGTGTCGGGGGTCACCAAACAGAGGGGATTAGTGTTCCCTTACAAAACTTCTATTTCAACCAGGTGACCATGAATGATAACACTCTGCTGAGGCTGACACAGAAAGATAAAGACCGAATGTTGCATGAGTGTGACCAAAACCCAGGACCATTCGCTGCCATGCTTTGTGCTGCAATGATTCCAGATCACTTGCTACTGGCTTGGCATGGTAATGTGTCCTACTGTGGAGGACAAAATAAGGCAGTCCTCCCCAGAAACCTTCTGCAAAGGCTTTCAGAGTACCTCCAGGAGAGCTTCATGGAGATGTCCCTGGAGGATTCCCGCTCCATCCCCAGACACATAAACAGACTTTTCCAGTAGCTGTACTGGCTGCGAAAGCATCCCAATTGTTCAGGGAAAATAAAACACAATTGCTTTTAACTCCTGTAGTCTCGTTACAAATGTGCACTCACCAGAGGTCCCTTCTGCAGGGTCCGGTAACCATAGGCCCTGGGAGGATATTGCTCCAGGGTGAGAAAAAGGTCCTGGCTGCCAGGGAGAACAGATTCACCTGCACATTCTCTTCCTCCTCCTCCTTTTCCTCTTCCTCATCCACAAAATCCTCATCTGTGTTGCCTGAGGCTGCTACCTTGCAGGTGTCCATGGAGAGTGTTGGGGTACTGGTAGGATCCCCCCCTAGAATGGCATGCATCTGATCATAGAAGCGGCATGTCTGGGGCTCTGTCCCAGAGCAACCGTTTGCCGCCTCTGTCTTTTGGTAGGCTTGCCTGAGCTCCTTAATTTTCATATGGCACTGCTGTGTATCCCTGGTGTGTATCCCCTCTCTCCACCATGCCCTGTGCAATTCTGGAATATATATTAGCATTTCTTCTGCTGGATCGGAGTTCTGCCTGCACAGATTCTTCCCCCCATATGGCAATCAGATCCAGTGTCTCCTGTTCACTCCATGCTGGAGCTCATTTGCGATTCTGGGACTGCATTGTCACCTGTTCTGCTGAGCTCGCCACGCTGACCAAATGGAAAATGAAATTCAAAAGTTCCCAGTGCTTTTCCTGTATACCTGGCTAGTACATCAGAGTTGAAAGTGCTGTCCACAGTGGTCACACTGCAGCACTCTGGGATAGCTCCCGGAGGCCAATACCATTGAATTGCACAGTGTCACATCTACATGACCCCAAATTCGACCTAGGAAGGTCAATTTTAGCACGACTCCCCTTGCCAGGGAAGAGTACAGAAGTCGATTTTCAGAGCCCTTTAGGTCGGCCGAATGGGGTTGGTTGTGTAGACGCATTCATTATAAAATTGACATACCGTGGCTAAATTTGACCTAACCTTGTAGTGTAGACCAGGCCTGAGACCTGGCAAACTTTTATCAGCATGGGGCTGTTTAGGGCATTGCTTTTAGCTGGCTCTCTCGTCACAGACTTCAACAGTGTTGCAAAATAGGCAGTTTTAGCCAGCTAAGCTAGTCTCTTATTAAATGGAAAGTGAAAGGAGAGGGATAGTATAGAGAAGAAATAAGGTAGAGAAGGAAAAAAGCACACGAGAGGACAAGGTGACTGAAACCAAAGTTCTACATTTCAGGTGGTTTTGGGGATTCAGCAGGAGGTGATGATATTACCTGGGTCTGTCCCTCTCTGAGCTGGTCTGTTCCGATTGGTTAAGATATTGATAAAATGGGCTGGATTAAAGAATAAAGAGCCAAGAAAAGGAGGCTTTTAAGCCAACTGGGTATTATGTAAAATTATATAGGGCTGGATTCCCATAGTGCTCTCATATATATATAGCAAAGCAACAACATGCCTTACCGATTGTGTTACGCAAGAACATTTGAACTTCTAATTCTCCAGCTATCCAAGCATTTATAATCACACTCAGCATGGATATCTGAGTTAACTTCTCTGGGGACTGAAATCATTCTGCCTCACACTCCGGTGGGTGTGCGCATGCACGTGTGTGCACACATGCACATCTTGCCACGTGTTATTATTGACATATTCCACCAATGAGGTGTGGAGTTTTGAGAATATTTCTTTAATGTGTTTGTGTTAATTGTCCTTAACTTTTGCACAAATTTAATTAATACATCAACAAAGCCTATAAGCACTATATAATCATGCTATAAGCATTTTAATGTGTTGCCGGTTGGTTTCTTGAGGACACAAAATAACATCAGCCTTAAATTAAATGGGCACATTTTCATTTTATAGATAATGCAGATTTGTTTTGAAAGACTTCAGGCACTGGTCTTTTTCTATTTATGCTCACCTTTTTAAAAATGTAAAATACATATAGTGGAATATTAAAGAAAGGCAGGGCAGATTTTCTGAGTAAATTTCTAACATACTTTGCAGATAAACCACATAAGCCTTTTATCTACAATCAGCAGCAGAACATGATCCTTTCCACTAAAGATTCAAAACCAGCTCTCACCAATATCTGTAGAATTTTTTTAACCATGAATGCAAAATGTCATTTACCTCCTACAACCCGTCACTCTCACAACTCAGAATCAGAATATTGTGTACACAAAACTGCATAGTGTTTTTGTAATCTACAGTAACTACCAAATTCAGTGGGTATGCAATTTTCCCATAACAATTATGAAACAGATATTGGTCAGTCTAACTCCTTATATAACAGGGTATAAGGTACACAATCTGGCATATATGTTATTTATTTACATCAGTTCCAGTTTGGCTCATCACGTAAAGAAAGGATGCTTTTTAATTTTCTAGCTTTCAAAGACCAATATAGTTACTCCTTGTATTTGTCAATTTTCTGGAACTAATTTGAGGAAGTCTTACCGACACAAGATATTTGGATTTATTGAATCAGGAGAGGAAATACAGTCTTGAGGTTAA
This sequence comes from Dermochelys coriacea, assembly GCF_009764565.3. Classification (NCBI taxonomy): domain Eukaryota; kingdom Metazoa; phylum Chordata; order Testudines; family Dermochelyidae; genus Dermochelys; species Dermochelys coriacea. The sequence continues at coordinate 72,324,185 of NC_050071.1, read as the reverse complement.
GGTACTCATGTGAGCCTAAGGTGATTTGGGTTCAAATCCCAGCTCTGTCATATGTTCTCTGTGTAATCTTGGTCAAGGTGCTTAATCTCTCTGTGCCTTAAAATAGGGGATGATAATAATACTTCCTTCCTCTAAATTTGGCTTGTCTATTTAGATTAAACTCTTTAGGGCAGGGACTATCTCTTCCTTTGTGTATGTACAGTAAGTAGCACCCAGGGACCCTGATCTTCATTGGAACCCCTACATACTATTGTAGTAATACATAATTATAATTAATTTTGACAAGAAAAGGAAAGTTTATAAGAGAAGTTTCAACCACCAGATACTGCATGGCTGAGACTCAAAATCTGCCCAGCAACCTGGATAAGAGAGAGAATCGGGGATTTCCAATCTTAAAGCAAAATGATAAACCTCTTTTTCTTTTCCTGTGACCAAGGTAGTAGATAATACAAACCATTATCTTCATGCAACAGATAATTTAGTAATGCCATTAACTCTTTAGTCTATTTCCTCATTACATAACTGACAAAACTTAATAGGAGTCCCACTTGCTAGATGTTCTTTAGTTCCTGGTCTTAATCCAAAGAAGGGGAGAGAGAGAGAGAGAAAGAGATGCTCATATTATATACCTCTTAAGAACAACTAGGCCACCTGAAAGAAGTCACAAGGCACCATTCCCTATCTATTCTTGCCCCTGGGCCCATCAGGCTGTTCTTCAGGATCAAACTTGGGCAGTGGAAAGATAGGATGGGGAGGAGGTGGTCCAATGTAATGCATGTTGTCTTTCCACCAGTCCAGTAGAGAGAGACCCTAAAAAATGCAATACAGCCCAAGGAGGTATTTGGATTGCTGCAGCTAATGCTACTCTTATAGTAGAGATCCTTCTTTAAATGGGAGGTCCCCTTACTAGAGAAGCGCTGTCAACACTAGAGATTTACTGCCAGGGAAGGGATGAGGGGTGTCACTGAAGACTCAGAGTTGGCACTGAGGTACATGGATGGCTCTGGATTCCTGTAGAACCTCTGGTTTGTGGGCCAGGCTTGTAGCTTGTTGCTATGCAGAGTGGGGGTGTCCCATCTGTCATTTCCCACAGAATAGTTTGGAGGAAAATTTTGTGAAAAGAATCTCCAAGAGATGTCCAACATCTTAGCCTCTTCTGTGGGTTTTCCCAGAAGAGGAGTTGTGTCCTATTATGTTTAACTCTTCAGTGTTCAGGTACAAGTTGGGCATTGCAAGCAAAGAGATGAGACCAGGATGTGCATATAACAGGCTGATGACATCATGAGAAGTTTGGATGTACAAAATATGTACGAAGGGGCCCTTAGTTTTCTGCACATTTTGAATGCTATAGGAGGACATTGTTTACATACGGCTTACATGTACAATAAAATGCAGAGATTGTAAAACCTAGTTCAAAGAGAATGTAGACCAACAAGCATGAAAGACAAAAACTTAAAATGAGAATGGTCATAAAAAAACCTCATTGAGAACTGGTGCTGTTAAAACAACTGAAGAAATATGGCAAGTCAAAGGCTAATTCGACAATAATGGTAACAGGAACAATCATGGTAATTTAAGAAAATTGTATTGTACTTTAGGCATGATGTGAAATTACGTCTGAGGAACTATGCTTAAGTGAGGCACGTTGTATAAATATAGATGGACTATATGGGCCCAAAAAGTCAGAGGTATTAACAAGACACTGTCACTATTCAACATTAAACAGTATTAAACAAGCATCAGGGTTTGGTATACAGAGACCTGATTAGTACCGTGGCAAACGGACCAATAATTTTTTTTAAAGATACAGAAAAGAAGGAAAAACAGTTAAAGTATTTGCAATGCAAAATATTGAATAAGACTTTTATTGTAGCAAATCCACTGTTCCCTTTCCTTTTAGAGTAAGAGAGATTTTAGAACGGGGTCGGCAACCTTCAGCACGCGGAGTAATATGATTGTGGGACGCAAAACATTTTGTTTATGTTGACTGTCCACAGGCACAGCCCCCCCACAGCTCCCAGTGGCTGCAGTTCACCGTTCCCAGCCAATGGGAGCTGCGGGAAGCCGCGGGCTGCAGGGACGTGCTGGCTGCCGCTTCCCACAGCTCCCATTGGCCGGGAACAGCGAACCGCAGCCACTGGGAGCTGTGGAGGGCTGTGCCTGTGGATGGTCAACATAAACAAAGTGTCTTGCAGCCTGCCAGCAGATTACCCTGATGGGCCATGTGCCAAAGATTGCCGACTCCTGTTTTAGAAGGGGAAAAAATCCCTTGTTTGACAGTCTTTTAGATGGTATTACTGATAATTGTCCTTTTTGGGGAAAGAGAAGTTAGTTGAGATGAAGCTATTGTTAAAGTCTGATCCTGTTTCGTAGAGACAAAACTAGATAAACACACGAGGGAAGAGAAAAGAACAGCAAAGAGAGAAAATGTGTTTCAACCTCAGTGTTGCCTCTCACTTTCAACATTGCTGCTGGAAAAACATGGGCACAGCACATAGTCTAATCAGCCACTTCGATACCTGGCAAACTTGTACCAGCATCAGAATATTTAGGCCATTGCTTTTAGTTCTCTGTTTCTAGTCACTGGCTTGCCTGGAGGAAAAACTTTAGCCCTGTAATCATTTTTATCCATGTGTGTTGCCTCCTTTAAAAATAAGCAAAACCATTATGTTCTTTTGGCATTGCTTTTGCACTGATGAGCCATTTACAACACCCAAAGGAGGGTAAAAGTTTGCAGGCATTTTTAGTCTATAACAGACCCTGTCCACCTGTTGCATCACCAACATTTGTGAAGATAACGTAGCCATTGGGCAACTTAGCCCATCCTTTGAATTTAACCTTACATGAACAAAAACAACAACAAAAATCACTTATATCAAAAACAAAACAGGAAAGAACTTGTTAAAAAAGGGAAAAAAACATTAAAAAAACCCAACACAATCACAAAAGTTTGGTGCTGCAACAGCCCTCAGTTCTGGTGGTTTGAAATTCAATTCGCAATAAATGCAGCAGCAGCCAAAATAAGCTGGCATTCTGTTAAAGAGGATAATTACCCATGATGTTATTTTATTAAAAGTTTGCTTTATCAACTTAACCATCAACAATTCAAAGCCTTTACATTAACCCTTTAAAGTTTTTACTATTTATAACTGTAAACCCAAAAATAAACAAAAGGAAAAAAGAGAAAAAAAATTAATAGATTTTTTTTAAATTATCAATTGCTATAAAATAATTGCTCACCCTTTCTTTTTAATAGAAGAAGATTAACAATTTGCTTTGTGGTTTTCCAAACAAGCCCAATGGACTTTAAAAACCATCTTTTGTTTTATCAACTTTGAAAAGAATTGCTTGTTGGCCAATATGCCAGTTTCTGAGTATGTATTCACCCTTTAGGCCTCCCAACAAATGCCAAAAATGTTGTATTAATTTAGATGGAAAATATGGACCCAAAAAGTCAGAGCTGTTAATAAGATCCTGTCACTGTCCAAAATTAAACAATTTCCTGGTACCTCCTATTAAATGTGGCCCTTTGATATATAATATTCTGTCTGCTTATGAAATGGGCATCAAAAACCTCTGTCACTTTGGAATAGTCTCTCTTTTCCTCATCAGTGAGGAATAGGGCACACAGGATGTCATCCTCAGAATCACTCATGGCAAATATCGGGGCAGTTACCCTGGTATTCTTGTGCTTTTGCTGTGAAACTGGAAGTCATCAGGAATCACTCAAGTTTCTGGATCCAACAAAGCCAGTTGTCTGAGCTGCCAAAAAATCGCACTTCTCTAATGGAACCATTTGCACAATAGGCTCTATTGCTGTGCTGAGACAGGACTGTGCCTCCTAACCTGTTGCAGCTTTTACAGGGCTCCTCCCTTATTAGCCAGTTTCCCCACTCACTCATCATCTGCCTATCCGGGGGTCTCTTTTCTTTACTTTATTCCTTTAGAGAAAGGGATTCACTCACTTCTGATTTCAGAGGAGCAGCCGTGTTAGTCTGTATCTGCAAAAAGAAAAGGAGGACTTGTGGCACCTTAGAGACTAACAAATTATTTGTGTAGCTCACGAAAGCTTATGTTCAAATAATTTGTTAGTCTCTAAGGTGCCACAAGTACTTCTTCACACACTTCTGACACACTGTAGTGTGAGGACGTAAACAAGGAACCACGCTTTAAGCAGCAAACAGAGAACTCCCTAACCAGGAAGTTGCTACATTTATTAAGCTCCCTGCTGCAATACATTGTGGTTCTCTCAACTGTGGAGCACCAGGACCTCTGTAAACCCTTCACACTGTCATAACTGCTATTGTTGTTAAAGGCCAATCTTATTTCCTAAGAAGACAGAAGAAGAAATAAATCGAGGGAAGACAAAAGAACAGAAAAGATGGAAAATGCAGCTTCTGTTTCTGGTGTTGACTTTCACTTGCAATCTTGCTGCTGAAAAGACACAAGCACAGCACACAGTCTTATCAGCCACTCTAAGACCTGGCAAATTTGTACCAGTACTGCGCTGTTTTAAGACGTTGCATTTATCTGCCTCTTTCTGAGAACAGGCCTACAGTAGAGTTGCAAAATGTACATTCTTGGCCAGCTAAGCCAGATTCCTATTAGACAGAATTAAAAAGGGAGAGAGAAAGGAAATAAAGTGAGGAAGGAAAAGGACACATGGAGGGGAGGAGAGAAAGTGTCACATTTCGGGAGGTAGTTGGGATTCAGCTGGAGATGGTAGCGGTGGCAATGTCACTTGGGTCCCTGTCTCTGGTGCAGTCTGGTCAGGACATATGTCAGGATCAGGATGACAAAGGCCTGGAGTCCCAGGACACAGTAGGGGTGGAAGCCATGATGCAGCCGTTGTTGGCAGACAGCTGCTTTTTCTGCTAATTTTTCCCCAAAAGTCTTCTCTTTTTAAGAACCCGCAAAAAGAGTGATGGGCAGAATAGCCTATCCCCTCATTATCTTGTCCAAAATTAGACCTAATTTCCAATGCACCAATATTAGTTCATTGATACCTGCTTCCAAACTGCTCGTTAGCCATGCCTGATCTTAACACAGTCCTTGAGTTGTATCAGTAGACCTTTTTGTTTGGACTAATGCAGACTCTTTTTTGAATCTTTTCCCAAGTAATATTTATTGTTATAGGTTACTGTGACACTTTATTAACTTTCACTCACTTCCTACATTTGAACTCACAGTTAGAATAAATTTGTAGGCCCAATTGTCACAATAGGCACCACAAATGACCATTAAAATAACCTCCAAATTGTTTCAGTTATTTTCTAATGAAAATAAACCACTAATTGAGCTATATGAAATTACATCCTCTTAACACTCAGTTAACAGCTCGATTCAATAGTCATAAATTCAGCACCATCTTTGTATCAGATAATTAATGGTAATTATAAACTCTATAATAAGCTTGACTTAAAATATTTCCCATTAATTTTAAAGTGACAAAGGATTATTCATGTAGTTGGTCACTTCACTAGATAAGAGATGAACATAAGCTTAATTAACTTCATTATTTAATACAACTACCTCAAAGACTGACAACAAGAAAGTCTCATCTGCAAAGATGTTGACCATATACTCTTAAAATGTTTTCTGCATTCCAGCAACACATGTGATGTCATGGTTCTGAAGAGAATCCTGATATTATATTTGCATACCCAAGCCAGCTCTGCAAGCTGTGGGAGGAAGGACTTGGAAATTACTTGAAAATTGTGTGGAATACTAACAAGAGGTCAGATTCTAACAGTTTGTGTAAACTGGCATAGTTGAGGTGAAGTCCATGAAGCCACACAGGTATAAATGTGCTGAGTATTGGGCCCCAATATTTAAATATTCAATCAATCATGGAAGACAAAACTCACAATAAACTTAGTGTGTGTGTGTGGCTTATGAGGTGGGGGACACAACAAAGTGTTAAACTAGTTGGTTGTTCTTCCTCTTCTGCTTGGCACCACTGTGACATGCTTGATCAGCTAATGGATAGATGCAGCAGCTTAGATGACATCTATGCTGCAGCAGCTTAGACGACATCTATGCTGCAGCTGGGAACATGCTTCCCAGCTCAAGTACACAGACATGCAGCAGCTCTGCTCAAGCTAGTTTGCAAAAAATAGCAGTATAGCTGAAAGTAGTAAGAGGTGTAGACTGAGATCCAGAAAAACTTTCCTGACTCACATGCATTTGTCTTACTATGCAGCAATTAATGAATGCCAAAATCTACTTCTCAATTGTCAAATTAAAGTTTAATAACTAATTTTAAACTTTAAATGCAAGCCTGATTGACCGTCTTCTGTCTCCTCCTAGCCCCACCCCTCTCCTCATAATGAGTTGTGGAGCTATATTAAAAATCTAAACATTCACAAAAATCAGGGGAGGTTTGAAAGTTGGGAGGTTTGCTCTGCTGGGTAGATAGGCACCAGTAGATAGGCACCAGTGCCAAGGAGTGATAAATGTTATTAAAAGAGAAGAACTACATTTCCTCCCTTCTGGTATTGACTGAAATACCAAGCCAAAAATGAATTTAGAAATGTGGGGAGATGTTTTCCTGGAATTAATCTGAAATGAGAATTGACAATGTTAATGAAGAGAACTAATAACCAAAGACTGAATTGTTCTGTTTAATACAACTAGTAAATAGACTACTATACTATAGGTAAACAAACAGCATCCAGTTCACTGAGGATGACTTTGTGCCCAGACTTATATGTGTATGTCAGATGGGGAGAAGGCTCAAGAAGCCTTTCATTCTTTTCATGAGCCTGCTCGGGGTCTTGCTACAACTCTGTTGGGGTTTGTCTACAAAACTAAATTTCATGGTGTTCACACATGATTGCAAAAAGTCCATCAGCAGACATAATGTTGATCATAACTGACCACTCAACATAGACCAAGGCAAATTGTGGTCACTATTGTGTCCGCTCCATGGGCCACGACAGCAGTGGGAAACAGAGTGATGTCTCCATCTCGTCTCTGCCTCCTGTTGGAGTGATTTGTCCCCCTGAAGACTGAGAGCGCAATCTCTGTTCTGCCCGTTTAACAAACTGAAAATTGTGAATGGTCCCTTTAAAGTCAGCTTTAAGAAAGGGTAAGCAATTTGTTCTTGGGAGGGGCGAGGGGGGGAAGGGTTTCTACCTCCCACATGCCCGACAATAGCCAGAATAAGGGCCTGATCTAAAGCCCATTGGAGTCAGTGGCAAGGCATTTTATGAATACTGTAAATATTCACCCTAGTATAGAACATCATGGGGAGCGGGAATCCTAACTGCATTAAATGACACATTAATTATTTTAGATAAGATAGTTGGGGTGAAATCCTGGCTACCTTAAATTCATTGACAAAGTTCCCATTGACTACAAGGTAGCCCAAATTTCACTGTAGGTGTTTGGTTTGAATTGACAGTAGATAAAGGACTCAGGCCCTATATCTTAAAGGCCTTTTGCCTAGTTTAACATTACAGATATTCCAATATTTACTTATCTCAGAGTCTTTTTTCTCCCCTCTTTTACCAGCATTAGCATTTCTGTTAAACACTAGTGAAAAACAGGTCTACAAAAATAAGACAAAATGCTCTTGAGCACTTGAACATATTGACACTTTACTGCTGCCCAGATAATACAACCACTAACAAAGTAGAGGTAGTCAAAAACAGGACAATTTTGCAAAAAGTCAAAATTGTATATTTTCGTTTTGCAAAGTTCAAAATAAACCCGTTTTCCATTTTTCACAAATTTTCCTATAATATATTAAACCAAATTTTAAATATTTTATCATGATTTATGAAATCCTTTGGGATTTTTAAACTGAAAACCAAACTTAAAGTAAGAAAACCTTATTCTGATAAACAAAATTGTTCATTATATTGAAAAAAAATAGTAAAAATGTTGGTAAGGAAAAATTTCACAAAAATAGAAAATGTTGGTAATTTTGACAATTTTTCATGAACATAAGGACTGCCATACTGGGTCAGACCAAAGGTCCATCTAGCCCAGTAACCTGTTTTCTGATAGTGACCAATGCCAGGTGCCCGAGAGGGAATGAAAAGAACAGGTAACCATCACGTGATCCATCCCCCGTTGCCCATTCCCAGTTTCTGGCAAACAGAGGCTAGGCACACCATCCCTGCCTATCTGGCTAATAGCCATTGATGGACCAATACTCCATGAACTTACCTAGTTCTTTTTTGAATCCTGTTATAGTCTTGGCCTTAACAACATCCTCTGGCAAGGAGTTCCACAGGTTGACTGTGTGTTGTGTGAAGAAATACTTTCTTTTGTTTGTTTTAAACCTGCTGCCTATTAATTTCATTTGGTGACCCCTAGTTCTTTTGTTATAAGAAGGAGTAAATAGCATTTTCTTATTTACTTTCTTCACACCAATCATGATTTTATAGACTTCTACCATATTCCCCCCTAGTCGTCTCTTTCCAAGCTGCAAAGTCCTAATCTTATTAATCTCTCCTCATATGGAAACTGTTCCATAGCCCTTTTAATTTTTGCTGCCCGTTTCTGAACCTTTTCCAATTCCAATAAATCTTTTTTGAGATGAGGTGACCAGATTCAAATGCAGTATTCAAGAGGTGAGCATATCATGGATTTATATAGAGGCAATATGATATTTATTTTCTGTCTTATTATCTATCCCAGAAGTGGGCAAACTATTTGGCCTGAGAGCCACATCGGGTTTCCAAAATTGTATGAGGGCCAGTTAGGGGAGGCTGTGCCTCCCCAAACAGCCAGGCGTGGCCCACCCCCCACCCCCATCTGACCCCCCTGCTTCTTGCCCTCTGACGGCCCGCCCAGGACTCCTGCCCCATCCAACTGCACCTGTTCCCTGTTGCCCCCCGTTGGACCCCCCCATCCACCCTTCCCTGTCCCTGACCGCCCCTGGACCTCCTGCTCCTGACTGCCCCCCACTGCCCCATCCAACTCCTCCTCTCATTACTGACTGACCCTCCGGGACCCCAGTCCCATCCAACACCCCTTCTCCCTGACCGCCCCCAGAACCCCTGCCCCTGACTGCCCCCTGCCTCCCCGTCCAACCCCCCTTCTCCTTCCTGACTACCCCTCCGGGACCCCTGCCCCCATTCAACCCCCGTTTCCCGCCCTCTGACCGCCCTAACTCCTATCCACCCCCCCCACCACCTGACCACCACCCCGAACCCCCTGCCCTCTATACAACACCCCCCCCCCCGTTCCCTGCTCCCGTACCGCGCCGTCCAGAGCACCAGGACAGGTCGCGACTCTGCAGCTGCGCTGCCCAGCAAGTGCTTGCAGCCCCACCACCCCGATAATTGCACCGGCGGCGCAGTGAGATGAGGCTGTAGGGGAGGCGGGAACAGCAAAGTTGGGGCCAGGGGCGAGCCTCCCAGACCAGGAGCTCAGGGGCAGGGCAGGAGGGTCCCATGGGCTGGATGTGGCCCGTAGTTTGCCCACCTCTGATCTATCCCTTTCTTCATTATTATCTATCCCTTTCCCGGCATTCTTAGCTTTTTTGACTGCCACTGCACATTGAGTAGATGTTTTCAGAGAACTAGCCACAATAACTCCTCAAAATTACTTTCTTGAGTGGTAACCGCTAATTTAGACCCCACCATTTTAGATGTATAGTTAGGATTATGTTTTCCAATGTGCATTATTTTGCATTTATCAACATTGAATTTCATCTGCCATTTTGTTGCTCAGACACCCAGTTTTGTGAGATCCCTTTGTAGCTCTTTGCAATCTGCTTTGGACTTAACTATCTTGAGTTGTTTTGTATCATCTGCAAATTTTGCCACCTCACAGGTTTACCCCTTTTCCCAGATCATTTATGAATATTTTGAATAATACTGATCCCAATATAGATCCCTGGGGGACACCACTATTTACTTCTCTCCATTCTCTCCATTTATTCCTACCCTTTATTCCCTATCTTTAACTAGTTACCGATCCATGAGAGAACCTTCTTTCTAATTTCATGACATGATAATTTCTCTTACTTTGCTTAAGAGCCTTTGGTGAGGGACCTTGTCAAAGGCTTTCTGAAAATCTAAGCACACTATATCCACTTAAGGAAAAGGAGTACTTGTGGCACCTTAGAGACTAACAAATTTATTTGAGCATAAGCTTTCATGAGCTACAGCTCACTTCATCGGATGTATTCGGTGAAAAAAAAAGTTTCCACTGAATGCATCCGATGAAGTGAGCTGTAGCTCACGAAAGCTTATGCTCAAATAAATTTGTTAGTCTCTAAGGTGCCACAAGTACTCCTTTTCTTTTTGCGAATACAGACTAACACGGCTGTTACTCTGAAACCTGTCACTATATCCACTGGATCCCTCTGTCCACATGCTTGTTGATTCCCTCGAAGAATTCTAGTAAATTGGTGAGGCATGATTTCTCTTTACAAAAACCATGTTGATTCTTCCCCAACAAATTATGCTCATCTTTGTGTCTGACAATTTTCTTCTTTACTATAATTTCAACCAGTTTGTCGGTACTGAAGTCAGGCTTACTAGCCTGTAATTGCCACAATCACCTCTGGAGCCCTTTTCAAAAATTGGCATCATATTAGCTATCCTCCAGTCATTTGGTACAGAAGCTGATTTAAATGATATGAAACTAACTGTAGTTTGTAACCTTCTTTGAAAAAAAAGGCCATTTTTTTCCAAAAAAGAAATGGTGGAATTTTTTTTGACCAACTCTACAATAGGAGATTGATACCTTAGCTTCACCCACTGCCATTTAATAGCATTTTTTGTGTCTTACTTGCTATAAATAGAACAAACTGAGCAGAGGTTTCAGATCAAATGTTTGGTTTGGTTTTTTTTTTTTTGTTTCTCTCCTCCCACAATGCTTCTTAGTGCTAAGGACAAATTAGAGATCTAGCCCAACTAGCATATGTATTTATAACACACATCACAGGAGAGAGGAGTGACCCTCCCACTATTGCAGTGAAGCTCTCCACAATCATAAACTAATAGTTTGCAACACCTGGTGTATGGACATATCAGTGCCAAGAATGGGCATGCCTGGAGTACAAGGCACTTTAGCTATTCTGTACCAGTGAGAGCACCAAAAGATAGCTGGTACAAGACAGTCCTAGGACTGTTCTAAGTTGTACCAGAACCCAGCCAGAAATAAGGAGAGTCAAAAGGTAGCATAAAGCCATCTTTGTAGTCCACTATGGTCCTGCATTCAGTTCAGAATGAGATGAACAGATCGTTTGGCCCAACATATCAATTTCTGTAGCTAGAAATTCATCCTACATTGCAAAGACTAAAACCACATGGCATCATAATGATTTTGTGATGGAAGAATTCTCAGTAAGTTGACTGAAAACAAGATTTCTTCTTGTGTTTAACTTTGGAAGCAAGTTTTAATGGGTGTATGATTCTCCACATATTTGGAATAAACATATCTAAAAAACTTTTAGGTATACATTTTACCATTTTATTTAGAAGTCCAGGTAATCTGTTTGTCCTTGTTTCCACTGAAGGTGTTGATGTCAAAAGAATAAATGGGATCCTTCTCTCATTTACTATGTATTAATACTAATACATTTTTCAACAGTAATCCTTTGAACAAATGAAACATTGATAGTCTGTGACACTAATGGGATACATTAATTGCAAACAGTATAAGAAAAGAGGATTAGCAAAATGCATACTGGAAACAGAAAATGAGATTAAAAGTGGCATTTTGGCCGCAGTCCTTCAGCCTATATAAAAAATAGAAGATGACTAGTCAAGGAGAAACTGGAAAGCCAATAAATGAAAAATGATGAGGGACAAGGGTAAGCTTGGAAGGCGGATTTGTGACTGTGAAAAATGGAAGTGAATAGAAGTTTGCTATGGAGGAAAAACTGGAATTTAAGTTAAAATATAATTACAGTAATTTATCACTGAGCAGCCTTATTCTTGAAAGCAGAAGAGATCACAACAGATCACTATGTCACAGATCCTATAAACATTTAAGCACATGAGTAATCCCATTGACTTCAATGGAACTAATCACATGAGTAAATTAGTCACGTGTTTAAGAGTCTGCAAGGTCAAACCCAAAGAAACCATTTGCTAATGGGATACCAACATCGAGCATCAGGGAAATAAGGAAAAGAATGACAAAAGGAGTGTCTCAATTACAGTTAAGCACTAGAGCAGGTACCCTATAACAAGGATCCACTATGTTGACCCAGGCTCTGAGACTTGCTGCCATGGTGTGTGTGGGTGTGGGGTGTTTTTTTGTTGTTGTCAGCTGACTCAGGCTCATGGAGCTAGTGCTATGGGGCTAAGAATTGCAGTGTTCATGTTCCTACAAAGATTGGAGCCCCATCTCTGAGAAATCCCTCCTCACCAAGTTTCAGAGCCTGGGCTCCACCTTGGGTGGAAATGTCTATGCTGTTATTTTTAGCATCACAGCACAAGCCCCACAACCCTGAGTCAGTTCACCTGGGTTCTAAGAGTCACTAACGGGAATGTAGGGAATGTTGCAGTGTAGATGTACCCTTTAAAACAGCCTTTAACATATTTGAAGACTATTATCAAGACTCCTCAATCTTCTCAAAACTAACCCTGCCCAGGTCTTTTTAAACTTTCCTCATTGGTCAGGTTTTCTAAACCTTTTTTCAATTTTGTTTCTTTCCAGTTTACCCACATCTTTCCTAAAGTGTGGTGCCCAGAATTGAAGCTTCACAAGTGCCAAACAGAGTGTGACAATTTCAGTTTTCAAGCACATAAAAGGTTGTTACAAGGAGGAGGGAGAAAAATTCTTCTTAGCTTCTGAGGATAAAACAAGAAGCAATGGGCTTAAATTGCAGCAAGGGCGGTTTAGGTTGGACATTAGGAAAAAATTCAACAGAGTGGTTAAGCACTGGAATAAATTGCCTAGGGAGGTTGTGGAATCTTCATCACTGAGGATTTTTAAGAGCAGGTTGGACAAACACTTGTCAGGAATGGTCTAGATAATCCAGGAGCAGAGACAATCCAATCAGACTGAGGGACTATGAGCTACTTTCATCAATAGACATATGCTCTCAATTTAGGGTACAATCATACCCTTGCCAATTGCTTACAGGACTTCCACTGCCCACTAGCATCACCTCTGCTTTATCCAAATTGAGCACAGTTTTCATCCAGATCCTTTCCTCTGCTCCCATCATATGCTGGGAAAGCAGAACCCTGGTTCCTTGAAAAATAGTAGTAGTATAAGAGGTCTAGAACTAGTTATCATCAGTACATTGGTGACACTGCAGCCCATAATATTTCAAAATCTTCCCTAATAACTCCAATGTAAATTGAACAAGAGAATTGGCAAATAGAACCTAACAGGACCCCATAAACGAGAACCTTCCTCTTTTCATCTCAGAACATCTTTGCAGACCTAGGAAGCAGTATGGCATCACCATTCAGTCCTGTCCATGGCTGGTTCCTCCATGAAGCCCAGCCTGGTCATGACCCTGTGTATGATGTCTCACCATCTAGTCAATGGCCAGTCTCTAATATTCTTAATATTCAGTTTAAGAATATGACAAAAAGGGCAGTGATTCCAGGACTCCTTGTCTTACAAACTTTTACTTGAACCAGCTACTTAATTTTCCATCAAACATTACAATGCTGCAGGAGTCTTTGTACCTAGTTTTTATAATTGTAATTAATTTAGCTGAAATTCGATATGATTTTGCTACTTTTTGTAACGTCTCCCTCCAAACTGAATCAAATATCAATATGTAATCAATGAAAACAGCAAACTCCTTTAATCCATAATTCTCCCCTCACCCTAAAAAAAAATCCACTATCACAGTCACACTATCAGTGCAGTGTAGAGCCTGCTGTGAAGCCACACTGTTCTGTGCCTACTACTTCCTCTAAAAGGGTCTTTAATCTGTTGACAGTTATTTTCATCATTATTTTGCCCAGTATTAATAATAATCTTATCAAATATGCATTTTGCATGTGCCAGATGAACAGGGCAGCTTGCAAGGCAGAATGGATATCGGCACTGAGCCACTATCATAAGAAATAGAAAAAGCAGTGAAGCAGTTAAAACATAGCACAGGAATAGACAATACCACAGCTGAGCTGCTAAAAGCTGATGGGACAAGTGCAATCGAAGTATGAGAAAAAAATATGCAAGAAGGTATAGGAGGAAGAGCAGGCACCAGATGACTGACTAAAGGCAAGCTTCAAGAAAGGAGATCCTCCTGATCTGAATTATGGAGGCATAAGTATATCAGAAAGAAAGCTACCCTAAAGCAACTCTGTTCACCACTTTCATTCTCTGCAGGCAAGTCAACATTTATTATCAGTGTCTCAAAGGCTGCTAAGAGATTCAATATTATTATATTTGTCTATCCACTGCCCACTGCCTTGAGGAGACTATCAACCAGCGAGTCAACCACTGCTGCTGCTGGAATTGCCCTGCTACCACTATCTCATTAACTTTCCCCAAAAGTGAAAATTAGACATTATGTGAGGTAATTGGAAAGGTAGCCATTCTCAGGTGATAATTCCCTGATAAATGACCAGACTGTAATGAGTTTAAGTGTCACCAGCAAATTGTCATTCCTAGTGAAGTCATTAAAAACCCATTAAAACAGCCCCAGGCACTTTCTTCTGCCATTTACCAGTCTAGAGCAGCATGGATCCATATCACCAGTGCTTGAAGGACCCTCTCCCATTGCAAACAAACTCTAGAAGGAAATATCAGGGAAGTTGGTGTGTTTGTCCGTGTTTATATGTAGGGATTGCATCATCCAAAACATAATTATGAATTTCATATTTGTAATCCAGATTATATTCTGTAATAACTTCCTAACAAAGTCAAAGATTGTATTTTAAGATTTCTAGAAGATGCCATTTCTTGTTGTGTTTCCTCTATTCTCTGCTTAATTTACCAATCCCTTTGCCAACTCAGTCTTCACCTACAAGGTCTGTTTATTTCACTAGTTTGGCTGCTGTTAAACAGGGAGCAGAGTGATTAATCCTTCACTTCTGGTGTAATTAACCCTATTTGTTCCCAGGCTCCCGAGGAAGGAGTGGAGAGGAATAAGACTTCGTGGAAAACTGAGCATTTAAACACATAGATGGATATGAGTCAGCAGTGTGCCCTTTTTGCCAAGAAGGCTAATGGCATATTGGGCTGCATTAGTAGAAGCATTGCCAGCAGATCAAGGGAAATGATTATTCCCCTCTAGTTGGCACTGGTGAGGCCACATCTAGAGTACTGTCCCGTTTTGGGGGCCCCTCCCATTATAGAGAGGATGTTGACAAATTGGAAAGAATCCAGAGGAGAGCAACAAGAATCATTAGGGGGCTGGGGCACATGACTTATGAGGAGAGGCTGAGGGAACTGGTCTTATTTAATCTGCAGAAGAGAAGAGTGAGGGGGGATTTGATAGCAGCCTTCAACTACCTGAAGGGGGGGTTCCAAAGAGGATGGAGCTAGGCTGTTCTCAGTGGTGGCAGCAGGGCTGGCCTTACCATGAGGCGAACTGAGGCAGCCACCTCAGGTGCCAGACTGTGGTGGGGATGGGAGGGGGGCGCTACTAGGACCCAGAGTGTAGAAAATTGGGTCTGCTGCTGGTGCATATGGATTCTCTCTGCTCTAGATGCACAGAGATGGTGGAGTGCTGTGCTGGAGGAAGGAGGGCATAAGAGACACAACAGGCAGGCAGGAGAAAAGGTGAGAGGGAATAACAGAAAGCAGCAGGAGAGAGAGGAGGAGCTTCTCATGTATCTCTCTAGCATCCCCAGGAGCCTGGACTGATTAACACCAGTTTCTCAGGGAGCTTCCTGTTTCCTGCTGCTTCCCTGAACCCACTTGAGGAGAACAGGCAGTCAATTGAAGTAGTAGGAGCCAGTTAGGCCCTTAAGATGCTGATATCTTCCCTCACTCAGGCCCTGCTACCAGCCTGCTTATTTGTCCCCTTCAATTGAGAGTTGAGAGCCACTATAGCTGGCACAGAACAGCAGTCATGAGTGAAAGAAGAAAATGCCCCTCTGGGGCAGCATTCAGAAAAAGAAAGAAAGCAAAGGAAGATTTTTCTATCTAAGCAGGAAGGAGTTCTCCTGAGATAAATGTTCACGGTGAGCCTTTTGGCCCTAGTGAGGATGTGAGTGATGAGGAGATGCCTTATCTTCCAGTTAGTCAGAGTGCAAGTGACCTGGCAGCTACTGCAACATTCATATCTCCATCTCAAATGGATGTAACCATGCACATTCCTGAAGAAAAGTGTAGATCAGAGAAGAGTGTGGTGGAGGCAAAAGAAACAGCTACTGCAAATCAACTCCAAAGGCTGTTCTGGAATATATTTGCACAAATAAGATGACCACTCTCTTTCCAAATGCTTTTGTTGCTCTGCGCATACTTCTAACACTTCCTGTAACAGTTGCCAGTGGAGAACGCAGCTTCTCCAAGCTGAAGTTAATAAAATCAGATCTACGTTCCACAAGGACACAGGAGAGGCTGGTCAGCCTTGCAACCATCTCAATAGAGCATGAGCTGGCCCAGACTGTGGACCTTCAGGAAGCAGTTCAAATCTTTGCAACCAAGAAGGCATGGAAAGTACCACTTTGATTATTCAAACAGATAAAAATGCCAGTGTTTACTATGCAGACAAGAAAAGTTACATTTGCTGTTCAGGCGTTTGAAAGTTACGTGCTACTTAAAATTTTTGAACGAGGCATTTTAAGTTGTCATTTCTCCTTTATTGGGGTAGGTAGCAGAGTAATACCACGAGAGGAGTAGAAGTGGAAGAAGGCAGAATTGAGACCTTTCAAAGTTTTGACCCAAGTGAGGGGGCATGGGGATGTCATTTGAGCTCCCCGCTTCAGGTGCCAAAATGTTGTGGGCCAGCTCTGGGTGGCAGATGACAGAACAAGGAGCAATTGTCTCAAGATGCAGTGTGGGAGGTGTAGGTTCACCACCCCCTTCACTAGGAGGGTGGTGATACACTGGAATGGCTTACCTAGGGAGGTCGTGGAATCTCCATCCTTAGAGGTTTTTAAGGGCTGGCTTGATAAAGCCCTGTCTGGGATGATTTAGTAGGGATTGGTCCTGCTTTGAGCAGGGGGTTGGACTAGATGACCTCCTGAGATCTCTTCCAACCCTAATCTTCTATGATTCACTCTACAATCCTCTGTGTCATTTATAATACCGTAAAAGAAAAAAAGTCTCCAAAAATAAATTTAAGCTCAAAAAGGCAATACAATCTAGGATGGCATGTACAGTGGATGTAAGAACATCTATTTTCATTCTTTTAAAAGAGAAATAAGTGATAAGGGGAATGAAGTGCCAAACTAACTGAACATGTTGAACTAACAACCCACATTTTATACATCTGAAGGGATTCCACATGGGCCAATTCAAAATAAAGAAGAAAGAAAAACAGAAAAGAGAACTTGCATGATATGTCACTGTTCTTGAATCAAAGGGAACTGCCCACTTGAGAGTTTTATCAGTGCAATTGGATAATTCAGTAATATCTACTCCCAAACTCTCTAACCAAAGGATATTAAATACTAAAGAATGCATTCTTAAATATTGCATATAGGGTTTTAGCCATTTGACTCCCATTAAAGTCAATGGGAGCTACGCAGCCAAAATGTCATGCATCACTTTAAAAAAATGTACCTCTGAGGGACACATTCTTTCTGAAATCCAATAAGCATTATGCATATAGAGGTCTATATGGCATTGTGTGAGTATAGACCTTTAATTCCCAGAGTTAATTTCCCTGTTTCGTACAATCTAAGAAATTTAGAGATGAGTTAATAAAATAACTTTTCAGTGCCCCTTCTCCTGTCCTAGGTTTTTCATCGCCAGGATAACTGAGTACCATTCAACACAAGGCAGTACTGAGTGTGCCCTAGATGACAATTTTCTCACAGCACTTTGGATCCTGTTGTGTATGAGTGGTTATTTCTTCTTTCCCTCTTGAACCATTCAGAAATATTGACACTGCTGTTATGCTGATAGTAATCAGACTTTAAGGCCAGAAGGGACCACCATGATCATCTAGTCTGACATCCTGCGTATTTCAGATCACAGAACCTCACCCATTCCTGAAATAGACCCCTAACCTCTGGCTGAGTTACTTAAGTCCTCAAATCATGCTTTAAAGACTTCAAGTTACAGAGAATTCACCATTTAAAACCTGCAAGCAACTCGTGCCCCATGCTGCAGAGGAAGGCAAAAAACCCCCAAAGTCTCGGCCAATCTGACCCAGGGAAAAATTTCCTTCCTGACCCCAAAATATGGTGATCGGTTTGACCCTGAGCATGAGGGCAAGACCCGCCAGGCAGATATCACAGAGAATTCTTTCCCAGGTAACTCAGAGCCCTGCCCATCTAGCGTTCTGTCTTCGGCAGTTGTGGATTTTTGCTACTGGCAGTCATCTTCTTTTGGTTAGGCTAAACAAGCCAAACTCTTTGAGTCTCCTTTCTTGTTACAGTGTGTATGGTAACACCCATTGTATCATGTTCTCTGTGTATATAAAATCTCCCCACTGTATTTTCCACTGCATGCATCCGATGAAGTGAGCTGTAGCTCACAAAAGCTTATGCTCAAATAAATTTGTTAGTCTCTAAGCTGCCACAAGTACCCCTTTTCTTTTTGCAGATACAGACTAACACGGCTGCTACTCTGAAACCTGTCATAAGGTAGGTATTCCATTCCTCAGATCATCTTATTAACCCTTCTCTGCACCTGTTCCAGTTTCAATTCATCTTTCTTAAACGTGGGAGACTAGAACTGCACACAGTATTCCAAATGTGGTCTCACCAGTGCTTTGTATAATGGTACTAACACTTCCCTGTTCCTACTGGAAATACCTCACCCGATGCATCCTAGGACTCTATTAACCTTTTTCATGGCTGCATCACACTGACAGCTCATAGTCATCCTATGATCAACCAATAACCCAGGTCTTTCTCCTCCTTTGTTGTTTCCAACTGATAAGTCCCCATCTTGTTAGTCCCTAAATACTTTGCATGATTAAATTTCATCCCATTGCTATTACTCCAGTTTACAAGGTCATCCAGATCTTCTTGTACAATATTCTGGTCCTCCTCTGTATTGGCTATACCTCCCAACTTTGAGTCATCCACAATCTTATTAGCAGACAATCACTTTTTGCGCCAAGGTCAGTAATAAACTGATTTCCTAGTTAAACTGATTTCCTAGTTTAAAACTTTTTTAATGAGCTCCTTTCCAGATGTGTATTTCCCTCCCTACTCAGGTGGAGTCCATCCCATGAAAATTGTCCTCTGTCCATGAATGCCTTCCAACGCCCTCCTTATAGCACTACTTCCTGAACCATCTGTTGATCATCACAATCTTCTCTCACCTTTGTTCTCCTGCTCTAGGGACAGGCAAAATCCCTCTGAAGATCACCTGAGCCTTCATTTCCTTAAGCATCTTCCCCAGACTGGCATAGTCTCTCTTGATATGTTCTAGTGATTATCTAGCTGTCATGTTTTCCCACAGGAAGCACAATCACTGGATTCTTTCCTGCTTCCATTAGGAGCCTCTTCAGCCTCAAGTCCACATCCCATATCTTAGCTCCCAGCAGACAGAACTCTTCTGTTCTCTGGATTAGCTCTGGTGTCAGGCCTATCTGTTCTTCTTAGTAGGGAGTCCTGAATCACGTAGACCTGTCTTATCCTGGTGATCATGTGATTCTCCAAACTTCCTCCTGTTCTTTCTAGATGCAAGACCTCTTGTCTTTTATTCTCCCTTACAATCTTCTGCAAGTCATCCTGTAACCCAGATTTCAGAGCCCCAGGAGGAATCTCCATTGGCTCTTCTCTTCTTCCTTGCCCTCCCTCCTTCAGTTACAGCCTGCTGTGCCCCCTCATTTTCCAACTCAGCAAACCTCTTCCTGAGCTCTATTTCTCCTTCACTGGCCAGTCTTTTCCTTTGACTGGTTCTTGTATTCACATGCTTCCACTAACCCACTTTCCTTGCCCAGCAGTCTCCCCTCAGTCCAGTTTGCATCAGCAAGTCTTGACTTTTCTATTCAGCCTCCTCTTGCCTTTGCTCCATCATCTGCTCAAACACCTTTCGAAACTAAACCATAGTTTCCACCTGCATCTCCAAGCCTCAGATCTTCTCTTCCATCCACTCTATCAAGAGGAACTTCATACAAATGAAGCTCCTTTCAGGTACCCAGTCTAGGATCACATACATCCCACAGCTTCCACATCCAGTCATCTTCATTGTCACATCCATGGCTTAGCTCACTACCATTGCTTCCTCTGTACCTGTCATAGCCTTCCCACATAAATTCCTGCCAAGAGGGGGGAAAAAACAAAACAAAACAAATGACAAAGAACCAAACACCAAAACACAACGAGAACTCTGCACCCCCACCCCAAGCTCCCCTTACAAACTTCCCTGTTTATAGTTCTGTTTACTGCTCCAGTGCTGCTGGCTGACTTTCTGGCTGCCTTTATAGGCCCCCTAATCAGGGCAGTCCTGTCCCCTAATCAAGGCTCTGCCTCTCTCATAGCACACTGCCCCCTACCAGCCTCTACAAACTGAAGAAAAAACCACACAACACAAAAAAATACACAAAGACCCACAAAAAACTCACTCACTGTCATCAAAATCAATCATATAACACAATAATATTGTACTGTACTGTCAGTTTAATTGCAGTGTAGACATACCCTGAAGCATCTGTCATAGGCCACAGTCAGAAAAGAGGATACTGGGCTAGATGGACCATTGGTCTGATCCAATATGGCCATACTTACGTTCCTAAGAACAACATCTGGATATCTTGCAATTGAGCAGAAAAAATATTTGAGTGACAGAAACCATGCCCTTTTGCCTGCACTAGGGGTCATGTTACACAGAAGATAGACACTCACTGGAAAGCAATTTTTTACCAGTTTGCACAGCATCACCATGCTGGTAGGACAGATTTAGGGAGGGCAAGAGGCAGGAATAAAATCCCCAGCTGCCACCTGCCTAGGGCTGGGGACAAGAAACTGGGCCATTTTAAATAACCACTTAATCAGTTGTGAACATTTGTAGCTAACAGTGTACACAAAAACAGTATCTACACACATTTCAGAATGGAAAAATTGAAAAAACATTCTAGAACTGATTGTTAGACAACTTTGGAAACTTAAGTTCCAATCCTGTAGAGTTTCACGTAGTTGGGTACCTGTTGCCACATGAGGACTTAGTTGTATTACAAGCTGTTATCAGGAACATAATGAAAGTTAAACAAATAAATATAAAGTTTTTGTATGATTAGCACTAGAGCTGGTGAAAAATAGTAAGTATATTTCATGGCAAATTTCCATTTTTTTTCCTTTTCATTAAAAAGCTTTTGGGGGGGAATTCAAGAGTGGAATTGAAAAATCATTGGAAAAAAGCTCTCTCTATCACTGTAATACTTTTTCCCCTGGAAAAAAAAAGGAGGGAAAAGTTTTTTTTAAAGTGAGTGAAAAGGCTTTTTCCCCAATGGAAAAATTATTCCATTGGAAAAAAGGTGATTGTTTTTTTAAGTAAGAGCAAGTAGGATTTTTCCAACCCCAAAAGGAAAGTATTTTTTAACTTTGAAAAATTATACTGAATTTTTTTCCTTTTGAAATTGCATTGAAAATGAAACATTTAGAATAAATTGGAATGCTAATTTCACAAGGAGACCATTTTTAGATTATTTTAAACTCAAAAAATGTAATCAAACTCTACTTAGCTTCTATAAGCTGTAAGTGAAGAAAACTGTTTTGCAGGGTTTAATTCAATTAGATATGTGTTTGCTTTTAGCCATTTCAGGTGTATGTTTCTTGAATGCTTGTCATTCTTCAGATGGAGTCTTGAAGAAGCTGGTCTAACCAGCCAAATCCATGGTAAATATAACAGGATACTTTTATCTAATGTCTATTTAATGTCAATTCCCTTGAGAATTTGCTTCAGCCCATTAGATGTTTCTCTTTTTGGTGGGCTTTAAAAAAAGGACAGAAAACCGGGAAAGGTGAAATACACTGAAATCTCAAGATTTCAATCTGCATTCATAATTCATGAATTTATTATTAGATATCAATAGTTGTATTATTAGAGTGCTCAACTTGTCATTCCCTCCCACTTTTATAGCTGATTTTGTACTCTCTCCATAAGGTGCAAGGAGCTGTGCATCTAACTTGATAAGGTCTGGAAACATTTTTTGAAATCATGGCATCTGTACCTTCCAAACCCTCTCTAGTGTCCATAATATGAAAACTGTTTCTTCTAGATCTGTTTTCTGAGTCATTCTGTTTCCCCCTTGAACATTCTGTGCTTTAGGGAAATTTCACTTTTATCCTATCTTTTGGGGGAGGAGGTTGGGGGGCGCTCGTCTAGGCACAAAAATTGCACCAGTATAGCTTTTATAGCGAACTAAACTGACAATTCAACTGAATAAACTGATCTCTCACATTAAAGATATATGGATCGGAGACAATGTATGTGGACATGAGACATTTCCCATCAATATAAGAAAAGTTGTCAGTCCTATTTTTGCACATAGACAAAGTCTTCAACTCAACCACCTAGCAATGTACAGCTGATTTTTCATTGTTCTTTTGCTCTGTTTTGGCAAAGCTATGAATTTTGAGCCAAAAGGGGCTCATCAAAAATTTCAGTCTTCCTAACTAAAAGACAAACTTAAGCAAAATTTCTTTGAATAGTTCCACGGTTTAATAAAATGACTCCAAACTTGCAAACATTTCTCAAACTCAAAAAGAAGCACAGTTTTGATCAAAAACAAAAAAAATCTCACCCTTTCATTAGGAATATTTTGCCCAATTCTACTTACAATTCACATGACAGCCCCATCCACCACATACCTAAATTGTCTTCAAGTGCTCCTGTACATATCTGATTAATTCCTTCACTCTTTGCCTCAGTATCTGTAATCATGATGTTCTATCTTAGGCCACAAGTATAGTACTAAATAAAGATAAAAAGTACACTGACAGCTGCACAAGAACCTCTTTAAGTTTATTTTAAAATGTGTAATTGATGTAGAAATGTGTAATCTGATAGCAGCTCCCTAACATCCTCACAATGTTTTCAAATTCGTTGATTGTCACATTTGTTTCAGATCATTCAAGAGATGTCATTTACCCAATCCTTTTCATCTATTTCCAGGGACACATTTCAGTTTAATAATTCATTAACAGATCCTAGGAATTTATGCCAGCAGAAACTGCTGTCTGCTGATTAGCAATTTTATCCTTTCTTAGTTTTTTGTATATATTTTCATAAAAGTTGTATCCCTCTGCTTCTATACTACAGTCTTGTTTGAAACTGCTTTGCATCTGTCCAAATTATTTGCTATACAGAGCTCAGGTTTTAGATACATTATATAGTTATATTCCTTCTGATCAATTTACACTAAAAGTATATTTTCCTACTTTCTGACCTTTTGCCATGGACATGAATGACCTTCTATTCAATCTCTCTGGTGTTATTATTTTAACTGTTTCTGTATGACAAAAAAGTTCACAGTGAACAATAACATGGTCTTTGGATTGTGTTATGCACAAGGTTAGACTAGATGAACATAATGGTCAATTCTGGCTTTAAATCTATAAATTAGAGACATTTTAGTTACCTAAATGCCCGTACATTGTGGCTTGCAACCTTATAACATTATTCTTTAACAAGATTAACTGCAATTTTGTCCTCATTTACACCCTGGCAAATCCAGAGTAATTCCATCAAAGTCAGCAGAGTTATTCTGGTTTACTCCAGTGTAGCAGAGCAGAAGTGTTCCTTCTCTCTTCTGAAATGTGCTATGGGAGTGATGATGAGAAATATGTCCCGTTCCCTGAAACAGAGTAAGGAATTAACGTCAAACACAGTTGCTTGCTGTACATGCCAGGGAGACTCTATCTATGTTTGTATTAAAAGTACCCCAACTTGAAATCTAGTCAGTTTTTAAAAGTAAGTTAAACAGCTTCATGTAATGGCCACCTACCCCTCCATGAGTCTGTTAATTTTTGTGTTTTACAATCCTATTTTCAAAACATTGCTGTGTGAAATCCACAAAAGAAGAAAAAGTAATTTCAGGGAAAATAGCAATACTGACTAGACTGGATGCCTGGGCAGTCAAATATATAAACACACTGAAAAGCTAGGATTTTCCCCCACTAAGCTCTTACTGTTTTAGAAATCTTATTTATTACTTTGAACTGTGATTTTAAAAAAAAATCAGGAGAAGTATGATTTAAGTTGACAATATCTCTTTAAGATCATGCTACCTCAAGTAGTTTTAACAGTGTCTTAACGCTTCTAACTAAAAGGGTTTTGACGTGATTTAGCTCACCAGGAACCAAGTCATGCTAAAAATCTGTTCAAGATAGTTTACTATCTAAATCCATTACAGGTAACATGGTTTTAATGCAACTATAGACAGATCTATTTGTTACCTACCTCATAGAATACCATGAGAGTTAATTAATGCTTTTAAAACATGTTGTAGGTGTAAAGTACCATACGGGGTTGATCCAAAGTCCACTGAATTCCCTAAAAAGAAGTCCATTGATATCACTGAGCTCTGTATCGGGTCCTATAAAAGCTAAGTGTTATCATTACTCATCTAGGATCCCTTTGTCTATAATTACTTCATTTACCTCCCTATTCAAGACACCTGTTATCTGCAGATTTCTTTGGTCATTTTTACTTTTTACTATTATTATATGTGGATTATTCAAAACCCCATATTGTGCTCGGAGCTTTACAGGCAGACTCTACTACAATGGCTAATGTAGTGAAGAATGTATGACCTCCTAAGGTCCTGATACTGAATTTAATTGGTGTAGGTGGACACCTCTGCCCGTGCAGATCTGGCACCTGGATTAGTGGCCCACATTTTAGATAAGAAGTAATGAATCTTGGCAATTGTGAGTATAGGTGGAAAGAAGGCAAGCACAGGTTAAAGAATTAAGATCAGATTTGTAAAATAAAAGAAACACTCACGTTAACAGGGAGCGGCACGTTCCAGTTTAAAAGAATGCTCAAGAAAGCAAATCTCAGGCTCCAGCATTTTCATACACATGACTATGAATATACACTATCAGTCACATTCCCAAGAAAGCTACAAATAGTTTGCCTAATATATTGGAATAAATTTTCTAGATTCTTTTGTTAGATTTTTTTCAACATTCAATCAGTGTCAAAAGAACACTCCTTGGTTGTTACAAATACAAATTCACCTAATGTATTATTCAATAAAATAGCTTCTTTTAAGAAAAATAGCAGCATGATCATTGCTTTGCATTGTACTATAGGTTTCATTAAGTAGTAATAAAATACTATTTGAGAGCTGCTTCCAGCTACCTTGTGTTTTATCTCTCTCTTGCTGTCTTTTAATACTAAATTTGAAAGCATTCAGAGACTGGGAGAAATTGCTAGTGAACTCTGCTTCATGCTGAAGATCAGCAGGGGCCTTTTGGAGGGCTTCAATTTTCTCAGAGTGTCAGGAAATCAGATTATTACATCCAGCTGCAAGCTGTTTTAATTGAACTGAAAGTCTGATTTAATTTGGTACAAATGGCAAATTACTCCTCTATTTATCCTTGAACTACATATAACCGTGAAATATTATATTTCATGATATTCTTGGAAATTTAGGTAAAAATGAGCAGTTTCCAAAAATATTCTCTCTCTACATATCAGCAACCAATTGAAAAATGCTTGTTCACAAGTATAACGGCCAGATTTCCAAAATTACTCATCAGTTGACATTTAGACACCTAAATAATTGATCAAAATAATTAATAATTAATCAAAAGATCTATAGCCTTCTCTACACTTAAAAGGGTTTGCAACTACACCAATAGAGCTATACCATCAATCTTCTCTAGTGGAAACATGGCTTATACCAGTAAAAGTTATTTTGCCCATATAGCTTAAACTGGTTCTCCGAATGGAATAACCTATACGGCTAAAGGACTTTTTTGCTAGTATAGCTGTGTCTACATTTAGCCTTTTATTGGCACTGCTATATCAGTTAGAGGGTCAACATAGCTCTGCCAGCATAATTTTTAAGCCCTCACTCCTAAATTTAGTGGCAGTATTTTCAAAAGTTCTCAGGTCCCAGAAACAGCTATTAACAGATGCTTTTGCTGAGCACTTCTGAAAATCTGTCTTCTTCATTTAGAAGCTCTTCTCAAAATTTAGCCCCACTTGGGAGTGGTCAACACCTTTGAAAATCTGGCCTTAAATTTTTAACTGACTGTCAGAGGGCTTATAAGAGAGACAAGGTAGGTGAGATAATAGCTTTTATTAGACCAACTTCTGTGGGTGGAAGGTAAAAGCTTTCAAGCTACACAGAGCTCTTGTTCAGGTCTGGGGAAGAAAACGGCTTATGTGCTTTCCTTTTGCTGAGAAGATCCTAGTGATAGTCTACCAACATACTTAACTTGCAACAGGATTTTCAAAAAGCAAGTTAGGAACCTAAGTCCTATTATCTTCCAATGATACTTAGGCACATAACTCACTTAGGTAATTGTAAAACCCTACACAACAGGTTAATTTTATTGATTAAATACCAGGGCAAAAGTTTAATACCATGCTTATGGAGGTGATTGAAATATTTGGGCCTGATTTTCTCTCACATCAACTTACACCTCAGGTAAGAAAGAGTAAAGCAGAACAAGACCAGTGTATTCAATAGAGGAAAGAGACGCTATTAAATACACAACCATTCTCCAAATGACCAGGTTTCATGTTTTTCATACATTATGTTTCTTGACAGCATAATATCTTCATGCAAATATAACAACTAGCACTAAACAAACCACACTAAGACCCTGTCCAAAACCTTGAAACCAAAGACGAATTTGGCCATCTATTTCCTGGGCACTTCTGAAATGAGTCACTCAGATTGAAAAAAAATTACTCTTCCATCTCCTACAGTTTCCAATAAACACCTAAGGCCTTGTCAACACACGTTGTGCAAGTTTAGCTAAAACTGGTGGGAAAAAAAACAGTTTAGTTACACAGAGGCAAAAGCCCTCTGGGGATATTCTGAAAATGATTTAAACCTGGCTTTTAGTAATTTTGCTTAAATTAATTTCTTACCAAATTCAGCTAACTGGATGTGAGCCTTTTGAAAATGGATTGAAGAGTATTCACAGTGTTTTGCTGGTTTAACTAACTTCCTATTGCAGAATAAGAGTTTCCACTTGGGGAGACATACTGGTAGCAGAATAATTATACTGGTACAGTTATGCTGGTAAATTTCTTGGTGTAGACAAGCCTTAAATTAATCTAAAAACACACCTTTAGTTAAGCTGGTACAAGTTTCTGTGAAGACAATGGCTAAGATTCCTATAACTCAAAGAGACTATAGGAGCATTTGCCCGCACACTGGGTGTGCTCAGGGAGAGTTCACAAATCAAAAGAAGCCAAAAAATATAATACCCTTTAATTATTTTTATTTTTTTTTTACTTTTGTGGTTGGCATCACTCAAAAACCTCTTATCCCAAGGAGAGGGAGGGGATGGCTGGGAACTGTAGCTCCCAGGGACCAAGCACAGAATGGGGCTCTAGGAATGGGAAAGGACTCAGTGCATTAGTGCATGGGAGCTAATGGGTTTCAACTGCATCCTTCAAACCAACCAGTTGCCTAGAGAACCCTTCCTTTGTTCTTCTCCCAGCCCACAAGGAAGCTATTTGTCTATGGGAGGAGAGGAGGGGCAATTCTTAAAAGGGCCCCATGTTTTTCTTTCCCTGATGACCTCTCTGATGTTGAGGAGAAGCAATCTCAGCACTTAACTATGTAGTCTGATTTTCAGAAGTACTGAGAGCCTGCAGTTCCCCAACGGATACTCAGCAATGCTGGATATCAGGCCATGTAGGCTCCAATCTAGCATAACAAAATTTAAGCATGTGCCTAATTGCATTACTGGATCTAGACCATGTAGCTAATATTAGACCCAAGTTTGAGATTTATGGCCCCAAAATGCACACAAAATGTGCTTTCAAACCTTTTGATTTGTTCTGAAAAACTATGATACCAGAACTCCTGAAATAGCTGCAAGCTACAAAAGCATCTTGATGAAAGCCATGCAAATGAGTACATCAAGTCTTCCACGGTTTGTATCAGAACACACCGGGCCAAAGTTTGCCTTCTGACTTTACACACTTTACTCCCATTGGCAATATGTGTCACAACCCCAGGGCCCCTCCCTTACGGGGTCCCCTGGGGAGGCAAATCAGCATAGTATGTTGCTAACGCTGTTGCAAGCATTACAAAGCATGTTGGGGAAGGGTCAAAAGTGTGAGTGTGAAGTAAAAAAATTCCTTTGCAGGTTGCAAAAGGCTAAAAAAAAAAAGCAAAGAAGGGGTTAACTCAACACCTCAGCTAGCTCCATCTGAAAATAAGACGCTGGCCCCGGTCCAAGATCAGGGGCTCAACAAGAAGTCAGCAGCTCCCATTCACATTTTACCGAACCACCCCGCCAGCCATAAAAAAAGAACTAAGCGGAGCAGGGCTGAAAAAATGACAGTAAAAACAAATAAAATGGCAAAGGCCAATGGGTGGGAAAACAAAGTCTCTGGAGCTGGTGTGTTTTATGAAAGCCAAGGAGGCCACAGCAAGCCAGTTTGGACTGGTACAAAAAGCACCAGGAACCGAAGCCACCAAACAAAAACACCCGCAAAAGAATCCAGGACTTAAAAACCCTCCCAAAAGCCACAAGAAGTCAGAGATCAACAGCGGACCCTGGATGACCTGGTGCACACAGGACAAAACTCCTGTCCACCCTTCCCCCTCTTCTTCAGACATTACACCCAGGCCTGGCCAGCCTCAGGTAGCACGTATGTAAGTATAAAAGTGGGTTAGGGCTAGGGGCACTAACGCTTTCTTCCTTTCTCTGAGTGACGTGGGGAGCACCCATCACTCTCTGATGTTATTTCATTATTCTATTAATAAAGCTTTAAAACTTAGCTCCTTGGTGTGCTTCTTCATTCCCTTCCCAAATGATCCTGTGGCCTCAGCCTGATCACCTGATGCCTCAGGCAGATTGGTAACTGAAATCTGTCACATACCAGGAGCCAGAAGCATTCATTCAATGGCAGATTTGGGCCAACAACTTTAAAAGTAGGGTCCAGTCCCTCAACTAGTGTATGTCAGATAAAATCAGAGAAGCTATGCTAATTTACATCACCTGAGAATGTGGCCCACAGTGTGCAACTATAGATAACTGCTTTGTTTTATTAGTGGTTTTCAGTCTGGTCTAGCAATAGTGTGATTTGATGTAGTTAAAGTCAACCCCACACTCAAAAAGAGTTCTGAACACTGAAAAGAGAGAACGCTTTTCATTATTCTCACTTGCAAAATACATGGTAGAAATGAATTTGGTCCAGATGCAAACATTCCCATGCAAACCTCTCTTTGTTCTCAGAGCCAGATGCCAGGCCAGCTATGAAAAATCAAAGTGTTAAAGTCAGGAGAGCAGATGTTTAATCATCTAGCACTGGAAAGCTGGTGAATTATCCATTTCTTTGTTGCTATCTCTCAACATTGCATCGTAAGTCACAGGATCTGTCAGAAAACACAATTCTAAACACCATTCCTGTTTAAACTATTCAGAGCTCTCCTCTTCTCCTTGTGTAGTTTAAGATACTATCATTATAGAAGTATCAATCATAATAAGAACCATATTTGCAATTTGATATCATTTCAACCACATGCTATTATCCAACACAGAATAATTGACATATTAACAATGGACATACAACCTTGACACGGTTCTGTAAAAATGCCCGTGATGCAAAGGAGAAGTGGCATATAACATAGTAATTTTTTTTAATATCAGATGCTAAATTAAGAGTCAGAAGTTAAGTAAGAGCTTTCTCATGAAAATTAGGTTTTGGGAAAGTGTTAGGTTATAGGAGCACAGTCCTATTGTTAGTGCACATATATTTTCATCTTTAAATAGGGTTTTCTTTAAAATTTTCTGAGTTAACAGTGGGCTTCAATACAGGCAGGCAGTAAAAGCAATGAAAGACTGGACAACACACTGGCTTTATAGAAAGAGCAATTTAGACAGAGATTTTCAAGGTAAAAAAAGTGCCTAATTCTCTTTTTTAAATCTCCCCTTTAGTAAATGTCATGAACACTTCATCAGCTATAGAAATATGTAAATAACTAATGGCTTAAAACAATTTTTGTTAAATGGAATATAAATCACTAAAGAAACAGAGGTTATAAGCATTAGAATGTATGAGAAAGTCTGAAGAGTTTCACGGTGTTTCAAGTTCCATTATTCTAACAAATGTGTAGGGATGGGCATATATTATTCATCAAATCTACAGATTATGCTGTTTTTATTACATAATTTATTTGACAATGCAATTTCTGGTATTTGATAAGCTTCACCAATGTGGAAATTTCCTTCCTTTCCCGTGAAGCATTTCCTATCCCAACTAAAAACATAAAACTTCACTTAAAAAAAAAGTTAAACCCCAAACATTAGAATATAAGGAACTAATTTTTGAGCACCTGGCTTTGCAACCCTCATGTTCTTTTAATGTAGTTGTCTGTAATTATATTGTTAAATTGTTTAAATAATGTGTCTTTGTGTTTTTACCACTGAGGACTTGACTCTGCAAGCTATTTAGCAACAGGAGCCACTGTAGCAAATCACATGCTTAACATTCCCATTGACTTCAGTGGGACCAGTCAGGTAGTTATAGTTAGGCACAGGCTTAAATCTTTGCTGAATGATGGCCAGAATGATCAGCACCTTGCAGGATTTAGCCTTATATGGTCAAAATGCCCACTGACTTCAGTAAAAGGTTTGACTGCACAAGGAGTGGAGGAAAGGGCATGGATACACTGGAAACTTCCAAGTGCTGTCGTGGGAACGCTCCCATGGCAGTGCTTTGAAGTGCAAGTGTGGTCGCGCATGAGCGTTGGGAAAGAGCTTTCCCAGCACTCCTGGTAATCCACCTCCATGAGGAGATTAGCTCCAAGCACAGCTCCCAGCGCTCTGAGCCTGTCTACACTAGCACTTTAAAGTGCTCAGACTTGCTGTCTTAGGGGGGTGATTTTTCACCCCCCTGAGCCGGCAAGTTAGAGAAATATAAAATGTAAGTGTGGACAAACCTAAGGGATTAGAAATCTCCTAGGGGATTAGAATTTGTCAGTGCAGTTTTCATTTTATATAATTCAGCTATTCTTTTTCTCTTTAACAGAAAGGTATCACAATGATAGTATATTACCCATGCTTTTATTTGTTTAAATGTTATATAAATGACAAAATACAATGAACTGATCATTACAGTTCTCTGAGTGATAGTGTCAGCACTTTTTCTGGGGGATACTTTTTATTAAATATTTATATAGCATCATAAATGTATGTGGTGATTTACATAATACAGAATGAGAGAGTCTTTGCCCTGATGAGTTTACAGTGCAGCTCCGAAAAGAATTAACATGGAGCAATAGTTTAGGAAGGATAAACATGTAAAGGCAGATGAAGAGAGATCATTGGTAGGAAACTAATACATGAAGGATTCATAGGAGAGCTAGATTTTATGGAAGGATTTAAAGGAAGAAAGGGAAAATACCTGGCAGACAAGAAGCAGGACCAGAGATTATCCCAAGGGTAAGGGGCAGCAGGAAAGACAATGTTCGGTCAAAAGTGGTAGAAGAGACACAAACCTCCCATTTATTTCAAAATCCTGTTATTCATGTCATGCTTTTTATGTGCGCCTAGTTGTCTCTCACAATAAAGAAATGGTACTTTTATTATTTATAAAATGTTCACACTTAGTGCCTTAGCTTCTTTATGTCTAGTCCCTTTTCTATCATTTCTTTCATGCCCTAGACTCCCCGCATCCTAAAACTCCCTTCCGTCTGCTTTGGAATCTATAATGTTGAATTATGCCAAGATAAATATCAATGGTGTTGATTTACACTGATTCATTTCCCTGATTGCTGACACTAAATCTCAAGTTGGCCTTTTAGAACTGAGTTAAGAATTCTTTGCAAAGAATCTAAATTATAAAACAGAGTGCTGTGTTCTCAGCAGAGGGTGCTATTAAAAATGACTCTTTTCTCTCTGTAAATCCTTCAGAAACAGTGGGAGAAATCAGTTAAAAAGTAACATAGGAAAATGTAATTTTGAATGTTATCTTTAACAGCCAAGAAAAGACAAACATAGTAAACATCCACATTTACACCAATTACATTCAGACAATCAGTTGCTCAAAGACAATTTCCTGAATTGTGTGTCCTAAATGGCCTCTGACTCCATCTGCTTTTAAGCATTGCATCTGAACTAGCTCTTTCCAAGCAGTGCAGGCTTTGGAAAGCTTTATTGGGATCTGAATTTCAAAGCCCATATGCAATTCTAATATGAATTTAGAATGGTAAATACATCAAATTAGTAATGGTATAAGTAATGATAGTGACAATGTACCTCTGTGCAGTAGTAGACAAACTTAAGTGTGTTCTTGGCTAAATCCTGCCTTGAACTTTCCAGTCCCTTGCATGTATGCTTAAGCGGTGAAATTCTAAACAGATGCATCTGATACCTCAAGGTGAGAAGAATGAGCTGCAGATGTAGTGCTTCAAGGGCAGTGAACTAGAGACCTAATCTTGTGTAACTGCCGGAAAAAGGCTAGAACAGGGTGAAGACAATAAAATTTAACAGTGGTGGCTAGGGGCACTTTGAAATGCTACTGTGGATTATGCCAAAACATTTCAGATAATATAATTAAAACGGATTCCACGAACATAATATAACTTGACTTTCTCTAAAATAAATGCTGGTCACATAACACAGGTACTGAACAGGATTCTTAGAATAACTGAAAAAGAAGGAAATCATCCTGAGGCTAAGGCTGGGGCTCCTGTGAGTCATATTATATCCTCTTCCTTCATTTTCAGTACCTAGAATTCTGAAGATACTCATAGGAAAAAGATAGAAGTTTTATATCCAAAGAGATTCTATACAAAATAATAATGATGGAAAAGGGTAGTGCACAGACCACTTTCATTCTTGGGAAGGGAAAAAAATAGGTTCAGGTAAAAGTTGGCTGGAATGTTTTTTATATACATACATATATACACAGAGAGAGAGA
The DNA here is from genome assembly GCF_009764565.3 of Dermochelys coriacea. Taxonomy (NCBI): domain Eukaryota; kingdom Metazoa; phylum Chordata; order Testudines; family Dermochelyidae; genus Dermochelys; species Dermochelys coriacea. The sequence goes on along the minus strand of NC_050071.1, from coordinate 72,291,104 downwards.
AGATTTGAAAGCTTACAGAATTCTCAGTAATATTGCTGGAAGTTACGCATGCTTACCTCCACCAATTTGAATTATGATAGGAGCTAGAGGCCCCAACTGAGACTGGGACTCCATTGTGCTAGGCACTGTATGAGCACATAGTAAAAGACAGAGTTTACAGTCTAAATAGATTAGACAGACAAAGGATAAGGGAAAGAAGTATTATCTACATTTTACACCTTTGAGGTGCAAAGAAGTTAAATGACTTTCCTAAATTCACACAGGAAGTCTGAGGCAGAACCAGGACTTGAACCCAAATCCCTAAATCCCAATCCAGTTCCTTAACCAGGAAGAGACTATATGCCAAGGTTACTTATCAAATCTTTAAACAAAACATACAGACCTGATATAGACAATCTTCACCAGTCTAAATGGTCTTCCCTTCTTGATTAAAATGTCTGTAATGTACTATCAAGGATAGTTACAGATAACCAGAATCTTACCTCCCATGTGCTATAACCCTACTTCACTTTTTTGGCTTCTTTTGCAAATTTCCCCATTCTGGAGTGTTTAAGAACATAAGAATGGCCATACTGGGTCAGACCAAAGGTCCATCCAGCCCAATATCCTGTCTACCGACAGTGGCCAATGCAGGTACCCCAGAGGGAGTGAACCTAACAGGTAATGATCAAGTGATCTCTCTCTTGCCATCCATCTCCACCCTCTGACAAACGGAGGCTAGGGTCACCATTCCTTACCCATCCTGACTAATTGCCATTAATGGACTTAACCTCCATGAATTTATCCAGTTCTCTCTTAAACCTGTTTTTGTCCTAGCCTTCACGACCTCCTCAGGTAAGGAATTCCTCAGGTTGCCTGTGCGCTGAGTGAAGAAGAACTTCCTTTTATTCCTTTTATTTGTTTTAAACCTGCTACCCATTAATTTCATTTGGTGGCTCTTCGTTTTTATATTATGGGAACAAGTAAATAACTTTTCCTTATTCACTTTCTATATACCTCTATCATATCCCCCCTTAGTCTCCTCTTTTCCAAGCTGAAAAGTCCTAGCCTCTTTGATCTCTCCTCATATGGGACCCGTTCCAAACCCCTAATCATTTTAGTTGCCCTTTTCTGAACCTTTTCTAATGCCAGTATATCTTTTTTGAGATGAGGGGACCACATCTGTATGCAGTATTCAAGCTGTGGGTGTACCATGGATTTATATAAGGGCAATAAGATATTCTCCATCTTATTCTCTATCCCTTTTTTAATGATTCCTAACATCCCGTTTGCTTTTTTGACTACCACTGCACACTGCATGAACGTCTTCAGAGAACTATCCACGATGACTCCAAGATCTTTTTCCTGATTAGTTGTAGCTAAATTAGCCCCCATCATATTGTATGTATAGTTGGGGTTATTTTTTCCAATGTGCATTACTTTACATTTATTCACATTAAATTTCATTTGCCATTTTGTTGCCCAATCACTTAGTTTTGTGAGATCTTTCTGAAGTTCTTCAGTCTGCTTTGGTCTTAACTATTTTGAACAGTTTAGTATCAAGTTTATTATGCAGCTTTGGCACTTCACTGTTTACCCCTTTCTCCAGATCATTTATGAATAAGGTGAATAGGATTGGTCCTAGGACTGATGACCCTTGGGGAACACCACTAGTTACTCCTCTCCATTCTGAAAGTTTACCATTTATTCCTACCCTTTGTTCCCTGTCTTTTAACCAGTTCTCAATCCATGAAAGGATCTTCCCTCTTATCCCATGACAACTTAATTTACTTAAGAGCCTTTGGTGAGGGACCTTGTCAAAGGCTTTCTGGAAATCTAAGTATACTACATCCACTGGATCCCCCTTGTCCACATATTGTTGACCCCCTCAAAGAACTCTAATAGATTAGTAAGACATGATCTCCCTTTACAGACACCAGGTTGACTTTTGCGTAACAATTAACGTTCTTTTACATGTCTGACAATTTTATTCTTTACTACTGTTTCAACTAATTTGCCTGGTATTGACGTTAGACTTACCAGTCTCTAATTGCCAGGATCACCTCTAGAGCCCTTCTTAAATATTGGTATTACATTATCTATCTTCCAGTCACTGGGTACAGTAGCTGATTTAAAGGACAAGTTACAAACCATAGTTAATAGTTCCGCAATTTCACATTTGAGTTTTTTCAGAACTCTTGTTCTGGTCCCGGTGACTTGTTACTGTTAAGTATCTCAATTCCAAAACCTCCACTAGTGACACTTCAATCTGTGACAATTCCTCAGATTTGTCATCTACAAAAGACGGCTCAGGTTTGGGAATCTCCCTAACATCCTCAGCCGTGAAGACTGAAGCAAAGAATTAATTTAGTTTCTCTGCGATGACTTTATCGTCTTTAAGTGTTTCTTTGGTATTTCGATCATCCAGGGGCCCCACTGGTTGTTTAGCAGGCTTCCAGCTTCTGATGTATTTAAAAAACATTTTGTTATTACCTTTTGAGTTTTTAGCTAGTTGTTTTAGTTAGTAGCTAGTTTAGCTTCAAACTCCTTTTTGGCTTTTCTTATTACATTTTTACATTTAATTTGGCAGTGTTTATGCTCCTTTCTATTTACCTCACTAGGATTTGACTTCCACTTTTTAAAAAGATGCCTTTTTATCTCTCACTGCTTCTTTTACATGGTTGTTAAGCCACAACGGCTCTTTTTTAGTTCTTTTACTAAAAAGTGTTTTTTTTAATTTGGTACATACATTTAAGTTGAGCCTCTATTGTGGTGTCTTTAAAAAGTGTCCATGTAGCTTGCAGGGATTTCACTCTAGTCACTGTACCTTTTAATTTCTGTTTAACTAACCTCCTCATTTTTGCACAGTTCCCCTTTCTGAAATTAAATGCCACAGTGTTGGGCTGTTGAGGTGTTCTTCTCACCACAGGAATGTTGAACGTTATTATATTATGGTCACTATTTCCAAGCAGTCCTGTTATAATTACCTCTTGGTAATTATCCTGCTCTCCACTCAGGACTAGATAGAGAGTTGCCTCTCTCCTTGTGGGTTCCTGTACCAGCTGCTCCAAGAAGCAGTCATTTAAAGTATCAAGAAATTTTGTCTCTGCATTTCATCCTGAGGTGACATGTACCCAGTCGATATGGGGATAATTGAAATCCCCTACTATTATTGAGTTTTTTATTTTGATAGCCTCTCTAATCTCCCTTAGCATTTCATCGTCACTATCACTGTCCTGGTCAGGTGGTCAATAATAGATCCCTACTGTTATAGTCTTATTAGAGCATGGAATTACTATCCATAAGATTCTATGGAACATGTGGATTCATTTAAGATTTTTATTTCATTTGATTCTACATTTTCTTTCACATATAGTGCCACTCTCCCCCCCCCCCCCCCCCCCCACGACCTGTTCTGTCCTTCTGATATATTTTGTACCCCAGAATGATCGTGCCCCATTGATTATCCTCACTCCACCAGGTTTCTGTGATGCCTATTGTATCAATATCTTCCTTTAACACAAGGCATTCTAGTTCACCCATCCTATTATTTAGACTTCTAGCATTTGTGTACAAGCACTTTAAAAAGTTATCACTGTTTATTTGTCTGCCCTTTTCTGATGTGTCAGATTCTTTATGTGAATGTTTCTCATCTGATCTTGCCCATACTTCATCCTCTTCCATCCTCTCCTCCTGACTAAAACCTAGAGAACCTCTATCAATAGATTCTCCTCCTAAAAAAAATACAAACAAAGAAATATAAGGGAAGAATGGAAAAAGGAAGAGAACAGAATTAAGTATAGAATACAATGGGGCAGGAGCCAAATGAAGAGAAGTTTCTATTCGATCCACGTGCGCCTCTGCAGCAAATCGGTTTTCCCCCATCTCTTAGTTTAAAAATTGCTCTGCAACCCTTTTAATGTTAAGTGTCAGCAGTCTGGATCCACTCTGGTTTAGGTGGAGCCCATCCTTCATGTATAGGCTCCCCCTATGCCAAAAGTTTCCCCAGTTCCGAATAAATCTAAACCCCTCCTCTCTACACCATCATCTCATCCACGCATTGAGACTCGGAAGCTCTGCCTACCTACCTAGCCCTGCACATGGAACTGGAAGCATTTCTGAGAATGCCACCATAGGGGTCCTGGATTTCAGTCTCTTTCCTAGCAGCCTAAATTTGGCCTCCAGGACATCTCTCCTACCCTTCCCTATGTCATTAGTACCTACATGTACCACGACCACTGGCTCCTCCCCAGCACTACACATAAGTCTATCTAGATGCCTTGAGAGATCCACAACCTTCACACCAGGCAGGCAAGTCAACTTACTGTTCTCCCAGTCATCACAAACCCAGCTATCTATGTTTCTAATGATTGAATCTCTCATTACTAACACCTGTAAAGTTTCCTTTGAAAACCTGTAATGTTTCCTTTGAAAAAGATTGGGGAGAGACACTTGTGCTTCACATAAGTAAAATCAGCATTACTCCCCTGCCTTGAGATGCAACTGCAGTCATTCTATCTCTTGAATATAGTGAATTTTCCCTGTTGCTTTACAATGAGGCCTAATCTGGTACTCAGATATGTATAGCTACACACTGTCTGTTCCCAGGAGGAATTCAGTTGCACCACATTTTGATTGAGCAAACAGCTACCCACTATATCAGTGGCTATGTCGCACAATGTAGTAAGTATTTCAGTGACCACTTCTCAATCTCTCTGCTATGCCTGCCCGGCAAGGAAACATGATGGCAATCAATACTTCACAGGAAGCTCTAAACCAGCGGTTCTCAAACTTAATTGCACTGTGACCCCCTTCTGACAACAAAAATTACTACATGACCCCAGAATGGGGGGACCGAAGCCTGAGCCTGCCCCAGCCCTGCCACCCCAGGTGGGAGAGCCAAACCCCGAGCCCCACTGCCCCAGGTGGGAAGGTCCAAAGCCAAAAACCCAGCCCCAGCAAGTTTAACGCCAGCCCTGGCAACCCCATTAAAATGGGATCGCAACCCACTTTGGGATCCCAACCCACAGTTTGAGAACCGCTGCTCTAAACAATCCTTGTAGGATTCAGCCCTAGAGATGGGCAAAGAGTGAATGCATCTCCTCACTTTTCCCTCTTCTCAATACACCTTATTTCAGATCTTCCAGGTTTAACTGAAAATGGACAGTCAACCTATTAAAAAAATATGCCATCCCCATGGTATTTGCAGTGTTGTGTACTAGAAATAGTGAAGTTTATTTCCAAAGCTTATTTATTTAGAATGAATTACAATGGGAACATATTGAAAAAAAACATTAAAGAGAAACACTAGCCAAATTAATTAAAAATACAAGAGAGAAAAGTGTTTAAAGTCAGAAATTGGCATAGAATGAGAGAGAAATAAAGGGGAGGAGATGCAGAAAGAAATGAAAACAAGCACTAGAAAGATAATGGCAACACACTAGAGGAGATGGAGAAAATGGTGGAGAGTCAGAAAATTGCAGAGGAAAAGCTAAAAAAAAATACAAACAAAGAAATATAAAGGAAGAATGGAAAAAGGAAGAGAACAGAATTAAGTATAGAATACAATGGGTCAGGAGCCAAATGAACTAGCATGCACGGAAGAAATCTAGCGAAATGGAGGCCTGGATAAAAATGCAAGAAAATAGAACAAAACTAGAAATAACTACTGATAATTCCAGCTACAGCTACAATATATCCAATGGCCTGAACTGTTTCTTTCGAACATCCTCACCAGTACTTTGCAAGAATAGATCTAATTATTTTCCAATAATTTCCCGTTACATTTTTTGCTTTATTGCATTTCTTGTTATTTTGTGTGGTTGTTGTTCACTATATGCTCTATATCAAATCTAGAAAAAAAGTGTGGAAAAGTGATATAATAGGTGCCTGATTCTCTTCTCACTTAACCAGGTTTTAGACTAATGTAACTCCATTGACTTCATTGGATTAACTCCAAGTTTACATCTGAATTACTTTGGTGTAAGGACAATCAAACCCATGTAATACACACAGAAGTGGTTCTTCCACAGTAGATTTCACATATACGTTATCAGTTTGCATAGGGAAGCTTCCACTTGTACTACTCATACCCACAAGAGATTTAAGAAAATAAATTATTAACAGTTTGCCATCATTGCCCAGTTCAACACAGCACTCAACCATGTGCTTAAAGTTAAGCACATGCTTAGGAGCTGTGTTAAACAGGCATGAGATTAATCATGTGTTCTTGCTTGAGTTCTGTGCTGAATTGGGACCTGTGATGGGTGTCTGTATATGTAAATGTTCAGAATAAACCCAGTTCTGTATTACTCTGTGTTTTAGAAAGTTTTGATCAGGTCAACAATTCCTAGCATATAAAATGTGGTTCACATAATAAGTTTATAGCATTAAATGTTTATTTGCGTTTTCCAATAATAAGTAACTATGCTAAATTTATGGTTTTGGTCACACGGCTAATTTGCCCAAACCCTGGGCCAAATTTAGCTCTTAGTTAAATCAGACTAAGTCTGGGGTAACTCCATTGAAATTAGTGGATTAACCCCACCTTTCACTGGAGTAACAGAGCAGAAATAGCTAGTAGCAACTGAGTAAATAACATATGAAAAAGACTCTTGTGCACAAATGCATGTGCTAAACAATGGTTATGTGTGCACACTTTTAGGGCATGATTGAAGTAGCAAATTTGAAAATTTGATCCCTAATGTTTCTACCTTTCTTTTTAACAGCCACTGTGTTTATTCTTAATACTTTGTTCTTCATTTCACCGACATTTCTGTGTACAGAAGTGTTGCTACTGTGTGTCTCATATTTACACTGAGGTCTCAAGGCTCCAGTGAGGAACCAATGGAAAGCATCGCAGTTATACTGTAGTTTTCTTTCATATGGTTCAGTGTTCAATGGCCCAAGTTTAATCAATAAATGGGTATCCTAACTATTGTTTCTTCAGTTGAACAGCAGATCTTTCTCTTATTAAGTACCATGCAGAACATACAAAAAACATCCTGTGAGACAGTTGGTAACAATATTGAATGTGATTTTTTTTAAAAAAATGGCTCCAGCTTGCTGCTATTCAAGCTGCTCTTTATAAAAAGAAAGGAAGGGTAAAGGACTTAAAACTCAAATACAGCTATTCACCAATGTGATACTGAATTACAATTGCAATGATGATGATGCTTTCTTTTCAGAATAAAGCACAGAAACTGTGGCACCACACTGTGCAGTGATAATGCTAGAAAGAATCAAGTGCTGAACCTAAAGAGAATAGACACAAACAACTTTGTAATAAAATTTTGAATACTGGCAGGTCTGACAGTGCAGAACTGAGCTGCACATCAGGAACAAAAGGGGTCATTTTCCTTAGTTATTGCCAATACATTTAATCTCCTCCCTGCTACTACCAAGAAAATAACATTTATTGCCAATGCCGATGAATTGAAACATTCTGTACGATGGATTGCTGACAGACTCAGGGGAGCAGATCTGACAAGATTATCCAGAGATCCAGAGTGCACACCTTTGCCTGCAGTGGTCTGCCTTAAAAACTTGCCTGTTTTGCCTTCAATAAATAGATACAGTTACTTCAGTAGTTGCAGTATTTCCAGTCCTTCCCTGTGTTTGCCCTGGGGAATACCCAGCGTACTGCAGATACTAAGAGAAGGCTATTGCCTCCTCTAAAGAAATTGGTAAGGTGTTCATGCTGACAGTCATAGGGGTGGAACTGTACATTAAAAGAATGGAATTGCAACATGCAACTGAGGCATTTAAACAAGGTTCAGAAATTTGCTTAGAGAGGCATTGGGAAGTTATTTGGGCCCCAAATCTGAAGGGTTTTTTGTTTCAGTTTTACAAAACCATTAAAAATATAATAGAAATGTACATTTTAAAAAAACACTGAAGAAGTATCAACAATCGTCTTTGGTATTTACGAACCAGATTTGTATGAGGGGAAAAAATACCCTATGCTTAGAGATAATTAAGGTTGCAGTGAGATTCTCCCCATGCACCCAAAACCTTAAAAGCATGGAAATAAGAAGTTACGGAGAAAGGTTTTTGCATTTCTTTCCACTTTCACATTGTCAGTAAAGAATACCAGTGCTTCATAAGGGTTTAACTTACATTTTCAGCAGATACCAATACATACCCCAACTTCATCAAAATTATACTATAACACAAAGTCTTAACAGTGACTTCAGATATTTTTATATCAATGATATGCACAGATCACCACATCCATGTCACTCATCCTATTATTTTGGAAAGTTATTCTGCCTTACCACTTGTTATGGCTGGGGTGTGTGCAGTCATGCCTAATAGGTGCAGAGTAAGAAGCCAGGAACAAAAGCCAGGGTCAGAGCTGGAGTCAGAAGTCAGGAACCAAGGAAAGGTGAAGGAGCAGAGTCTGTGAAAGCAGCCCACTGGGGATCCATGTAGTTGCACAGACAACTTCCTGGACCTGAGAGCACTGCCAGTCAGGCCCTGTGTGAGCAGCACATCCTGTGGTGTTTGGGCCCATGTGGCTCACAGCCCATCAATCAGTGTTCTGCCCAGCTGTATGGATGCAGCAGTTGCCCACGGACCAGCAGACCCAGTTTCCAGACCCACAGATCCTTGCATCATCATCTCTCTCTGTTCCCAGCTCAGGGAAAGCTAAATGTGATATGTAGTGAGGCTCTTGTAGTGTTTGGCTTCCATTAGAAACAAGTAATAGCATTTGCATCATACCTAATTTACCACCACATAGAAATTTGGCAGGTTCTACTTTGTGTACATATTTTCCATAACTATTTTAAAAAGTGATGCTTTCTAGACAAACACTACTGATTTTCTAGGAATCAGCACATGAGACCAAAGGATAGGTACCAGAGTTTTTTTGTTTTCTTACAAAAGGGGGACCAAGAAAACTCAGGCAATCTAATTTAAAAAAAAAACACAAAAAGGGATCTTAAAATTCTTATTAGAGCTGGGGGAAATTCTTCTGCAAAAATTCAGATTCAGCAATATCAAAACATTTAACAAATTTGCATCAACTTTGCTGAATTGTTTCAGTGAAAAATTAAACACTTTGTTTTTGCATTTTCTCATCAAGTGTTTTGATTTTTTGGTTCAAAACAACTTTTTGTTTCAAAAGTTCTGTAGTTTTATTTTTTTCCCAGCAAAATATTTAAAAAATACTCAACATCGAACCAAAATGTTTTGTTTCTGATCAAAACAATTTAAATTTTTTGGATCAACCAAAAATATTTTTGTGTGTTTTTCTTTTAATTGAAAGTGAACTGAAAAAAATCCCTTATTTGTATAGCTCTTACTTTTATTTTTTCTGTATCAATTCATTTTTCAGCAAATCACCATTACAACTCTCTAACAGTACTCAAGATTTACAGTCTATGTTTTAGTTTTTGCCATTTCAACATGCTTTTTACAAAACAAAGGTTTAAAACTGTTAAAACTGAACTCTGTAATATAATCTTAACAAGAGTTTGCCACAATAGGAGCAAAAGTAGGGTATGAGCTTTTCCAACTGTTAGGAGATAAGGTTTTATGATAATACAGATATAAAAGATACAATTTTTTATTTTAACAGTATCTCTTTAGATAGTTCAGAAAGAGAGATATAATTAATGTGGCTAGCAAGTCAAGAAAGCAAATTTTAACAATATTAAATATTCTGTCTTTACAACTGACAACTGAACCTCCAGCTGTTTTAAAAAATTGTACCGCTCCTAAAAGATCATTTTGTACATTTATAAAAACAGAATAGCTATGGCCTCAATTCAACAAGGTACTTTAGCAATTCCCTAAGATACCTTAGCTACAGTTGAATCTATGGTACCATGAGTCCTCCCAACTGGGAGACAGCAATACTTGGTCTTAAAAACGCTGTTTTCTACATATACTTTTCATAACATTAGATTCTTTATAGGACTCATCCTCTGCTCTTCTTCTAAAGACTGAATCTTTTCCTCAACATTTACAGGGGCTGAAGAAAAGTTTGTGGAACTCCAGAGGTGAAAAGTAAGCCAACACGGGCCGGCAGGGGGCTGCTTCCCCAGGCAGGCAATTTAAAAGGGCCCTGGGCTCCCGGCAGTGGCTGGAACCCCTGGCCCTTATATCGCTGCAAGAGCCCTGCTGCCGAAACCCTGGGGTAGCGGTGGTGGCTGGGAGCCCCAGGCCCTTTAAATTGCCACCAGAGCCCACAGCTCCTGGCCACCGCGGCAGCTACCACTACCTTGGGGCTCCAGCGGTGATTTAAAGGGCCCGTGGCTGCTACAGACCCCGGCCCTGCGTACCGGTAAGTCCCTTAAGTTACTTTCACCCCTGTGGAACTCCAGAACACTTGTGCAGGCTCAATGACATGATTAATTCCCTGCTCAAGGAAAACAAAATAATGCCATACAAGATAGATGAACTTGGTAATAATTAGAAATGTAAGAATTGTTGATCTTCCTCAGAATGTTGATTCCAAAGGATGTTTTATTTGTGGAACTGCAGCAAATCTTGGGTGCATACATACACCAACATCATAGGCATTGATAGCAATTATACTAGACACGCTCTTCTCCCAAAACCACAAGGCTCTACCACTAGATCAGAAGGCTCCTTTAGGGCATGGCTACAGTAGAGAGTTTACAACAGTGCAGATGCACCTCTCTAGCTCTCTAATGTAGCTACTCTAAGCCGACAGGAGAGAGCTTTCCTGTCAGCATAACTACTCCGGCTCCCGTGAGCAGCAGAAGCTATATCAGCAGGAGATCCCCTCCTGCAGACATAGTGCTGTCCACTCCAGCGCCTCTGTCGGTGTAATATGTCGCTCAGGGGAGTGATTTATTCACCCCTGAATGACATCCATTATGATGACATAAGCTGTAGTGTAGACAGCAGCAACCTGTTAAAGTCACAGGAAACACAATAAAACAGTTATCACATAGTCCCCTCTAGAGTGCCATTTTGTAACATATTGTGGTTGCACATCTATAGGCAACATGGTCATCAGCAGGGACTGAACCCCAAAGCAAGACACGTAAGCTAAAGGAAAACTCTTTATGAGATGTCTGGGAGCTCACTTTGTGCCCCACAAAAATTGATCATTCTTTCCTTCCTGACTCCCAGTCAGCCAGAGAAAAGGCATCACTCCCACTAATCTGCTGATGCCTCTCCAGGTAGCACACAACCAATCCTCTGACTTGATGAGGGTATCACAGGGTGTGACTCTGCCCTGGGGCTGCATTGTGTAACTGTGGAACTGATGAAAATGTTCCCCTCAAAATCTGAATAGGAACTCTGCTCAATTCCACGCCAAGGGGATAGGCAGAGCTAGAATTTCAGGCACTATGAAAGAGGTCTGAGCTTATTTATATACCTGACAAATTTGTATTTACATACATTTTGGTGCCCCTTACTGTCTGGTAGGTGATGCTTCAGGGATTTAGATAATGGCTATTTCTACTATAGCTCTGATCTGTCATAACAGTTTTTAGGAACATTTGGCTCCATTTTCTGCATATGAGATGCTACTGGATACAACCTACCTCACACATAGGCTTTAATTAGAAAAGAGCAAGATGAGAGGTCTGATTCTCACTGACACTAATCCCTCTTTACACCACTTTGGCAAAGGAGCCTCAAAGTGGATGTAAATTACACAAAGTAGTGTAAAATGGCCCGCATAATTGAAAATCGAGCCTGATTTTAAAAAAATTAAATGGTGAAAATCTTTTTAATAAGATATATTACATGGAAGTGCAAGTGTCCTACTGAATACAGCACAATGTGGAGCCAGCAAGAAGATGTCCCTACAAGCATAAATTAAAAAATTGTATGTCCACAGCAATTCATGGCCCACATGAGAAAAATACATCTTCTGAGCATCCACGAGTGCCTGCACTTTTCACAACGATGAGCAATGATGAAGCTAAGAATAATAGTTAGCTTTTGGACAGCAGACGTGTAACGTGTTTTAATGGCCTTTAATAAATCCCAGGTTAGCATTAGTCTGCTAATAATGTTAATAAGATCCTTCTTGAAGATAGAACCCAATAAATAGTAAGCGTCTCTTAGTGTATCAATAGAGATGCACTTCAGAAAAAAAAACAATCACCATACAATAACATCACTGACCTAAGGAAGACAATCTGATAAAGTTCAGAGCAACTTGGGCTACATCTACACTCAGAGCTAGGGGTTTGATTCTCAGCTAACATACATATGCTCACACTGGGTGTCATTTAAGTTAGTGCACTCAAATCTGTAGTGTAACCACAGTAGCATGAGCAGCAGTGACCAGTATGCCTGGCTAGCTGTCCTGAGTAAAAACCCATCTGGATCCTGTGGGTACACACATGGGGCAGCTAGCCTGTGCCACTGCTTGCCACTGTGGCTACAATATTATTTTTAGCGCACTAGCTTGATGAGAGCTAGCACAAGTATGTCTACACAAGCTGGGAATCATACCCCCAGCTCCAAGTGTGGACCTTGTGTTAACCAGAAAAACAGAGGGATTTTCACAAGAAATATAAAATGTATTTTGCCAATCAGTATCTCTTGTTCAGGGGCTATCAGCATTTCAAATATATATCTTGTCTCCAGGCTCAAAACTCATTCCAGTTTACAACTGGGTATACATAGTGAGAGAATGGAAGCACTACCAATACACCTTGGTTTGGAGCAAACTGGAAATGCTATAAGAATACTTTTTGTCATGGTATTTTAGCATTGTTGCTTCCAGTACTAAATGAAAAAAGAAGCATCAACTGTGCAAAATATAAAGTTAGAGAACATTATTTAAACATTTTTGAACCTGAAAAAGCAATTGATTGCAGAGCAACTTCTGACACATATTTGCATATCTAATATATAGTTATAACTATAAACTATATACATATAGACACACACACAAATATATATGTATAACCATACAGTAGGAAATGGTGAGATCTGTGTAGATAGTAAAGTGAGTCATCTGTTAAGTATCATTAGCTGTCTCACCTGTTCTCATCAGCAGGATTTTCAGAAGTGCTCAGTATTGGCCTTATTCTGCTCCAATTGACCTCACAGGTAAAACTCCCATTAACTTCAATGGGAGCAGAGCTGGACAAATGTTGAATACTTTGGAAAACCCCTCTTTCCATCTCCACTGCCACTACTGTTTTCACATTTCAAACCACCGGGCAGTTTCAAACAGACACCATTTAAAAAATGGTTAGAAAAATGTTTACTCCCTCCACAAATTGAGAATTTCCCTGCAAATGATTGCCTGGCCTGAGGCCCAGGATGGCCAGAATTCAGTCTTATACCAGTGGCTCTTCAGAGGAAGATCTCTGTAACACTACTAATTTCTGTAACATGTGACATACACAAAATACATGATGCATTCCTAAAGTTTTAACACTTGTTTGGCTTGATCTGTAAAACACTCTCATGGCTTTGCCCTTCCCTCATGATACCCTAAAGTCATACTTATAAAACCTTTAGACTACTGCATACACATTGTGTACCTGATTGCAGAGCTATACATCACAAAAATAATGTTAAAAGAGTATTAAGGTTGCAAAGTCAAACACTTAAAAGTTAGGAAATGCCAGAATTAAGGCTGCCTTTCCCATCATAATTCAGACCCCTTGTGTATATGCATCATGAGATAATCTACTACTGCTACTGTTAAAATTTATCATCTTCTACGTGGACTACACTAGACAGGGATGGGACGCTTTGCCAGTGGTTTTCACAAGTATTTGTTGACAATGGAGGAATGGTGATCGTCCAGTATCTTGGGCTCCATTCCAGCCTCTGGAGAGGAGTGTGCTTTAGTGGGCACAGACTTTGTCCAATCCCCCCAAAATTGACTTCTTCTACCCTGTCCTCTCCTTCTTGCTCCCAGCTCCACTCCCCACTTCTAGTCCCAGTCTCCTTTGCCAACTCATCACAATTCTGCAGCCGTGCCTCTCGGTTCCTTTTCTTCTAATCTCCTTGACCAACCAGTCCCAATTCCCCACATTCCAGTTCCTCATCTCATCTTTCTCTCTCTCCACCCTAGCCTCCAGTGACATGCCACCACATTACCCATCCCAACTGACTTGCAGTCCCAGTCTCCCTCCCTGGGCTCCTTGTTCCACCTCAGTACACCCCCTCACACACACACACTTTTTGTCCCAGTCTCTTGGCTTGGCCAACCCCAGGTCTCCCCAAGCACCCTGGTTCCTTGTCAGATCTGTCTTCCCTGCCCCACCACCTCCTTCTACCTGCCCCACTGGTTTTCAGTTCCAGTCTCCTTGCCCAGCCAGTCCCAGACTCCACCCCTAGCTTTCCATCCTAGTCTCCTGGCACACATAGTTCCAGTATCCCCCATCCTAACTCCCAGAACCAGTTTTCCTCTCCCCACAATGAGTGTCCAGCCTGTCCCCAACACCCCTTTGTCCAAGCCTACTCCCCTACCAAATCTGACTCGTTTCCTTCCGCATTTGAATCAGGCAGCTTCCTCCACTACACTCCCTGAGCCCAGCAGCAGGCCATTGAGAGCACAGGTGAGACAGGCTCCCTGCTCTCAGTTCTAGTGACAGGACCCTTGCCAGCCTGCAGCAATCCAGAACTATAATTCTAGAGAAAGTCTTGTTCAGGTCTATCTTGGAGCATGCTCAATGCACACAGAATCTTCAGGGACTTTATCTGTGAAGTGCCAGCAAATCTCTACTGAGTGTGTATGAACTACAATGTTTTTCAAATGCTTACAGTTTGGCCAAATTTGGGCAGATTTCCATAGGAACAGTAAAAGGCCCATCCCTAATACAAAGGCCATCCCCCTGCCAAATTTCCAGGGCCTAATCAAAAGGATGGGGATGCTAGATCTTCTGAGAGAAAAGGATGTCATAATTTGTTAACAGAGGCAAAACAACATTTTTCTCTAGCCTCGTTTTTTGGAAATGGCTGAGACATTTTGGCTGAAATTTTTCAAAATAATTAAGCACCAGGCAGATGCCCAGCATGGACAATTTCAGCCAAAATGGTTAAAGTTTGGCAAAGTTATAGGTAACTGAAATGAGCGTCTTATAATGGGAAGTCTCAGGCAACCTTAATTATAGGCAATTCTACCAGCCCCACATATAACATATAGGTTATATAGATTTAAAAATACCTTTCAAGGAGAGTTAAAAAACAAGGGACTCACAAACTGACCCCACTAAGATTGGTTGATAGTGACACAAACCCCTGCTTGTTGGCACTCTCTTTTTCCCTGACTTATGATTGGTTATACATGTTTTTATAAACAGCAACAGAACATACATAAGAATTTTCTGTAGTATCTGGCTGGTGAATCTTGCCCATATGCTCAGGGTTTAGCTGATTGCCATATTTGGGGTCGGGAAGGAATTTTCCTCCAGGGCAGATTGAAAGAGGCCCTGGAGGTTTTTCGCCTTCCTCTGTAGCATGGGGCATGGGTCACTTGAAGGAGGGTTCTCTGCTCCTTGAAGTCTTTAAACCACGATTTGAGGACTTCAATAGCTCAGACATAGGTGAGGTTTTTTGTAGGAGTGGGTGGGTGAAATTGTGGCCTGCGTTGTGCAGGAGATCGGACTAGATGATCATAATGGTCCCTTCTGACCTTAGTATCTATGAATCCATGAATCTATACACACGCAAGAAAACAGTGTGTAAGCAAAGCAAAGTTGTATGCCATGTTGTGTACCATCTGATATGGTCACTTGCAAAAGGTCAAAGCTGGCAACAAACATTACACCAAGTTCTATCCCAGGAACCCTATAAACAAAATGTACACAGTCCCCCTCCTTGCTCCTTTTTCCCTGGCCTTCTCCCTACCCTGCTTTCTCAGGCTGTCTTTCCTCACAACTCCTCTGGGGTTGACCCTGCTTTCAAGTCTAAGATCCCAGGGCTCATTCTGTTCCTTGAGTTTTCCTCCTCCTCCCCACCTCTCTGATCCCAGACAGTGACTGCAGACTCTCTCCTTGCAGTCCCCTGCGATTACAAACTTTCTTTATATTCCTTTCCCAGCTTCTCCCCCAGCTGGGCTTTATCAGCAATTAGTGTTTATAAATCCAAGGGCCTGCTGTCAAGTGCAATCGTGAAGGTTAATTGGCTCCTTCTGACTATCTTAACCCCTTCAAGGCTAGTATGGGATAAACATTCCATCACAATCATATGATGTACATTTTGAAGAATAAAAACAAAGATGTGATTGGATACAACTTCCCAGTTGAGCCCTAACAATTTCTCAATACAGCTATTCTGATCAATTCCTAATGAAAATTCCCAATTCATGTCATTGAAACCACTGTTCCATTGTATAAGCAGTCATCTCATCCACAATTAAAAATTCATGACAAATCACACCATCCATTCATAGCATATAGTGAGAGTCCTTCATTTACTGTAAAAAGTGCTGTACAAATACATCCATAAACATACTATATGCCTTCTTCCATTGGTCCATGCAATTCTATAACGTGGGAGCACAAAGCATCCTTGGTTTCTGTTGCCTGCATGCATTCTGCTCCGGCTGTGACAGGTGCACTTTCTGGCTGAGCGTACTGGTTCAGCAATCCATTATGGTCATAGCTCTAGTCAGGGAGAGAAGGTTCACCTTTGGATTCACTAAGATGGTGAAGAGCACAGCAAGTCACAGTAAGATGGACAGCACTGGTGACATTGCAATCCAAATAGTTCTGTAAACAGCCAGCAGGATTTCAATCTGCGAAACTCACATTCAACTACTATTCTACACCTACTGAGAGTCTAATTAAGCCTTCTTTTGCCAGGGCCTCTGACATATGGATAACGTTTCATAAGCCAAGGCAAAGGGGGGTACATGCAAACTCCCCTAAACAGTGGGGACAGTTATTCCATTTATGACAAGGTCATTTGGTGGGAATAGTGTCCTGGTCAGTTCATGAAGGTAGATTGCTGATCAATAGAAAACCCTGGCATCATGAACTTTGCCAGTGCAGCCCATGTTGGCATCCATAAATTGATCTCTGTGGTCCACAATGGCCTGCATAACAATGGAATAGTATCCTTTGCAGTTTGTGTACTCATGTACAGGGGGGAAAGCTTGGGCACATGAGTCAATGGCCCCAGCTCAGTTTGGAAACCCCATTCTCTCAAGACCAACAATTACTTCAAGAATATTATTTATGCCAGCACTTTTGAGTAAATCACACACCTGATTGCCCCACAAACCTCCACTGCCACTTTACCCACAGTTGACTTTCCAAAATCAAACTGGGTTAGTAATGGCCCTGTAGAAGTCTGAGGTAGCCAGTTCCCAGATGATTATAGCAACACACCAGTGGACTGGCATGGCCACCCTCATGTGTATGTTGTGACACTGGAGGGTCAGGGAAGCTGCACACAAAGATCCAGAAATGTAACTTTCTTCAAGTGAAAGCCCTGGAGCACGGCTGGTCATCCCAGGTTTGCTGGATGATGTGATCCCACCAGTCTGTGCTTTTGGCCCTGCTCCAGTCTATCTAGAATATATCAGCTGCTACACAAAGAATCATGTACGGTAGCCAGCTTGAGTTTGACATGTCTAGGTCATCCTCATCCTCCTCTGACAGGTGCTTTCAGTAGGCCAGAAAACAACACCAAAACATCCACCAGCATTTCATGGATGCTCTGCCTGTTTCCTGAAACAGGAGTGAACGCCTATGCAAGACAAGTTATTGAAATGGTGATTCTTCCCTGTTGCAGGCTCCAGCTACGGGGAGTGTGTAGACCCAAAAGGCAGCTGAGCAGGCTGTGTTGGTGAACTGTGAAAACTTCCGGTAAAGTGCTGTGGGATGGGCAGTCAGGTTTTCCTACAGTGAATCACAAACCTATGGCTAGAGCAGCTACAGCTAGGAAGCACATGAGGAAGCCTGGGATAGGCTGGTTTGACTCTACACTGCATAGTGCAGAGTAGATTCCTGAGCACAAGTGTGAGACCCAAGCCTGGGTTGACAAACACTGAGCCTGTAGGCTCTAGTACCACAGACCCTGGGCATATATTGCAGTAAAGACATGCCCAAAGATTCGATGCATCCCTAAAGTTTCTCAAGGTACTGCTGCTGTACACGGCCCCAATGCAGGGCTGGTATAAAAGTCAGGACTACACACTTGCGAACTGATTTGCAACATTCAATAATTCACAAGTCTCTCCATTGTTAGTGCAAAAGTGTGATGTTCTACTGTGTATTCTTTATAATATATACATATATGTAGTATTGCCTGCACTTAAGATGAAGACTCCCATGCACTGCTACAGACTAGGGACCAAATGGCTAGACAGCAGTTCTGCAGAAAAAGGACCCACAGGTTACAGTGGACGAGAAGCTGGATATGAGTCAACAGTGTGCCCTTGTTGTCAAGAAGGCTAATGGCATTTTGGGCTGTATAAGTAGGGCATTGCCAGCAAATCGAGGGACATGATCATTCCCTCTATTCGACATTGGTGAGGCCTCATCTGGAGTACTGTGTCCAGTTTTGGGTCCCACACTACAAGAAGGATGTGGAAAAATTGGAAAAAGTCCAGCGGAGGGCAACAAAAATTATTAGGGGCTGGAGCACATGACTTATGAGGATAAGCTGAGGGAACTGAGATTGTTTAGTCTGTGGAAGAGAAGAATGAGGCGGGATTTGATAGCTGCTTTCAACTACCTGAAAGGGGGTTCCAAAGAGGATGGATCTAGACTGTTCTCAGTGGTTCTCAGATGACAGAACAAGGAGTAATGGTCTCAAGTTGCAGTGGGGGAAGTTTAGGTTGGATATTAGGAAAACCTTTTTCACAAGGAGAGAGGTGAAGCACTGGAATGTGTTACCTAGGGAGGCGGTGGAATCTCTAACTTTGACGTGTTTAAGGTCAGGCTTGACAAAGCCCTGGCTGCGATGATTTAGTTGGGGATTGGTCCTTCTTTGAGTGGGGGGGTTGGACTAGATGACCTTCTGAGGTCCCTTCCAACCCTGATATTCTATGAGTCTATGATTCTATATGTATATGTTCTTGTAAAACACACAGTTCACCAAATTACATTCCAATTAATTACTTTGCTATTCCTTTCTGGCTTCTTCACAAACTGGAGACACTTTTCATGCAAATAATATATAGACCTTCTGCTTCTGTTTTTCAATTACTTTGTGAGCACTTTATTTCAGACTGCTCTGAATGAGTTTCAAGAGGATAGTAAACAGGTTCCCTGTAGCCAATAGATGTGTGAGTCCCGCAATATGTCCACAAATCAGTGTAAATTCTTAAAGACTCTTCAGATTCATTCCATAGGTTGCTAGTCAATATGTCACAGAAGTGAGGAACAGACACAGGTTTAACATCCCTAGAGACTGTTGTTTGACTATGTGTGAACAAAATAAATAAAGTGCTTTGAATGCCTATGTCACTTTCGGTTGTTTTATTAACTGCGTTTGTCGTGTGAAGATGTTATTTGCCTGTCAGATAAACCATATTTTCTTCACTTAAGCCTCATGTTATGTATTCATTAATTTTTTGGAGGAGGGGGATTGTGGGAGACTACTACAATACACAAAGGTTAGAAATCTGTCAGAGGATTTATTTTGTTACATGAATCTCCAACAATAAACTGAACTACACCTTATTGTCAAGCTTCTCTCAAACACTGAAATACTGAGCAGTTTGGAGCTGTTATGTTAGTTGATAGAAAGAGATTAGTCAACATGAAAGGTGAAAATATACATTTCACTGAAGATAAAGGTTACACTGAAACTAGACTATGCTGTTTTAACCATCAGTGATAGCAAAAACCAGGCTCTTGTTCCTTTAAATTACAGCTTCTTGATACATTATATTGAGCCATTTAATCTCTTGCAGTATCTACTTTATTCCAGTTTCCTCTTGGGGTACGCTGGCATAACACTGACATTTCAGTCTAAATCTAGTGCTGATTGTAGAGCTGTGAACTCTATGCATTTTTACAGATAGCATGCCGTATCCTGAATTGTCCCCTCTTGGCAAACAAGGATTTTTTTTTGGCCACATTCGTTTACAGCATGTGGGTCAAGCTTATAAAATGCAAACCTGAAACTGGCAGTCTACAGCATCTGTGCATAGCACAGTAATAACAGGAAAGTATGTAATGCAGTTTAGCAGTTGGAAATGAGGAAATCCAGTAAAATGTGACTAACCAGCTCTCCACAGACCTTCAGCAATTATTCTTCTGACCATCAGTGGTCTATAGAATGCAATGGAGAACCACTGGTCTATTGTATATAACATCCTAAAGATGAAATTATGGAAGAATATGCCAATCTCTTTCGGAGACTATGGTACCACCAAATGTGACCTGATTTGTTCTGAACACATCATTCTGTGTGCCTATTGGATTACATTACGGCCAGTGATGGAGTACAAAAAGACAAAATCAATCTTCCTAATATGACATCCTGTTAGAGAGGTTGCTCCTGAATTCTGGTGGTTTTGGTTTACTCGTGAAAAGCCATCTTTTAAAAAGTCTTTGAAGCCATTCTGCCCCTGGCCTTTTGTCTCTGAGAGGATGAAAAGAGGAATGGAGATAAAATGGCCTCAAACCCACTTTCCCAAGTGCACAAGTGCTTCTCAGTGCAAATACTGCAGGGCTGGGGATTGGCCTGTCTGAGACAAGAATCAGTTAGAGGGACTATGTAGAAAGGGCAGACACTATACTTAGGTATAGAATGGGAGTTTATGCTGGAACTGTTTGCCAGGGGATGATACTAAATTCTACAGCCACCTTCCTTGAGAGACTAGTAGATGGCATGGATGGGAGGGAAGTCAAGGACAATATGAGTTCTGAAAGCCCTGTGCTGCCAGGGATTCTTGAAGAACAGGATATGAGTGTAGATACGAGGAATACTACAAGATTTCCCTATGGATCTCGACTCATCCCTGTGGTTCCATGACTATGTCCCTCCCTATTGCAGTCCTGTACATTTCTGCTCCCTAAGAGAAGGATGAGTCAGGAACCCCATGCAGTTTCCCATAGTGAAAGTATATTTGTGTCTATACTATTCTTTACATATTCTGGGGGGAGGGTTCTTGGGACAGGATGATTTAACTCTTGCTTTCGTGCTTTATTTTTGCATCCTGAAGTGCCTAAAGACTTGGAATACCTTGTAGCAGGAATGCAAGGTTTCAATAAATAGATTATCTGGCTTCAGAAAGAAGCCCAGGAAGAATTAGAAACAAACAGCCTTATAAAACTAATCATTAAACCCATTTTACTTAGTCCCACTGCACTATTTATGACAAGTCACTAAACTATCACACAGTTCCTCAGTGAAATTAGTCATTCCATTTTAAGCATCTCTTGAAAGTGTTCTCGTGGGGAATACATACTGCATATAGAACCATGATCCAGGATAACTTCCTTTTAATTACTATCTAGAACATATACACAAAAGTCTTGTGCATGCTAGTAATAAATGCATTGGATGCTTTTTTTTTTGGTAATCCCCTCAAGATTTTGATTTTAAAACCTTTCTCAATGATGATGAGGAGGAGGAAAACAGCATGTGCATTTTCAGTACAGCCACCAGAGGATGTCATTAACTGGAAAATAGCAAGAGCAGAGCAATGCACCACCCAGGGCTGTCCTTAGGCATACACAGAATATGCAGCTGCATAGGGCACAACGAAATTTGGGGCACCAAATTTCCCCAAATTTCATGGTGCCCTATGCAGCTATGTGCTTCATAATTGGCAGCGCCAGTGGCCAGCCCCATCCCCCAACTGGCCCCCCTGTGCTTTCCTAGGGAGGTGTGGAACCCGGGACAACTTCCTCTGTCCCGCCCCACCCCACCTCTTCCCGCCCCCACCCATTTTCCACCCCTTCTCCCAAGCCGCCTCCCCCAAGGATGGACATGGCCCAGGGGATAATCGGCGGGTGGCTGGCGATCGAAGCAGGGGTCAGACCTACCCCCATAATCACCGGCAGTGGCAGGAAGCAGAGTAACCCAGCCCTTTCCCACTCTACTCTACCGGCTTTCCGCGTTCCACTCCGCTAACTCCCCGCTGTATCGCTCCACTTCCTGCAGCCAGTAAGTGCGGTGATGAGGCGTGGACTCCTTCCTCCAAGCCCCCTCCCCCGAGTAACACGGCTGGGCTTGGGGGAGCGGAGCAGGCTGGGGCCGGGTCATTCCACTTCCTGCTGCCGGCACCAGGCCCCCCCCGCTAATCCCCTGGGCCACTCTGGGCCTGTGGGGTCCCCCAAAGTACCCTCCACAGCTCCTCTCTCTGCAGCACTGCAGGCCTTGAACATAGCCCAGACCCTCCGCGGGGGTATGGGGAGCAGGTGCTCAGGCTTCGTAGGGCACCATAATTGGTAGGGATGGCCCTGGTACCACCCATTGATGAACTTCACCAAGTAAATATATTAGGTAAGGCTCTTGGTGCTATAAAAACCCCTCAAAATTATCCAGTCACATCAATAATAATTATTAAGAATAATAGTAACAATTTGCTATAATTCTTCCTTCAAAACAACTGCAACAGCCAAAGGGGCCGGGGGGGAGGCGAATATTCTCCTTGCTGCTACAACAATCTCGGAAAGGCTAAGCCTCTGACGAGCTCGGATGTATAAACATATATAGTTAGTGCAGACATAAACATATGCACACAACCCACCAGCTAGGCAAGGCCCACTCCTGCAAGGTCTGAGTGGCCCCAATGCCCATTGACTCTAATAGGCATTGAGGCCACACAGCACCAGGCACTCTGGAAAATGGCAGTGTATTAAAGGTCTTAAAGTTTGATTTTTGGCCATCATAAAAAAGCATAAGATCTCAACACACTGCTAAATGCTGAACAGTAGCAAAACATCCCCAACCGAGTAAGCTCAGGTATGTCATCGCAGATCCTGCAAGACTCTCAGCATTCCTGATGAAGCATTAAGCAACCTCCACTGATTTCAGTGGGAGTGGAGGTAACACAGCACTTCTTATGAGTGCTCAACAACCTACAGAATTGAGCCCTCTAAATATACAAACGAGCTAAGAATTGCATTTTAGTTTTACAGCAATTGAGGAACATCGTCTATGTGGTACTATCAGTCTTGTATTAATGTGTACTACTGAGACTATTTAATATACCTTGATGTTACCAAGGACTTGGTCCAATCGTTACACCATCTCAGTACTGAAACGAGTTGATTTTAGTCTTAACCGAAAGATGGGGCTTTCATGTCACCAGGGAACTCATTATAAGGACAAACTTCCTGCGGTTAAAGTTACTGCTTTAATTAGACACAAAACCAGCATACAGGGGGAAAATAAGTTGGGGGGGCGCAATTAATCTGATGACATTGAACTTTTCTTATAAAAACATATTAATAACCTCAATTGCTGAAACACCGAGGCATCATAGGTGTAACAGCTAAGAGATCATGGCAAACCGCAAATGTGTGCCTCAGCACTCCTGCTTTTCCGACAGCTAGGGGCAGTCTGAGAGGGAAAGGCATCCAGTGGCTCAGGGCTGTAATTTTGCTAAGACTGAAATATTTATATGATATTTTTCTCCTCCAAAACTTAAACAAAACATTTCTCTGTGATGAAATAATAGTAGTAAATATCAGGGCCAATTTGGAAGGCTTCAAGGTCCAAAAAAGTGATGAATTCCCTCTAGTGCAGCTAGTTTTCTGCCTACTTGTTCATGATTAATTCTACAACATTTTATATATTTATACTCTTCCTCTCCTGAAATCCTATAATTCACTGTTTGGACACTCAAATGTTCATTAAAATTCATAAAGACATGAATTCCATCTCACCAGGGAAGAGACACATACAGTGCTCGAGTTAAGTGTCCTTTCCCCTCCCCCTCCCACACACTATAACTGGGCCTACAGCTTCTTCAGCCAACCCTGAAAATGTTAGCAAACATTTATCTTGTCATGCTACACGCAACGGCATTTTCCGCTTGCTCTCCCATTCGTCTTTCACCTTATGAATATCAGTACTCCTAACAAAATAACTATTAACGTCCTGGTTCTAAAAACCTTTCTCACAAGTAGTCCCTGAGTAAGTGCTACTCAGCATGAAATGGATCCAGATCCAGTGCATGACTGATTTGGACTACATGGCCACACAGGCAGACATGGGAGTAAGAATGCCTCTTACATCTCTGCACAGGCTATCTGGATCTTAGGTCCAGCCACATAGGAGCAATCAGGTGCCATGTGCCCAGTACTCCCACACTCATTGGAATAGTTGGGTGGGGCAGGCTGGGGAATGAGTCCAGTCTTGGCTTCTCCCCACTAATACTCCAGCCAGAGGACCTGAGCTGGTGTGTGGGGATGTCATAATTTGTAGCTGCTATATGCCAGCAGCAAATCATTACTCCTTTTCCCTCAGAGTAAGGGGGAAGGAGACAAGGACTGTGCCCCAGAGGAATGCCAGAAGCACAATGCCTCTAGAGCATCTACTCCTCAGCTGGTGCAGTTTACACAGCACTCTTTGCTCTTCGCCTAATGGCGTAATGTAGCCCTAAGCATTTATTGAAGAATAGATAACAAATTGTACTTTAATAGGATTTTTATAATTTACTGCAGTGTCTACACTGTGCTGGGTTGGCGGAAGACACTCTCCCATCAACTTACTTTACTCCTCTTGTTCCTGGTGGAGTACTGGAGTCGACCGGGGAGTGCTCTGCCACCAATTTAGTGGGTCTTCATTAGACCCGCTAAATTGACACCCCAGTGCATCAATTGCAGCAGCGTTGATCCCGGAGTAGTGTAGACATAGTGTAAACTAGTCTTATTGAAATCAGTGGAACTAGTTGTGATACCACTCAATGTAAGTTGAGGGAGAGTGGAATCTGGCCCTTTGCTCTTCTGTATTGGACAAACCTGCAGTGTGTTGTGTATAGGCAGACTCCTTTGCACATGCCAAGCACTACTGACTTCAATGGGGCTTTGTGTGGGTGTCAGGGTCTAGTCACACACAAGTTGCAGACTCAGGCTCAAATTAGTACCTGTGGATGACTAATTTCATATTTGCCCTTTTATGATTTGTTTTCTTTGAATGCTAAAAACTGAGCTTGCCATTAATATAGGTTGTATAGATTCACTAGGATGAACTGTTCTTCATCAGTTATAACAATATATTACACAGAAATATGCTTTTCATCCTCAAATATCAGCCATGGAAAGCAGCCTTTCCTGCTTTTTTTAAACTGCAAAAGCATAATTTAGGTAGAAATGCTAAGAAAATCCACTTGTGTTCTGAATTTTGCTTCCACATTTCCTGAGCCCCATTCATGGTATTTCAAGGCAGAAACACCGTATTTTATTTTTTTCCTTTCTTTCACTGATAATATATTCTAAGGTGCCTATCAACATAGTGCTGTACTACTTTTAAAAAGTCCATCAGATCCCTTATTCTCAAGAATAAATCTCAGGAAGAATAATCCAGCTCATGCTTCCCACAATGCACAGACATGATGATTCCACACTTATAACTGAATTCTGACCACAACTTAAGCATTACTAAGGTGTTTCTATTACCCTTACTGATACAAATGGGGGCTCATTAAACTGTGTCTTACTTCTGGTGATGCTTACAAAGCAAAGCAGTGTTCCCAAACTATAACACTTGCCCCAAATTGGACATTAAACTGATATTCAACTGATTTTTAATGTAGCTCAGTCAATTTTTAGACCTAATATTTAGTATTTCTTTAAGACAGTTTCTAAAGGAATCACACCAGTTGCTGTCTATTGTGTAAATCAGTAGCAAAGCTTCTTAAACAAATTATTATGAGGACTTTTTAAAGTGTTTCTGTTACAATGGATTATAACAGACAGCTCTATCAAGTGTTATAGTCTGTTTGTTTGGAGTTTTTTAAACATTGAAGTTGAAAAAAGTACAAATCATTTAAGTTCTGGAACATCTTTTTTAAAATTCACTTGAAGTATATTGTATGAAAAATAACTTTGTCTCAGACAAAGAACTGGTTTCAAATACATTTCAACCAAGAACAAATTCCAATGACTGAATTATATTATAAACCCTGGAATATAAAGCATTTATAATGGAAATCTTGTCAGATCCTTAGCACAAATCTATGGTATTGAACTACAATAGGTTCATTCATTCCTCTCAAACAGAACCCAGAATGCTTTGTCTGCCAGCCACTCCTCTTCCCAGAAGCCCTCAAATGTAGTGTTCCTCAGGATTCTATTCTGCCCCCTTTCCCCATTTCTTGGCAAAGATGTGAGATGATATCCTGACAACAGTTTATATCTCCATTTCAGCAAATGTGACTATGCTCACCAGATGGCTTCATGAGATCAGCTAGCATAAAAAACACCTGTATCAGACGGAACCTGGGAAAGAATGAAATGATGCTGGAGCAAAATAAGATATGTTTTAAGAAGCTAACCAAGATATTGATTTTCCATTGAGGACATCTGCCTCTATTTTTCAAAGTATTATGAAGCCTCTGGATTCTGCTAGATTCATAATTAAGCCTGCATGAGTTCCTAGTCTCCATCTGGATCTCTTGTATGTTCCAAACATGTAATGCCTGAATAATCACTCTGCACACTCTACTATGCCCACCACACTGTGGTCAGGATTGATCAGGCTTTTGCAGAGTTCATGTCTATGGCCATAGGCACCTGTGCAGACCTTAGGATTTGGTCCAATCGCAATTTTGTTATCATGGTATTTCCTTCATCTTCCTCATTCATATGCTAAACAGATAGTAAACATGCACCTTCCAATATCCCTGATGGTGGGTTTGAAAGTATCTTAAACCAAAGATGTCATTTATAAGGAAGGGGGATACCTTTTGGACGTATTAGCCTTAACAGTGCCCCTTTAAAGGAAAGCAGTTCAGAATTAGAACATGCACACCAAAGTAAAAACCAATTCGTATCAGATTAAAATTATAGTCACTGTGGAAATAATGATGGCGACGTTTAAAAACAAAGGTTATATACCCGAGACATACCTAACTTTAGATAAAAGATGACTTTTTTTTAATCCATTTGCCTTTGTTTCACCAAACTACATGTACTGTGTGCACACATAAATCATGGCAGTACCCTGTATTTATTTATTATATTCTCGTTTAGTACCATGGCTTTAATTTTTAGCATAAGCTAAGTAGCATGGCACATGAGTTCTTTGCTTATAATGAATACTTTCACATTTGAGTTTGCCACACAAAATATATTTTCTTTAAATTTAAGGTAGTCTCCTTTTTTTGTCATGTCTTGCTCATTATCAGTAGTAGTTATTCATTCATCTCAGATGGCTGTCTGGCAAGATAATGGATTAGACAAAATGTTGGTATTTTCAAATGACTTTCCTCCATAAATGATATGTCATAGGAACATACCACAGTACAGTGTTGAAAAAAAAATTTCATACATCATATATCCTCATTTCTTTTATACTTTCTTGTCACTGCTTGACAGTTTCATAAACTAAATTTGGATTAGCAGCTCACCTGGATATCTCATCAACAACTAACCATTTAATTGCCCCGCTATGAGATGCTGAGTGCCCTCAGCTCTGAATAACTTCACCAGCCGTTGAGGGTGCTCAGCACTTTGCAGGACCACAGGCTAGCAGATTAGCAAACAGAACACGCTATTTAATAGAACAGTCTCACTGCTCTACAACATCCTAAACATCCCTCAACAAAACATTTTCTTAGGACATGGCTACACTGTGCCACTGCAAACTCTCTTATGTAGCCATTCTATGCCATCAGGGAAGAGCTCTCCTGTCAGCTTAACTAACTCCAGCCCCCATGAGCAGCAGTAGATATGTCAGAGGGAGAAGCTCGCCACCGACATAGCGCTATCCACACCAGCACTTATGTTGGTGTAACTTACGTCACTCGGGGGTGGGGGAAGCAGTGATTTAGTCACACACACCCCTGAGCAACATAAGTTATGCTGACATTAGCTGTAGTGAAGACATCACCTTAGAAGATTTAAACCACACAGATATCTGCTAAATAATGAAACTGTCTGGCCTGTTGCTGGATACAAAGGTTATGTGAAGGATATGTTTAAAGGTGGTTGATTAACACTTTTCATCTTTGGAGGTATTCAAATTTAATGCCCTCTAACACAATATGTTGAGTTCCCAGCTGTTTTTCTAAGGCAGACTGGAACTTTCTATCAATGAATGGGGTATATTCACAATGAAAGAAGTTTCCATTTTTGCATTAATTGATTGGGTCTATTTGGTTTAATTCATGGATGGCAGGGCTCAGCAATGAGCTGGAGAGGAGGAAGATGGTACTTTATAGCAGACATTTGTTTTTATACTAGTGTTATAAATAGCCATAAATCGCAAAAATACTATGAACACCAAATTGATTAATTAGCGTTAAGGAACTTTTCCTTAGCCTAAGGGAAATTAACTGTTAGATCATGTCATCTGTGACAGAAAGAGAGAGAGGGAGTGTAAAAAACAGAAAGGGATAATGTTAATGGGAACATTTGAAGAGAAAGGGGATTTAGTGTGGCTCTGTTTTAGATCTACAAGTCGTCCTTAATACAAAAATGTAATGACCCTCAATCTAAAGAACACCTGATATCATTTTGTAATTAGAGGCCTTGACTTGACATGATCCACAACCTTGTTGTGTATGGACTTAGCATAACCCACAGTCATCTTCTATGTTCAGCCACCATAATCATATGTTGAAAACAAAAACTGAGTCAGGAGAATGCGGCCTTGACGTAGGCAGACAGCATTACTAACAGGGATAGATAGATATATTCACAGAGTCATGAGAATGGGGAGAAAATGGACAAGCTAGCCTTGAGTTTCTGCAGCTTCTTCCTGATGATAAAAAATATAAGGTTTTGCTGTTGCAAATGTATTCCACTAACGAAGCATAAAGATCTGTTGACCATGAGACATTTTTACTAACTTTGAAAAACACAAAAGCTAATGAGTAGGTAGTCTGAGGCATGTGAATCTTTGTATAGTGAAAATGATTGGTTAGTGTTTTTTAATAGCTATGCTTTGAGTAAAATAATTGGTTAGGGCATAGATAAGAGAAATCCTCACTTTAATTATATAATGAGGATCAGGAAATAAGCTCGTTGGAACTTAACTCTGGGATACAGCTCAAGACCAAAGCTGCTAGGATTTTTAACCCCTGAACGACTATACTGTATGGAAGCCAGAGCCCCAGACAAGATCGGATCCTGACTGGCCATCTGCTTTACTGGGAGTGGTGAACATTAGATGCTCGGTGTATGTATTCTGTTGATTGATGATTAATTGCTAATAAATACATGTACATGTGTAAGAATATTTACTGTGTGATAATGGCTTCTTTATTGGGACAAGATCCAGTTAACCTGTAGATGGCCATTCGTGTGGGTAACAATTTGCCCTTGTAATATGTATGGGGAAATTTGCCAAAAATTTAACACAGCCTGAGGCTGTATTAGGGCCTGATCCAAGGGCCAATGAAATCAATAGGAGACCTTCCAGTGACTTTTGAGGATGTTGGACTGGCACTTACTGAGGCAATACTCCTACAAATTCACATCGTAGATAGTCAGGTCTCACAGGTTTAAAACTGTTTGGACTGTTATTAATACCCCAAGAACCTCTCATTTTTATTTGAGCTGTTCTCATGTGTTGGCTGATTCTCCTTTTCATACATTTTGGTGGATTTCTTCCACTGGCAACCAAGACTAATGTTTCTGTAGATTGAGCAGACACTACTCTTAAGTTTAATTTCAGTGAAATCCTCAACAGGTCACAATATGCTTGTACTCCAATAGTTCATAAATCAATCAGTGAAAAACAGAACATAAAAATAGCTATTCAGTCAATCTTCATGGATTGTGATAAGCATGTTTAGACCTGGGCAATACTTAGATCGGATTGCAGTATCTAAGATGGTAGAGTAGATGGTACTCTTCGTATTGCATTGGTACTAAATTAATACCTTAGCATGATGATGACAGGCACAATACTGTTGAAGGTGCTGGCTTTTTCCTGAGACATAAAATCGAACTCCCGACTATTTGTGGATATTAAATATCCCATAGTGCTTTTCATAGAGGCAGTTATATTAACACCAATATCCCAGCTATATCCAATTTTGGTCTTCCTCCCTAAATTCCCTCTTTAATTTCAGATGGTTATGGCATTTTTCTTCATTTCCTATCCTAAAATGTTGTGTTTTGTTACCATTGTTAAATAGCTGTTGTGTTCACTATCAAAGGAGGCTTACTTCAGCTGAAGGTAATGTGGTATAAGTACAGTGGTTGAACTTAAAGTCTCTTTCATTTTGACACATTTTACTAGAGAAATATTTCCCATACTTAAAATGGAAAATAGCTGGAACCAGTGCTCACGCTCAAATCTGTAGAAAATTTTCAAGTAAACCCACTTTAACTATGAAACCAAGACTTTTTTTGGATAGGTTAATAATTCATTGATTTTCTCCTTCCATTTGGTTTCTTAGATGAAACATGTCTTTGAGCTAAAATAATTGGTTTGAGTTCATAATGCTTTTAAGACTGAAAGTCCATGGTTTGGTTTTTGCATGTGGTAACATAACAGATTAAGTGAATCCTGCATCTCACGGACTCCATCTTGTGGAACTGAACACTTTCTATAATGCACTGAGCACTCAACTCCTTCTGAAACCAATGAAAGTTGAGGGTACACAACACATAGCAGAATTAAGCCCTAATGTCTGTTAACTACTTTGGGATCATTCGGGATAAAAGGCACTATATAAAAATGAGACTTGTATTATAACAAATTTTATCCCCCCCTTGAAAAAAAATTGATCAAATATGTACTGTTGTATTACTTATAAGTGATACTTAACACTTTTCAAAAAGAGAAGGAATACAGAGTAAGGCCCTATTTCAGGAAAGCATCTCTATTCAGGAAGCATGTGCTTAATCCTGTGCTTAATCCTAATTAAACATGCTCTTAATTTTAAGCATGTGCCTAAATCCCATTGAACAGAATGACACATGCTTAAAATTAAGTACACACTTAAATCAATGGTATTTAAGCACATGCTTGACATTAAACATGTGCATAAGGGCTTTCCTGAACAGGGATACAATCTGCTAACACTTGCTTGAGCTGGAGCCTAAATAAAATATCCACAGGAGAAGTACAATACTCATTTGTCACCTTTTAGTCCAAACAAAGAGAACTCTCAATAGAGTCTACCAAATTTGTCTTTGCCCACTAACTGCAAGGGCAGGGCAGAAGGACAAAGTTTGCAACAACAACAAAAGCTAGCATAGAAATAGCTGCAGTTATTTTAATATACTTCTAAACTACTTGTTCCTTTGTCTTCCTGAAGTAGTTTTTAATATTAGTTTTATATTCCATTTGTTTTCAATCTATCTCACTGAAATATGAGATGCTAAAAATCAAATCTTTTAATTCAAAACTG
The DNA here is from genome assembly GCF_009764565.3 of Dermochelys coriacea. Taxonomy (NCBI): domain Eukaryota; kingdom Metazoa; phylum Chordata; order Testudines; family Dermochelyidae; genus Dermochelys; species Dermochelys coriacea. Next base: position 72,259,723 of record NC_050071.1, on the reverse strand, counting down.
GTATTTCCCTGAGAAAAAACAAGCTATACAAAAATAACAGGAAAAGAAGGATCAGATTGTTCTGCAACAGAGTGATTCAGATGTTTTCATGCAGTACACTACTCCCAGCTTTGACTGAAAAGTCAAATGTTTGCTACACTTCCTCCCTATCCTATCACTGAAGACAATAATATTTCAGTATATGCAGCACTGTGATAAAAGTCTCTTTGAATACATTGCCCTAGAAATAGTGGTTCTGGGAACACTGTCCCCATGAAACAAAAATAGCACATGTGAGATGAACAAAGAAGAATGCCAAAACACCAGTCCTACTCATTGGTGTATGAGTACACCGGTCCTCATGGAGATACCTGCAAATATTTTATTGAGTTTTAGTAGCATCAAAAATGTTTTCATCAAAATTAGCCTGCTGTTGAGGTTACAGAATGTTCATAGAAGTATATCAGATTTATTAAATTTCACAAAATTTGAAAGTTCATGTAAACAATTTTTCACTCCAGACATGCGTGCAAAACTTAGGTGGCAACATTTTTGTATTATTTTTCCCTAATTTCAAGCTGAGTGTCTAGGTTCACATAAGTTAGAACAGAATTGATTTTGATTCCTTGATTATGAGCCTATGAACTTGTTTTATATGGTGAGGAGGGCTAGCAGAGGCCATTTAGATCATGTTTCCCTTAAGAACTGGATACAGTAAAGCTTTGTTCTAAGATATAGTAAATACATTTCCTTTGGTTGAAATACTAGTAGGAAATTGATTTACTTCACAATTTATATTTTTTTTTCATCACACTGACATCGTATACAGGTTGTGTCTGTCCTTTCCTAGGCATTATCACAGGTCTTCACTCAAACATCTACTTAGGCCATTACTTTATGGTGTCCATTTTGGCAAATCAGGAATTTGACTGGATATTCTTGCCTTGCCTTCCCTTACTCAAAAGCCCTGTGTGATAATTAGTTGACTGAATTTTACTGACATTGACATTAATTTGCTGCAGTTTATACCAATTTTTCAAAGTGAAGCCTATACAATTATGCATGTAAATTTGCATATGCCTAATTTGTGTGCATGAAAATTCAATTTTTTTTACTTAAAAAATAGGACTCGATCCTTAATTGAGACTCCACACAGGTGTAAACATCAGCCATAAGGATGAATGCCTTTCCAGTAGTAAGCAGATATATAGCCATGTCGATCCCAGGATGTTAGAGAGACAAGGTAGGTGAGGTAGTATCTTTTATTGGATCAACTTCTGTTGGTGACAGAGACAAACTTTTGAGTTCTTCAGGTCTAGGAAACTTACTCAGAGCAAGTCTATACCACAGACTTGCAGCTTGGTATATATAATCCACTAACAACCCTCCCCAAGTTGCTTCCCACAGTTCCTTTCTTTTCCTTATGACTGGAGAGGTTTTAACAGGCCACTTCACCTTGAATGGTCCCTTGACATGTGTGTTAATTACTTATATTAAACAATCTGCCCCACCTTGTATTTAGCTGTGACACTCTGAGTAAGGCCAGGTCTATACTACACTCTTACTTGATATAACTATATTGCTTGGGAGTATGAAAAATCCACATCCCTGAGTAACGTAGTTATACTGACCTTAACCCCCCATGTAGGTAGCGCTATGTCGGCAGAAGAGCTTGTCCCACTGACATAGCTACCACCGGCGTAGTTATCAAGCCGACAGGAGAGCTCTCTTCCATCAGTTTAGAGCACCTTCACCAGATGAGGCACCGATGCAAGTTTGTAGCATAGACCTGCCCTAAGTTTCCTAGACCTGAAGAAGAGCCCTGTGTAAGCTCAAAAGCTTGTCTCTCTCAACAACAGAAGTTGGTCCAATACAAATACCTCCTCACCCTCCTGGTCTTTCCAGTAGTAAGGCATGTTAGCACCTGAGTGGCCAGGTACAAGTAAAATACCTGATTTGTGCAGGCACAGGGGGTATTTGTGTGCATAATTTAGGCACACAAAAATATGTGCACACAGTGATGAATGCTTAACTTTGGATATCTGGCCATTATTTTTTTTCAGTCACACTGTTAACAGCACACCACCTGTGTGTATTTTCCTTGTCATATGTGCAGTGACCCTCTAGCTTTGATCTGAAAGTTTATTACATTCCCACTGGCTTCATATATCAAATTTCTCCTGACCATCATATTTAATATACTGTGTCCTAAGGGCAATTTACCTTTATGCTCTGTTCTGTGTGACTGAGCCATCTGCAGACAATGGAAAGGGGCAGCTGCAGTAATGTTGCTCCTATATATATTGGCAAAATGGAGAGAGGTCTTCAGAGGCAGCATGCATGTCAAAGGGCGATAGCCAGATACAAGGGGCAATCTTAAAGCTTCATCACCAGTGAGCACCTCTCATCCCCGCAGTCCTGCTGGTGGCAGGCAACAGATAGCTGCTGCTGACAAATGTATTGCTAATTTGATTTGTTAAATTAAATCATTTTAGGACTTTGGGATCACATTTGGAAGCAGATAGGTTACTAATGACATTTCAAGAGTATGAAAGCTTACCCAGCTTCTAAAATGTCTTTACTCGACCCCTGCTGGCAAAAAATAATGGGGATATGACTTTGCTAAAAGCATAGATAGGAAATACAAGTCTTGCAATAGATCTTGTGTGCATGAGTCAATGTACAGTTCAGTGCATTATTGTGTGTACATTAACAGACTCCCATGTTTAAGAAGGATGAATTCAAACTGGAACAGGTACAGAGAATGGCTACTAGGATGATCCGAGGAAATGGAAAACCTGTTAAAGAAAGGAGACTCAAAGAGCTTCGCTCGTTTAGCCTAACCAAAAGAAGGCTAAGGGGAGATATGATTGCTCTCTATATCAGAGGGATAAATACCAGGGAGGGAGAGGAATTATTAAGCTCAGTACCAATTTGGATATAAGAACAAATGGATATAAACTGTCTACCAGGAAGTTTAGACTTGAAATTATACAAAGGTTTCTAACCCCATCAGAGGAGTGAAGTTCTGGAACAGCCTTCCAAGGGGAGCAGTAGGGGCAAAAGCCATATCTGGCTTCAAGACTAAGCTTGATAAGTTTATGGAGGAGATGGTATGATGAGCTAGCCTAATTTTGGCAATTAATTGATCTTTGACTATTAGCCATATATATGCCCAATGGCCTGTGATGGGATGTTAGATGGGGTGGGATCTGAGTTGCTACAGAGAATTCTTTTCCTGGGTGTCTGGCTGGTGAATCTTGCCCACATGCTCAGGTTTTAGGTGATTGCTGTATTTGGGGTCAGGAAGGAATTTTCTTCCAGGACAGATTGGCAGAGGCCCTGGGGGTTTTCGCCTTCCTCTGCAGTGTGTGGAACGGGACACTTGCTGGAGGATTCTCTGCACCTTGAAGTCTTTAAACCACGATTTGAGGACTTCAATAGCTCTGACTTGGGTTAGGGGTTTGTTACAGGAGTGGGTGGGTGAGATTCTATGGCCTGCATTGTGTAGGAGGTTAGACTAGATGATCATAACGGTCCCTTCTGATCTTAAAGTCTGATTCTAACCAACAAAAGGAGACTTAAGGAACAGTTAAATGTGATACAAACTGTCAAAAACAAGGAACATCTTATGAAAATTACATCTGACATACAATCTTTGTCTCAACCTAAGTCCTAGAATATTTCAGCACATAGTATGCAATATTACACACTGGTCTCAGAGTCTTGCAAAGCTCAGGCATAACAGAATGCTTTCCGAATGGAGTGTTTGCCATAACTGAGTTCTCCTCTTATTGTTTGGGCTGGGAGCGTGAAGGGGGTGGAAGGGAGTTATACGGAGATCTCCTACTAAATCTTTTATTGTTTATATTATTTAACTGAATCCATAACTACTTCATTGACCACAAATTATAGACTAATGAGCAAGAAACAAATAAGACTTCTCTCTTCCTTAAAATCAGAATGTGTTTTAAAAACATTCATGAATCAAGCTTCACAGCACCCTTAGCCAATGTATAAGTATTATTCTTAGTTTACTAAGAGAGAAACTATGACATAGAATGGTTACATGACTTACCCATGGCTATACATTAAGTCTATGGCAGAGCTAAAAAACGGGAACAATCCATTAACTGCAAGTCTTTGCTTTAATAACTAGAACATGCTTCACCTCCCCTTTCATTTTTTTCCTCTTTATTTGAAGAGTAATGTTATGAATAATTAGGCAGAGTCAGTGGTTGTAGATAATATCATTACTGCAATTCTTTTAACTAACAACTGGCAATTGCTTTCCTAGCTGCTCCTGGCTTCAATATTCTCTTTCCAATATTCTGGCTTCTAGTCCTCCACTAATAAGTAATCAGAGAAGGGTCTTCTAACACAGTCTAATTTACTAATATAAAGATTACATAAGAAGCACTAGCTGAATGGTGTCGCAGCACTTGTTTTCTGTTTTCTTTTTTTTCTAATGAAATCAATTACATGCAAAATTTCCAGTGCTGCATAAGATATAAAACAAGCCAGTTTTATTTTCGTTTTTAAAGTTTTAGTGGACTCTTACAAAACACATTTCTTTTTAACCAATAGATTGTAATGGAGCTTTGGAGCCCTTGAGAAATATCAAGCAAGTCTCCATCACCACCAGGCTTGGGGGAAATCTGCAGAGGATCCAACCATAAACTCCAGCTGGAAGGTGCAGAAGCAACCAAAGCAGGGACCTCTGGACATTCCAATCAAAACTGAAAAATGTTCTCTGACTGTCTCTACACTGGCTGTTTGCTCCAACCCACCACTTACCCTCTTCCCCTCTCACAGTCTCTTCACCTCAGTTGTACTCCACACCTGAACCGCTTTTTCTCTTCTTCCCAACCTGTCTCCATCACCCTCTTCCCTTTCCATTTTGCTGATTCCCTTCCTAAGTAAACCCACCCTCCCCCAAAGTAGTCACAGAAATAACATGATGAGTTTAATCTTGTGTGATATCTTCTTCCTGCACCCCGTGTCTGTCTTCTCACTGTTTCCTTGCATTCCTGTCTCTGTATCTTGGCCCTTGTCTTATATTTGTATTGTCAGCTCTTTGTGGGAGGGGGGACTCTTTTTGTTCTGTGCTTGTACAGCACCTAGAACAATAGGGCCCTGGTCCAAAAGTAGGACTCCTAGGCATTATCATAATACAAATAATAAATCAAAGTAATGGCAGTAATAGCGTTTATTGTTTTAGCGTTTTAGTAATGGCAGTAATTGCAGTTTACAATAAGGACAACTGTGGAATTCCCTATATCTGGATTGTTTACATGATATTATGGAATTGATGCTGAATTCAGTATTTTTCCTTTGTTTAGGGTCTACTGATCTGGTAGAATGCGCACCGCCTCTACTGTGCTTGCACATTAGGGGCCACATTTTCAAATTTTCAAATGGCTTCCACCATTTGGCTTCCCAGTTCTAAAATCATTCCCACAATTTTGTGCATAATGTGTATTCAGAAAATCTGTTTTCGCATTAAAATCAACAGTAGTATACAGCTCAATAGTATTCATCACCATATACTTTTTGACAGATTTCCACATCCCATGTTGGGTTTATGTCCTACCCTCCATCCCTGTTTCCAGTTGTGTATAGGTTTGGCACCATCAGCCATTTAAAAATATATATTATTATTGGATGGGGGAAATGTTGTGTGGCTGTGTTTTGACACATTTGGCTGTTTTTTTTTTAGAGAAAACTACCAAAGAATAGAAAGAGAGGACTTAAAGATTTTTAAAGAAAGAAAGATTTTTAATTAGGTTTATTATGGAGAGAGGGTTTTAGAGAAAAAAGTTTGAAATAAAGTATCGAGTTGAGAAAAGCTAGAGAACCTGTGTTCAGTAACAAGGGCAAAGAGTGAAGTAACAAGCTTACCCCTGCTGTTGACTATAGGGAAATAACTATTCTGGGGGCTGCGAGCCTTGGGAGCAAACCCCACCTCTCAGTTGGACCAATCAGAAGCTATTCTACAGCTGCATCATAGAATGCATTCTTTTTGAACCAATCCTATTATACCAAGATTTTAAAACAAGAGCTACCACCTCCTTTCAGAAATGGGCTAATGCGGAGTGGATTATTTGGGAAAAAAAAAAACTCTAGCCAATGAGCGTTTGACCATGTGTATAAAATAGTGTATTTTTGTGAACTGTGATTTTAAAATTGGGAGCCTACACATAACTGTCATGTCCTTTTACAAGATGCCTACAGACATCAAGAAGCCCAAATTGCTTTTGGGTGGCCCTGCTTGTGTTCAGAAGAGAAGACCCGCTTACGCTTATTTTGCTAAAGAGACAGCCCTGATGCTGAACCCTGCATTTCAGCCTGAAATTGAACCAAAGAACCAGGAAGACTTTATGGGGTTGTGCTCAGTTGTAAAAGAGGAAAAGGATAGCATTTGGGGAAAAGTTGTTCCCAACTTTGGAGGAAGCAGACTCGAAGGTAAAGGTAAGGCGGCCTTTATAACAAATTGTTGAAGAATTATAAACATTTTATAAATATTTATGGTTAAATATATTTGTTTTTATAGGTAGGGAATGGAAGAAGAATCTGTATACGAGGACATGGTAGCTGAGGGACTGTCGGAGGATTGTGATGTTGAGATCCAACCGATAGATCCTGATTCATGGAAGGACGGAGATATTGTTACGGTAAAAGCAATTGAAAGTTTTACCTGTCATGAACAAATTATTACAATTATGCACTATCTATATAAATGGTGGGGTTAAATGCAGCAATATGTTTGTGTTTAATAACAGTACGCTGATGCGGTTCCCAACGGCATGACTGCCAGGGATGATTGATGATGATGATGATTCAGACACAGACGAGGGTATGATTGAGGTAGCATGAGTCAATTGTTTGCTTTTTTTATTTTTAAATGATTACAACAAAGATTTTAAAACCTGCTTCTTTTTCCTCTGCTTTTGACAGACATCTTCAGAGGATAAAGAGAGATGTACTTTGAGAGGAATAACCTGTGATATGCACCTGCTGGTTTTGCATGAAGCATGATTTAAAAAAAAAGAGAAAAAAAACTGTAAAAAAGTAAGGAGATTGATCAATAGAGCTGTGAGACGTTATGATTACATTATTAGGGCTGTTGTAGTAAAAAAAAAAAAAAAAAACATTTACCGCTGTTTGAAAAGAGAGCTTTTTAAAAACTGTGCAGCCTATGCAACAGACACTCCCAATCAACTCTGCCACGCTTGTTTGTCTTGGGCTCATTCAGAAATATTTCACCAGATGAAATATATTTCTTCTCATCTGAATGTGGTCCAGGTCCTAAACATAATTATGGCTGAACCCTACAAACTGAAGCAGCTTAACAAGACCACTGACAATTGTAACCAGTGTCGTCAAAATGATTAGGGAGGTAACAGAGACACCAGACCCATTGGTATTGCTGGTAAACCTTTCAAAGAAGGTGTCATCAAATATTGGCTGATTGGTGCGTAGTATGGTTTGTAAAATGAATTATGCTACTTTTTACATGCCAGTTCGTTACCCTACAGTGTAAAAAAAAAAAAGCCTGAATTTTGATTAAGATGCAATGTAAAATAAACTAAAATAAAACAAGACCTGCTTAGCCGCTTCCTATATTACTTTGCTTCTGTATTAAATAAAAAAAACCAAAACCCACCAAGCTTGTGTTTTGCTTATATCTATCTATATATACACACCTGTGTTTTAAAGTAAGAAAGCTCAGAAATGTCGGGGTTGCTAAAGAAAATTACTCTCCCAAAGAAGTTGGGAGCTTTGGGGGTGTAACACCCTTATTTCAGGCTGCTAAAAAACACGGTAAAACTGAGCAGAAAGCAGATTGCAGCTTGGCTTATGGATCAAGGTGCTTACACTTTACATAAACCAGCAAGAATTAAATTTGAAAGAAATAAAACAGTTGTGTCTGATGTGAACATGCAATGGCAGGCAGATTTGGTTGATATGTCCCCCATTCTAACCACAACAATGGTCGTAAATATATTTTAATGGTGATAGATATTTTGTCTAAATATGCCTGGGCATATTCCCCTAAAGAATAAGACTGAGGAAGAGGTGGCAAAGGAGTTTAAAGCCATTTTTAGACAAAATGCGTGCCTCAAAAATTAGAGACAAATCGAGGAAAAGAGCTTTTTAAACAAAGCTTTAAATACTTTGTTTAAGCAACAAGGGGTACATTATTTTGATACCAATAACGAAGTCAAGGTGGGGGTCATAAAGAGGTTTAACAGAACTTTAAAATCAAAGATGTGGAGGTATTTTACCACCCCTAGCACCGTTTGATACATCAACATGCTGCAGGCCTTCACAGATGGTAACAGAAGTTATCACAGTACTATCAGAGGATGCCCAATCGACGTGACACATGCTAAAGTGTTGAGCATGTGGAAAACCATCTACGGGGATAGTTCTAAAATAAAGGTACTGTGAGTGGTTTTTAAGAAAGGGGATCACATAAGTGACTAAAATGATGGTTACTTTTGAAAAGGGATATCAGCAAACCTTTGCCAATTAAATATTTATCACGTCTGGATTGTTATCACAAGGACAGCAACCTGTATATATATTAAAAGATTATGGAGAAGAGAAAGTCTCAGGGTCTTTTTAAAAGAATTACAAAAAGTAAACCCTAACCAGGATTGCGTTTACAGGGTAGAAAAGATTCTAGTGAACAAAGGTCGGGGGAGAAATGAGTATTTTCTGGTGAAATGGAAAGAGTGGCCTGAAAAATCTAACAGTTGGATTAAAACATCTCAAATTCAAGACCTGTAATAAGGTGGGAAATGACTAACCTGGTTTTTACATTACCTTACCTAGCAATGCCTCCAAGAGGGCTTTTCCTCAAAACACTAGCTCCAATTTAAATGTACAATTGGCCAAGCCTTTAAAATTCAATGGTTATTGGGATGTCACTTTATCAACAATTCATTATTGTCACTTGTGGAACATGCTCTCTCATGATATACCGTTCATGATAGCATTGAAAAAATAAATTTGGTCCTACAATGTAGAAACCAGTCACACAACACTCCCCCATCCAAAAAATTTTTTCTCAAAATGGCTGATGGCATCAAACCTGTACACAAGAGAAACAGGGTTGGAGGGTGGGACATAAAACCAAAACGGGGCACGGAAACCCATCAAAAAGTATATGGTGATGAATACTATCGAGCCATATACTACTATCAATATCTAATGGGGAAGCAGGTTATCCAATATTCCAATGTGAGAAAGCAAAGCTTGGATTTCTGCACGCAAAACTAACAACATTTTAACAACTCATTTTGAAAATTGCATCCTATGAATCTGCTCTTGCTCTCAGACACCAGGGTGCACTTCAGTATATGTCTTGCAAAGCTAGTTTACTCCACTTCTATACAACACATATATGGCATTATGAAGTTTGTTGTAAATAATGAATCCAATAAGTAATTTGCTTAGTAACTCTTTCCCCTTCATTAATAGTTGTAGTAGGCAACAAATGGGACTCTGGCATGGGGGTTAGATGAAACATCTGGTGGTTGTGAAATGCAGCAATTAGACTTAAAAAAAGAATATGCACAGAGCCTATCTTTGCGCTGATCATTTTCTCTCTGCTCGTTCTTGTACACATTGTTAGCAAGATGACTTTCATCTGCACTGACAATACCCATAATATACTCGAATCACTAGACCACGTTCCTGCACTTTGGAGAGGAAAGGGAAAGGACACATGAGAAGTGACACACACAAAATAACAGAACACAGCCTAATGCTTCTAAGTGCTGCTTAAAATACATCAAGAGTGTTATCCACCGGGGGGAAATAATTTGCACCCTCATAGAAAATATACCAATCAGCAAGATGGAAATGAAAGTACAGCAGCTGAGGCATGAAGTAGAGCACCACTCAAACACTCAAGCCTGTCTGAAGAAACAGGTCCTTCTTCTTAACCACATTCTTAGAGAACAAAGAAATGGGAGACAGTGAAGGATTAAGGCTCTTCTTGTTTGTCAGTATCATAAAAAAGGATAAAAGACAGAGCACTGTGCCCAACACTGCATGAAATGTGACATTTAAAACTATGTAAACTCTATGTACACTGGTGACATATATTGAGTTACACATGAGTAATACAATGCTCACATGTATCTGAGGAAAAACTTTTCCAGTTTATGTGGATCAAGAGTTTAAACACATTTTGAAAAGGGGGGTAAATAACTGTGGGTAAAACTACACAGTGCGAGGTATGTATATATAGGGGATTGGTAGCTCTTTCGGTATCAATCCAGGGAGTTTCCTTGAAAATCTTCCATCACCAACATGTAGTTTGTCCCCACCCTCTGCACAAGGCAATGTGATCTGCCCCTAAGCACACAGATTACTTGAGATCCAAGCAGATGATAATCAGTATTGCCATCCCCAAGCATTCAAAAATCATGACTCAAGCCCTATAAGATCATAAGTGGAAATCATGACATTTAAAAAATAATCAATGTTGAGGTATTTTTATTTGTCTTCTGAGCCTTTACGGTGTACTCAGTTTGTGTTTTCAGGCTGTTTTCTGCCGCCATGAAGGTTAGAACCTTGCCTTTTAAAAAAAAAAATGAAAGCTGAGATTCTCATGTCTGAACTTGCCCCCCATGAGCTGGGCCTTAAAACAAATATCAGATATAATGATACTCACAATGAAGTTATCAGAAATAGCAACACAGAATCAGTTTGTTTTACTCAAGAGCCATTGTGGTTTTGGGGCAGGAAACAGTACCACTGACATCTTGTCCAGTGTCCAAGAGCTCCAGAAAAAGACACCGGAACACCACCAACCACTGCATATGGTTTTCATAGATCTAAAAAGGGTATTAAGGCAGGTGACAGCTGCTCAGGAAACAAAACTGAAAAATATGAAAGCCTGGATTCAGCAAAGCACTTCATGAACATGCTTAACTCCAAACATACGAGTAATCCCATTGGCTTCAACTATTTGCTGAACCATGGCCTTAGATTATTACAATAAATCTGACAGGATCAGAGGGTGTCCTCTGTTTCCTTTAAGATGTGGTGAGTTACAAAGGAAGGGTATGTACTTGTACCTTGCCTATTCATTCCCTTCCTTGCTATTGCTGAAACCAGATGGAAGAACTTAAGGCCAAAATTTTAAAGGGTGCCTAAAGATGCAAATAGCTGCCAAAAGGGATTTCAAAAGCCTCTAAACAACTAATTCCCAAAGGAAAATACAGATATTTATTAAAAAAATAAAAATAATTAAATTAATTCTACCACGTCATAACTAATCATTGTTAATGGCTATTGTAGTTTATTGTATTATTTCACCCTTTCATTCAGAGAGGGGAGAAAAATAAAAAAGGAGATGCTGCATGATTTATGCCTTTTATCGTCCTTGTAATTACTTCTTCTGTTTCTCTTCCTCTTATTTTGATTTTTTTTTTTTTTGGTTATGAAACTGTTTAATCAACTTGGGGCCTGATTCTGCAGTCTTTATTTTTATTCAGGCAATTTAAACCCTATTAATGTTTGGTTCTTCTTATGCAAACTGAAGAGAGAGACCAGAAATTCTAGAGCTACAACTATACAATCAATTCAATTAGCATTCTAAGATTAACAGATGTGCCAAACATATCTTGGAAATGCGGATTATTAGTCTGACTTGTATACCATGTATGGAAATTACTTCAACATAAAGCTTCACTCTGAAGGATGAAAGTGCTTGAAATCATCCTTTTTGGCAGTCTCATTGGCCGAGGACTACAGAAGGCATGGAGACTATATTTCTTCTACCCCAAAAGGAGGTGCCTTTATGTCAGGAGATAAAGTGCTTGGTAAGGTTGGACAGTGTGAGGAAGCTTACACTGCCACTGCTTGTGATTGTACCTATTTTTGGAAAAGCATAAGACTTCAGGAGAAGACCTGAACTTACACCAGCTGAGGATGTGTCCCAGTCTCCATGATTACCAGTCCAGCACTAAGTACACTTAAATGAATGTGTTAGAGGCACCTTACCTCTACAGAGTCCCACAAAATCTACTTTGCTTACCTGCATTGGTGTCATGTCACTTCTCATACTCCTGTCCATTCCTGGATGTACCCTGAGAAATAGCATTAAAATGACAGTAAGAAATACGGACATTACAACATCATTTCTATTAAAAAAATGATACTTCAGCATAGTGGGCAGGATGCTCTTAGATAAGTATGAAAAGAGTCTTCAATTTCCCCTGCATTTCGTATTTAAAGTAGTTTAACAAACTCACAGGTAGAAATTACATCTTTTCAGACAGAAAGTTGCACTTTTTGCAATAAACTCAATACAGTTTTTTGTAGTGGAGTGTTCATCTTTTTCTTAATCTACACCAATATAAATGAAATAATAAAAAAATAAACTTTTGATGGCCTTTACATAATGACACTCCTGCTAAGATATCAGTTTAGGAATCCAGTATCCTGCAGCTTAGAACAGCTGCTTTTAGCTAGCTAATCATTTATTTCCCATTCCTGCACATTAAATTTGTTATATGTGCATTCTCTGATTCACTTTATATTTTTAGAACAATGTGACTATTACACTATTTTTAAAAACTTTTTCAGCATTTTTATTAAGTTACAATCAACTAAGTTAGGCCTCAGAACCACCTAGTGATATGGTACAAGGAGTGCCACGATTTAGGTCTCTTAGTCTTTTAAAAATTTCTGCAGGTAGATACATTGCCATGAGGGAGGGTCAGTCAAGATAGAGTCAAGAGAATGTCAGATATCAGAACCAGCACATTTTAGTTTTTGCAGATTTATAGAAAAATGTATAATAAAATAAAAACATTTAATTACTATTGTTATGCAAAGTTTCACCAGGTGGTAGTGTTCCAGTCTTCCAAATTAATTTTCTTAGCTATTGAGCAAATATTTAGTATTGAGAGGACAAGCTATATTAGTTCATAGATACCAAGGTCAGAAGGGACCACCATGATCATCCAGTCCAACCTCCTGCACAATGCAGGCCACAGAATCCCACCCACCCACCCCTGCGAAAAACCTCTCACCTATGTCTGAGCTATTGAAGTCCTCAAATAGTGGTTTAAAGACTTCAAGGTGCAGAGAATCCTCCAGCAAGTGACCCGTGTCCCATGCTACAGAGGAAGGCGAAAAACCTTCAGGGCCTCTTCCAATCTGCCCTGGAGGAAAATTCCTTCCCGACCCCAAATATGCGGATTAGCTGAAACCTGAGCAGATGGGCAAGAGTCACCAGCCAGATACCCAGGAAAGAATTCTCTGTAATAACTCAGATCCCACACCATCTAACATCCCATTACAGGCCATCGGGCCTATTTGCCATGAATAGTTAAAGATCAATTCATTACCAAAATCATGTTATCCCATCATACCATCTCCTCCATAAACTTATCAAGTTTAATCTTAAAGCCAGATAGGTCTTTTGCCCCCACTGCTTCTCTTGGAAGGCTATTTTTTTTTTTACTAGGTTTTCTGTGGAGGTAGTGGATCTTGGAAAGGAAGCTGTGTGAGAAGCAGAAAAGTTCTTTCTGCCTTAGTCTCTGATTAGAGTCAAATTCTTGATGCAAAGTTGCTGGCATCCCAAGGCCAAAATCAGGAATGAAACTCATTGAGCTAAACACTATACAGAGATGAAGGAAGACGTGTCTTGAAGAGTTTACAGTCTAAGAAATATTTCAGTTCACTCAAAGTTTAGAGCTTCAGATTCTGTGATTGGGATAAAATCTTGTTTGAGAGTTAATCACTTTAGGTTTGAATAAATTTGGCCATTGAAGTCAGTGGAACACTTCCTGAGACCTAATTTTGAGGCTGGCCAGCAGAGCACAGAGACAGTTTCTGATAATTTTATGTCTTCCACCTCATACCAATTAGCTGATAGGACAAACAGATAAATGGTGAAAAAGAAAGGTGAGGAGGAAGAGTATCAGTGTAATTATGTATATTGAAGTCATGTTGTCAGTATAAGTAAGTGCATTTTAAATTTACCCAAACATCAGGTCTTAGCAATAAGGTGAGAAATAGCTCAGCAGCAAGTCCAGACAAGTGTCCTGGGTCTACTGTTGTAATGAGATCACTTAGGGAAATAATTAATAGTCTGGAACGGCCAGGTGAAAGAGCTTATCTCAGTTTTAGTAACTGCTACCCAGCATTACTGAAAGGTTTGTGAACCTCACCAAATCTGGCTGAAAATCCGAGCTGAGTTTTGGTTTGGTAACAAAACCGGAAACTAATTGAGTTTTGCATGGTTTTAGTTTTTCTTATATATTCACACCGCTCAAGTTTCAGCCTCACTTGTTAGGGGTTTAGAACAGCCATAAAAACCCAGCAGATTTACAACAGTGAGTATAAGGAGTCAGCAGAGGACTTGATTTTTAATACATTTTTGGTTTAAATTTGTTTAGCTGACTAGCGCTGTTATAATCAAGTACTATGTCCTAGGGCACAAACCATTTGGGGGAGAAGATTTTTAGGGCTTGCCAGCTAGAAGACATGGAAGCAGCTTGCCAGATTCTGAGAACTACACACTTATTGTAATCATAGTAGATCAGTAGCAGCAGGATATAACAGATAGTCGCTTTTCCAGTCCAGCCCATGACGACTGTTCCACACCGGTAGAAGAAAGCCTGGAGAGGGAGTTGTAGAGTAATCAGACTAACAGGGCATTGAGGCTGGCATCATTACTGGAGTAAAGGAGGAAGAGAAAAACATTGTCAGAAACAAGACAGCTAAGCAGGAAGGGTCAATGCTGCACAGAGTCTTGAAAATGATCACAATGAGCTTGTGATTAGGGCTAGATGAAAAACAATTCTGAGGTTTCAAAATTTGTTCTGTATCAGTATAAAAAAAATCAAGACCTTTCAAACTTTTCCACTAAGTAACACGAAAAGCAAGAGCCCTGGTACTGAATAGCCAATAGCCCAGTGGTCAGTACATACACCTGGGATGTTGGAAACCAGAAATTCAATTCTGTACATGAGAAACTTTTCTTGATAAGAGTTTTGTTGAAATTGGTGTATTCCTGGGGAAAATTTTGGTTCTGATGATTTTTTTGTCTGAAAATAACAACATTTTGTTGAAAATTTCTCAACAAGTTCTACTTTCTAATAGCTTTCAAAATGTCATCTGATGTTTCCATGGCATATTCCATTGACATTTCAGTTCTATTTTCTCAGTATGAATATGATGTCAAGGGAAGTGTCCAGTACCACTTCTGCTTCTTGTTACACAAAGAAAATAGAAAATCTAAAGGTATCTGTAAAAACACATTAAAAATGTAAAGGTTCCACCTTGCACTGAAACTGAGAAAAGCAAAGAAATTAAGGGGTTAAGATGCCATTCTGTCCTAAACCCATTGTGTTTGAGTACTATAAATATTAGGATATGTCTGAAACTCCCTGATCAAGGTGTGTTCGGGCCACCATGGTTAAACACAAGCTGAGCGAAGGATGTGAGTTGTGCACTGAATTTCCTTCTTTTGTGGGTTTCCTTAATTGTCAAAGCTTTATTATTTTATCACAATAGGATTTTACATATAAAAGTCTCACAAGATCTGAAAAAATTCTTATGGCTGCAACAGAATACCAGGTATCTGCCTTTAACTAAGAAATATGCCATCTATCTTTGAATGCTTAAGCACAGCGGGTCAGTGAGCTCATTCCTGTCTCATTCTGCTCTAAAAAAACAGTCCACACGCTGCAGAATCCAAACACCTCCAAACTGGAGTTTTGTTCCTTAATGCAGAAATTAATAATGAACAAAAAAGTTCAGCTTAAACTTTCTTCCTCACGCATAGTTGCTGCTAAGTTCCCTCCTCCAGTGTGCTTAATCCACACCTTTGATCCTCTTTCTAGGGAGACATTCCCTCTTTTCATATATCTAGGAGGCCTTAGTGAATGAGCAGAACTTACTTAACATTTCCAAGCCTGTTACAAGAGCACTTCAAGAAACTGGTTAATTGGATGGCTTGTTGTGCTTAGCTACTGAAGGTTTAATATATATTTCATTCTGAATCTCCTTTGCATTCATGATTTTCTGTCAGTCTAAAAGTGTGACTTTGTGCAAATTTCCTTTTTTGTAGACACTTGTTTTTTAGCCTAATTTTCCACTGCCAGTCATCGACACTTGTGCTACTAGGGCAATGTGACTGTAGAACACTAATGTTAGTCTCAGGTGTAAATGGTTGTACTAGAGAATCAGGCCCATTGAATCAAATTCACCTTCAATATAACCTCATTGACTTTAACAGAGTCAGATATGGCGAATGTCAATGGAGTTACACCAGGGATGAATCTGACGCAGCACCTTTGTTCTGCAAACAGTAATTCAATGCATGGATTAAAATGCAGTAGCACGGCGTCTGCTCTAGTCTACCATCTAGAAAAATAAGTCCAAGTAGACAAATATTTTAGTTCATGGACTGAAATTCATGAGAAATAAATTAGTCAGATATTAGCAGTCAACCAGAATACATAAATCTTCAGGAACATTTTGAGCAATTAAAACCACCATACATGTTCAACAGCTTACTTGTTATAAATAGAAATCCACTATTTTTTAAAAAGGGCAAAGGAACTACTGTTCTCACTCCCATTAGCGTTTATTGCTCTTCTATAGAATACATTTTTAAAGATCCTGGGCAGAAATACAAAAATATTTTTAAAACATCCAGATTGGTCCCTTGTTTCAGATTCTCATTACTGAAAACAGCCAAACAGGTTTTCTTCAAGAATTGTTGGCTGAATCTTTATGTGGACAAAAAACAAAAAATTATGGACCCATCCTTTAACTGAGGTCTGTCCAACCAGTGCATGTACTTCCAAGTGAGAAAAAGTTATTTATTTCAAAAATCAGTAGAATGAGAGGATGCATTAGCACACATTTTTGGTAGCAATCACACGTACATTGCATAGTCACAAGCGTCGTCATGCATTGTCTGTGCATCCAAGACACTCGTAGATTTCAGTGATAAAGCACAGGCCCAATACCTACCTTGTGATTTTCAAAGAAGATTAGAATGCATCCAATTCTCTCAGGTTTAGTTTCATTTTCATTAAATAGAAGCCATTAACCTCTGTATTCTTCCCCAACCCCCCGAGCTATTTTCTGCTTCCCAGGACTCCTGCATAGCCTCAGAATATGAGAAAAAAACAAAGATTACTTAAAGCTACCTTCCGCCCCCTTTATCCCTGCTCAGAGAACTAAGCAACAGAGTCAGGCCCAATGGTGTCTGAACAATACACATTCCATATAAGTTGTTTTTCCCCTCACTTCTAAAGTAGATGGGCTCATGCACTGACTGCAAAGGAGTTAAGTTGGGGGAAGCACCACCTTTCTCTTTCATGCACTTCATACCAGTCTCTCTTTCTGTGGCATTTCTGTAGCTTTTTTCCCTTTCCCACACCATATATTTGGCTCTCTCGCTCTCTTAAATTTGATATAAAATTAGCCAAGATTACAATACACTTCATGCATGAATTGCCTCTATGTTTATGTATCTGTAGAAAACAAGTGTATGGACTCATTCTCCTTATAATAGCAATGGTAAATTACTGTTTTCACCGAGCCTGTCACACAAAGGTTGCACATGATGTAATTTTCCCCACTGCTGTACAGGGTCCTGGGTATCAGATTTTCTAAATCTTACACAGATTTGAAAATGTTCTCTCGTATTGCTTTACCTAAACCTTGATACTCAACCATTCAAGTCTGCTCAATTAATGTTTTGGGAAAATAAATTGCAGCATATGAGTTGCTTGAGTAATGTTCGATACGAGTATTCCCTTGGCATTTGATATTTGTGCTGCAATATTTAAAGGTGTGATTGGTCACATGGTATTCCATGACAGACTTCCAAGGCATTGGCATGAGCATATTGGATGTGACTCTTCACATGAATGCAAGTTTTATTCACCCATACTTGTCATTATTTCTCCAGATTTGTCCAATTATGATAAATCCTGCCAATGGATTGACTATAATCACAACTCCACTCACACAGCACAAATTGTTCTCCTGTGCAAAAACATGATATAGACATGGGCTCATTGCAGTTGTGCATGCACCAACGAGGCATATTTTCCATGGCTGCATATGTCTACATGTGTACACAGTGGCATATCTATGCTGGCACAAACTCATTTTACATTTCATACAAGTGCATATGACGTTAAAAGTTGTGCAGATGTGGCCCCATATATTTGATTTCTTGTCCAAGTAGAACTTGATAGCTGAGGTCTAAGCCATTTGAAAGCAGAGGCTTATTGTAGCAATAGTGTCACAAATTTATTCTCACAGTGGCTTTGATCATCCTTCCTTGCAGTACAAGCCTGACGATGAAAATCTTCTGATCTGACTGCCACACCTCCCCTTTCAGACTGGATTGTTCTAATTAACAAATCAATCCAACCAGTAGGTCCGGAAATTTTAACCTAGTAATTCTGTAGAAGTAACAGTGGGCTGTTTTCCCTTATAGCATCCCTGGCACTAGTCACAAGGAAAGAAACCATAGAGGCTTCATCAGTTGCTCTTAAAAACACTTGTTTGCATCCATCTCATTTTTAATAGTCTGCAAATATTGACAATATGGTGAATTTTTATGAACTGGAGAAAAATAAATGATGGTATAGTTCAACAGAAAGTAAGTGCCAGTATTTGAAATTGCTCTACAATTTATTTAAATGAGAAGCTCCTAATCTATAGTAGATTTTTAAAAAAAATATTTAGGAAGTTTTAACAAGTTTACAAATCCTTGCCATGTAAATATCAGAACCAATTCTTTTTATACACAATATAATTGCCTGCCTCTTTAAAAAAAAATGGGTATCAGAATCTGCCGTACTGCATATTCCCTGTTCTTCAGAATTAATAAAGATGATTCTCCATCAGCTGCAATGGCCCTCTAAGGCAAGGTAGGTAAGCAAGTGCATGTAAACACCTGCCTGACTGAAGAAAAAAAAAAAAAGAATTCCTGTAACAGAGAGAGAGAAGAAAGCAAAGCCAGATACGAGTCCCAGAAGACTGAACTTTGCAGCCATTTGTCAGCAGTTTCAGTCACCTACAATCTCAGTAGCAGAGCCTTGTTCTTGCAATTCATTAGGTAACCAGTAATAAGAAATGCCATGGAAACACAAAAGATGACCTTTCAAGAATATTTTAAAACTATAACACCAGTAGTTAATTTTGTTGGGAAACTTATTAATAGCTGGATAGTCATTGGGATAAAATATCAAGCAGAGTTTTATGAAACTTTATTCTTTGATGAATTATTGGTTAAAAATCAATATTTCTATGTAAAAAGAGACAAATGGATCAACACCAGTGATTATGGGGCATGCTGATCTGACTAACGTGTTATTAACCCACAGATTTATTAGTCTGATTTGAGCCACTATCTGCTTCCCTCATAGTGAACACTAATTACAAGCCTAGAACTCAGGCACACTGCCTATTTGTCTTTTGTGTTTCTTTTTGATACAATGCTGCCCCCTCTGGAAACACACATCTCGGATCATTTGCTGTTTACAGTATTTAAATCTCAGACCTAACAAGCCTGATTCTGTGGAGCCCACTAATATATTTTTTTAAACCTTCAGAAATGCTATCTTCTGCTATATCACCACTGTGGAAACACAGTTAATGAGTATCAATAGCTTTTGAGTCAAACTATATACAAAAACATTTAGAACCTTGAGATCTAAAAGACAATTATTCTTGTACAACACACATTGCTTAAGTGCAATGTTAATGGACTTTTTGCTGTTAATACGCAAGTTGCATTACGGTTTGGAAATATTTTTCAGTTTGAACAGACATGAATGCTATGTACACATACATGTCTTTCAGCAAAGAGCTTTTCTGACACAAGGCTGGAATATATAACTATGAAATGTACAGACAGGCATATATGCCAGTGTATTTACCTAGAACACAAAAATGAAGTGTGATGGGTACATTACATAATGCATCTTTTCTGAGTTATTTTATGATGCATATATTTGTCATTATCGGCCACCAAATATAACACACACATCAGTCACTGAAGTTGCTCATATTTTATATAGTGAAGTGTTCCTCATGTGCAGCAAAATTAAATGAAACACTATTTTAATCAATGAATAAGACAATTAAAATGAATAGCCAGTATGACTATTTACTAAAGTGATCTGGCAAATATGTATTAAAGTATCAATTAACATTAGCATATGAATTATGATGCTTTTTTTTCCCAAACAGCATATGCTCTTTTCTTTTTTTATGACCTCTAAGAGACATATGTTCCAACCATATGATCTGGAGCACTCATTGGTATACAGATTGGAGTCTTCCAAAGGAAGTCTGCACCAAAATCTGGGTTTTAGGTAACATGCTTCAAAACCAGCATCTTTTCCAGCCAGCATTCAGTGTATATTTGTGGCAGCAGAAGGGGCTTACAAGGGCTGTAGTCAGAACAAAGCAAACCACCAGTGCGCTATATGAGACTGAAGAACATGGAACAGAAGCAGAAATTAATATTGATCAGGACAGTCAGCATCACCACATCTACAGAATAGGAAATGCCATCTACCCTGACTTCCCATCGCTTAACTGGAAATACTGGTTGCAACTAGTACTATAGATCTGTGCTCACCACGGTGATCACCAGTAACAGTCTTGTGTAATATGAAGCGTTACCTAAACACTTCTCGCTTGTACCCCCTTCCATCTGGCACCTAACCTAGGGAAATCTTTCCATTCACAAAGACTACCAAGAACTCTCCTCTCTAAAAATACTACCTGTAAATTTAAACAATTAGGTCTAATGCTTCTCCCTTTGAAGTATATGGCAAAACTTCTAATAGACCAGATTTTCCCCGGTGTCCAAATTCCACTCAATGTAGGGAAGTGGTGAGAGCTTTCAGGGAGATGATTACAGCTCTGATTCTGAAAGAGGACCTATGGTAGCCCTGAAATTAGTTAGGCAAGCCTAGGGACTGCTGTAATTTATGCCATTTATGTATGGTCCCTATGCATCACAGTGCTAAGGCTGAGATCATATTGGTGAATCTAGCCCATTGACTTTAATAGGAGCAGGAAAAAGTCTGCAAAAACTAAGGCCTATTAGGGAACAATCCTTCAGACCTGTCTGCATAATATATGTGGTCTGATTGATGTTTTGTGCCTTTCATAACTGTAATGTGATTTCATGAGTTCACAGAAGCGATGAAGAAAATCACGAAATGTGAATTCTTAACACCTGTTAAATCAATACAAGTGCATTGTGTAACACTAGGCATATGTAATTTTCCATTTGCATGACAAAAACTATGTGACTGATGTTTTCAGAAAGCTGATTAATTGATACTGCTATGTCTGTATGTGTGAGGGGCAATCCAGAAAGAAGAGGAGAGAGCAATGGACATTAATTTAGCAAGTACAAATCATAGAGCTATATCTTGAAGGCCATAAGTAGATCTCTGCTCAGCTAGAAAAATGCAGACATGCAAAGTATTTTTGGCCTAGTTATTACCACAATCCAGACCATGTCCCAAAATAATATGGATGTGGAAAGCCTTCGTATAATAAGATGCCAGACTTGGAGGGTTTGATCTGATGGATGCCCTAGATATTCTACTGTGTGCAAATAATTGCACATATTTCTGGTTTATGCATCTTTTCCCATTCAGATACACAGAGTCCTAACAACAAACGCCCAGCTTCAAAAATAACCAACTGAAGTTCTGTATGTGCATCCATGGACCAATGTACCATTTATCCATGTAAAGTAAAAAAGCATCCTACTTAACCTTGGAAATTTTCTCTACTGTGGCTGAACTATTGTAAGAATATATTTATTTCAAGTCTAGTGAAACTCCAGCTTTCCATTGCCTTATGATTATTTATTATTACATTCCATAATCTATATTAAGTTTATGGCTCTTTCAGTAATACTGTGATAAATATTGGGTACAGAATAGTGAAATAGAAGGTAAAATTATCATTTGTAAGCTATCTGCTTTGCTATAATTACTTCCCTTAGGAGTACAACCTAGTCTTTTGTTACTTTGATAGCTGCTGTTATTTTCAAATGAAGCAGCAGAACAGCTAAGGAGATGGATGCATATGCGAAGAGCTTTTAATCACAGACATGACCATACCTAAAGTAGCAGCATACTACTTCATTAAAATAATGTATCTGCAGCTTCACAGCTAAAATGTATTTTTAAAAAATCATCTGTAAATTACTAGGAGTAGGAAAATCCGAAGAGTTCTGAATTGGATTTAGACAAAAAGAACTAAGATTGCAAGTCACAAATCATCATGGATTAATGATCACCTCAAAAGCAGTAGCAAAACTACAAAACAAAAACACATTTTCATTTTATTTTATTTTCTCCTCCCTAATATAGAGAGAGTGCACATCTTTCAAAATTTCCACACAAAAGACTGGAGTGAAGGTAGCATGCAGCAGGATCAGTTGCCATTCTATCCCTTCCCCCCCACTGAACTCTGCAACTCCTACAATGCCCTCTTTCTCAATCCCTATACCACATAACATAATATAACGATGATCAAAGGTGCATTACTTCATAACTTAGGTACGCTTTTACTTGGGCTTAGGGAAGGTTAGATTTCACACAACAGAAGTTTGGTTTAGAGTAATTCCACTCTTCTGCCTGTGGGAGTAGTTAAGTTTGCTTTTCCCTTTTTATGATGCTGGAGATCATAAAAGGACAACAAAGCAGCTCTGAAGACAAACTATTCTAGATAAATATCAACCTCTCTCTTTAATCAAATGGTCCTTTTTTAAACATTTATGAAGGGAAAAGATTGGTCCTAAAATCTAGAGTACACATGTAGCATCATCATTATATAACCTTTCAGAAAGATGCAGGCACATAAGCAGAGGGGCTGTAACTTAAAGAAGAATATAATTGGAGCTCAGGGGTTTGATATCTCTGTTTTTCCTTTGAAATGAGGAATTGCATGCTTAATTATTTCAATAAATGGCTTAGTGTATTGAAATTTTAAAACACTAGCTGTGTGCTCTAAATGACGTGAAGATAGGTGCTAAATAAATAAAATTAGCAATTTAAATATATATTATTTGAGAAATAGCATGTAATAATATAATTAGAGACTGATGTAATACATATGCATAAGGTATCAGGATTTGCCATTTCCTGGCTTTTGTGTGCTTCATTGTGCAACCTTAACATTGTCTTAACTTAGGCCCAAATTCTCTGTTGGTGTTGATTTCAATGTTGTTTTGCTCTTTACATCAGACAATTGCTGGAGGGAGGATGGTTATTTTTTGTTTTTCTTTCATTCTATAAGATTACTACTTACAGAAGGTGTTACTGGATGAGAAATCAATTATTTGACCAGATGGCGTTCTTCAGGATTTTCTTCAACACAGAGTGAAATCCTGGCCCAACTTAAGTCAATGGCAAAACTACATTATCTTCTGTGGGGCCAGGATTTTACTGTGAATGGGGCTGAAATCTATTTTTTCAGTCACTGAAGTAACATATTGTTCAGCAAGGGCACAAGTAATGGTCAGCAACTCAAAGGCAGAATACACCGAAGTAGAATTTAAATGCCATGAATAAACAAAACAGTGCCACATGAAAGCCAGAAATACTGACCATGGAGTCTTAAATGACTTAAATGATAAGACTAAATTTATTTGGGTCTATGGCATTCTAGTGATGTCACCTACACAGGAGAGGAGTATTTTTCATTTGCTACCTTCACTCCAGTCCCCCATAATTAAGGGCCAGATTTGGATAAGCAGCACTTTACTCCATGATTAGTCCCATTAACTAACTTCAATGGAATAACTGTGGAGTAGTACTGTTCAGTGTGATTAAAAGGTATCAGAATCACAGCTCAAGCTGTAGGAATCTCCAGAACTCCATTTAGATTTATTTGGATCATAGAAGGCAGGGGCATGTTATACATGTATAAACGTAACCTAATGAATATCACCAGAAAAAAAATAATGTGAGAAGAGAACAGTTATTTAAACTTTTTCAACAGTGGAACATGGAAAGAGTGGAACATTACCTTGTCTGTTGATTCATATCAACAAGTAACCTTTATAGACTAAGAATTCTGAACTTTTGTTAGCAATGATTGCACCTAGCCAGATCCTTCAGTACGCTCCCTAACAGACCAGTTATATAGGGGGTAAAAAAGTACCTTATATCTAGTATATTTAAAGTACAATGTATACAACAGACCAAGAATATTAAAATGCCAATATTTGGCACATAGCAGTTACAGCTGTGTCAGTTCCAGGGTATCAGAGACAAGGTGGGTGAGGTAATAACTTCTGTTGATATGAGAAAGAAGCTTTCAAGCCACACAGAGCTCTTCTTCAGATCAGTTGTGTGGCTCAAAAGCTTGTCTTTTACACCAACGGAAGTTGGCCCAATAAAAGATATTACTTCACCCACCTTTTCTCTCATATATTTAGCATATGAATGAATGCACCCACATTCTGCTGATGCACAGTGGCTGCACTGAAGAACAACAGCATCTACAATTAACTTAACTACAGTTAAGATGCTTACTTGAGAGGAATGATCATATGGTTAAGGTACCAGATTGTGGGTTTAAATCCTTGCTCTGTCACAAACTTATGTAACCTTGAACAAGTCTCTCTGTGCCTTAATTTCCCATCTGGGAAAAGGAAATACTAGTATTTCCTTATTCCCACTCATTTTGTCTAATTAAACTGGGACCTCTTCAGAGCAAGGACTGTCTCTTATTAAGCATATGTCTACACTGCAACCCAAGGTGTGATTGCAACACAGATATAGCTAAAGAGAGCAGTGGGTGCAGCAGCAATGTCCTCAGGAGTACAAGCATACTGGAAACTGTAAGTACATACTCACGCTGAAGCCTGTGTCACTGCATGTACTCCGCTACTTTTAGCCATGCTAGCACGTGTATGTCTCCCCAGGCTGCAATTACACCTCCAGTTGCAGCATAAACATTGTGACGGGTTGGATCACAGAAACCCCTTTGGGGCTGCCAACTGGTGTGCCAAGACTACTTCTGCCCCTGCTTTCCCTGCCAGCTTGGGACTCCAGCACCCTGTCCTGCTGAGCCAAACATGCCCATCTGCTCCAACACAGACCCAGGGTCTGAACCACGTGCTCCAAAGTTGCAGACTTAACTGAAAGCAACTTAAGAAGTGTTCCTGTCTTTAACACTCAGATGCCCAACTACCAAAGGGGTCCAAACTCCAAATAAATCTATTTTACACTGTATAAAAGCTTATACAGGGTAAACTCAAATTGTTCACCCTCTATAACACTGATAGAGAGGTATACACAGCTGTTTGCGCCCCCCCCCCCAGGTATTAATACATACTCTGGTTTAATTAATAAGTAAAAAGTGATTTTAATAAATATAGAAAGTAGCATTTAAGTGGTTCCAAGTAATAGCAGACAGAACAAAGTGAATTACCAAGCAAAATAAAATAGAACATGCAAAGTCTATGTCTAAGAAAACTGAATACAGATAAAAACCTCACCCAATAAGCTTCCTTTTACAGACTAGTCTCCTTCTAGTCTTGGTCCAGCAATCACTCACCCCCCCCCCATAGTTACTGTCCTTTGTTCCAGTTTCTTTCAGGCATCCTGGGGGGTGGAGAGGCTATTTCTTGAGCAAGCTGAAGACCTAATGAAGGGGTCTCCCAAGGGCTTAAATAGACTCTCTCTTGTGGGTGGAGACCCCCCTTCTCTCTCCTATGCAAAGTCCAGCTCCAAGATGGAGTTTTGGAGTCGCATGGGCAAGTCACACGTCCATGCATGACTCAGTTTTTACAGGCAGCAGCCATTGCTTACATGCTACCTTAAGAAGTCTACCTGAGGACGTTCATGTGGATTGGAGCCTTACAAGATTCATTGTCCTTTAACTGTTTCTTGACTGGGCACTTAATTTGCACATTTCTTTCTCAAGAAGCTGACCAAATGCTCTAAGACTACTTAGAAATCAAGCACATATACAACCAATATTCATAACTTCAAGTACAAAAGTGATACATGCATACAAATAGGATTAATAGATTCAGTAGATCATAACCTTTACAGATATATGTTACATGGCATATGTAACATAAACATATTCTAGTTATGTCAGATATACATTCATAACCATATTTCCATAAAGACTTATGGGGGGCACCGTCACAAACATAACTTAAGTGCATGTAAAAAAAAAACAAAAAAAACACAAGCCTAGCAGGGGCCCTATTGGTCCTTCTATAATAAATAATGAATACAGTTTGCGTTATGATGCTTGGAATTTTTTATTTCCAAAAATTAAATTAAGCTTTAAACTGGAGCACTCAGTCGAGAGTTTTCCATTAAAGTAAATGGAAAATCTCCTATCATCATCATCATCTTCCATTTAAGGGCCCACGGTCAATGAATGCTAGCATTCTACCTAACCCTTTTGAGGGTGTTTGTGAAGTAGACTTGGATCCAGGACATTTTAATATTATAGATTTACTAGCTTGCTTGTGTAGTAGACTGGTTCTGTTTGCCTTAACTTTTCAAAAAGTATGAACATTGAAAAAAGAGAGAATTCTTTCCTAAAATCCACCAAAGAGCTAGCCAGGACTGTTCAGCAGTGGTGTGACAATATAAATTAATGATCTGTAAAGACCTTTCTCCCAGTTCAAGCATAAACTTCAACACAGCTCAAGTTAAAAATGGGTCATTAACATTTTTCATTTTAAAACCTTTGTCTATGTAGCGCTGAATGGAATTGCTCAGATTTTCAGAGTGTTGGAGCAGTGCAGGGACAATACTTCCTGTAACAGTGATCCTGGAAAGCTTGCTGTACTTTCTAGTCAACTGTGAGCTTATTCCTTGTGAGGCCAGAGAGAACAGGGGACGGGGAACAATTAAACTCTGAGCGCACTTAACACTTCTATTCAGGTATAACAAATTTAAAATCACCAGGGATAATGAAAACTGGCAGCCTACAAAAGGACTTAAACTACAGATCCTGCCAAAATATAAAGAAATCAAGATGCAGCCAGGGTCTGGGGTTTTTTGGGGGGTTTTTGGGTTTTTTTTTGGTCTTGAAGCAAATTATGACTAACACATATTGACTCTGGCACTTTTATTAAGTGCTTTTTATTAAGGTCAGAGAAATTCTGTATCTGCCAGATAGGCATTCATGTATACAGTTATTAGTAATATTTTTTGTTGTTTTTAAGCAGACTCGATTTATGAGCAGCTGCAACTCAGTTCATGTATCAGCTCTTTGACAACTGAGTTTATTAGGACGGGAATGTGAAACACTGCTACAACTTTGCTTTAATCCACATAAATCCAAAATAATTTTTTAGTTAGAGAAATAGCTTGAGAACTCATGTTCTATACTATGATTCCGGATCCTGTTCTCATGGAAGTTTATAGCAAAACTACCATGGACTTCAATGGGAACACGGTCAAGCTAGGTGTCCCTTTTCTCAAACAATTTCCCCCATCACTTTACTTTCTCTAGAGCCCGAGTTTTGATGGGCAAAAAGGATTGTTTTCTCCAATCACATTAGCTCAACTGAGTGAGTTTAATATAATTTAAAAGCAGAAGCAAAAGCAGTTAAGAAGTTAAGAAGCAGACTCGCATGTCTAAAACCATGTCAGCCAATCATGTTGTAGCCTAGTGAGGAGCCTATTAAATTATATTTAGCTAATCTGACTGAAAAACATACTTATATACTTGTGAAGACATACCCTAACTGTTAAGTAGAGTGACATGTCATGGCAATCAGCTGAAGGAGATGGAGTGACTGAAACACTGCTTGAAAATTATTCCAAGCTGCTCCTTTGATATATACTTTTAATCAACATTTCACAACCATTCATGAAATACACAACAGGCAGAATGTAACTATCACAGGTGGTCAAGGAATAGTAAAACCCTCAGCAGGAGAGAAGGTCCCATATCAAAATAGTCACTCTGCCTCACGAATGACACACTACTTTTGGTGAAAGCCGATAACCTGAACTCAGAATACTGTGGGGTAAATGTTTGCTACACCAAACATAACATGCACACACAAAAACCCCCTCATGACAAAGATTTTATCATACAACATCTTAACAGTCCCATAGAACCACCAGGAGCAGCATCTGAGGAATGACGCACCTTTCGGAAATAGGAGATGAACAGAGATAAGAACTTCGTTTTGTGTTGCTGACTGTACAGGATGAAGCCACCCTATAACTACCTGCTGCAGGTCTCTTGTGCCTTTCTCTGAAGCATCTGGTACTGGCTACTATCAAAGACAGGATACTGGGCTAGATGGAGCACTGGTCTGATCCAGTCAGGCAGTTCCTGTGTTCCAATGAAGTTAACAATATCATCTGGGTATGTGGGTAAAGGGAATCCTTCCTCCCCTCTCTCAATGCCTTTTTTGCTAGGGTGAGATTCCTGTGGGATTAGGGTTACTAGATATGGCTTCCCTTTCAGCCTGTTTTGGGTCAGTAACAACCTCCCTGACTTCCCAACCTCAATGATGACAGGAGGTTCAATTGAGTCAGGTGGGGGGCTTCCCTCTCATGAGGGTAGGTGAGAGATTAGGATTTAGGAAGAAGGATCTGGTCTGTGGGTGTAGGAGTGGGGTGGGAGGTAGAGATGAGTAAGCAATGTGTACCTGGTACTAGATGCAGTGCAGTGGATGAGGCAAGTGACTAGGAGTCAGGGGAGCTGGAGTATATTCCCAGCTCTGCTACTGACTCACTGGTTGACCTTGTACTAGATCACTACATCTCTATGTGCCTGTTTCCTCATTCACTGTTTGTCTCTTTACAGCATAAGCTATTCAGGGCAGGAACTGTCTCTTGCTATGTATCTGTATAGTACATACCACAGTGTGGCTCAAGTCTCAGGTGCTACTATAATACAACAACACTGTAGTGGTGAAAACCCTCAGGATGTAGTGAATGCAGGTTAGGGTTCATGGGCTGGAAGGCACAGGAATATATTTGTCCTATCTCTAGTCATTACGAAAAAGACAAATAGTCTTTCAGTGTACAGATTTTCTTTCATTATGGCCCATTAGTCATGATTGATGTTGCTTTAAGGAAAACAGTTAAGCAGTTTAACCTCAAGGCATCACAAAAAGTTACTTCCTAAGAGGATGCAAATAAAGTGCCTCTTATTTTCATGCTAAAATGAACCGGAAGAAGAAAGAGTAGAGACTTCTGCTAATTCAATCCAAAACACAAAAGCATGATACATATGTACATGCTTAAAGAGTTTCCTTCAGCGCCCACACTGCAAAACAGGCCTGAAAGCTGACACTGTATTTTATAGTATATACACCCACATTACACATTCCTACTGACATAACTCAGCAATGCAGATTAAGGGAGACACAGGGTTATGAATACATATACCCTCAACAGTAAGGATAAATATATTATCTCAAGCTTTATTATGATCATTCCCATTGTAACATTCTTTAAACAGCTGCTAACAACATTTTATAGTTCAGTCTATCTTTCAATACTTTTTTTTTTGACTAAAGCATATTCTATTTTTAAAAAGGTAAAAATCTACTATACTTGTTCCTTAAATTGATTTTTATTATCTTTCCACCAAGCTATGTATTTGGTGGTTGATTCTCCCCTTGGCCCAGCATCCCTACCATATAATAAAAAGCAAGAAAATAATTCACTTTTCATTGTAAACTTTTTACGTTACTGTATATATGAAACAAATGAGCAAGCTTGTACATCTCATCCAGGCTGTGTACACTTTGAAGCTTCTCAGCATGAAGGCTAATTGTTTATAGCTTTGAAGACTGCTGAGCCCATCACACTCTTTCGTACAACATGACCTCCCGTGCTCCAGTTGCACAAGATACTAGATACAGTAGTACTGTACTGGGTGAGGAAAACAGAGGCATTCAGTGAAAAATTAGCTCAAGATGCATGAGGTAAACAACAATTTAAAATATCTATAAATAGACAGCTGGCTAATAGTTATTACATTCAATAATTTAGCATGATATGCATGACGGCTTCGACCTCCAAAATAACTTAGCGCCTTGAGCTGCGATTAAATGCAGAACATTAATTTTTCCCTCTAGTTGTCAAGCCAACCAAGAGGCCTGTCAAATCCATTTAAATAAAGCCTGCATCATGTAATAATATTAAAGGGAATAAAATATTAATATGGCCCTGTAATAGAACATTGGCCAGAAGAGCTGCAGTAAAGGACTTTTAATTTATTACAATGACAATCTGTCTTTATGGTGAAGGTAGCATTTAAAGGTCCACTTAAGGAATATTTTGAGGTTTATGTCTTGGGCTCATTTATAAAATGTTACTGGTTTTTAACTGCTGAGCATATTTAGCATCGTCATGGGAACCATAATTTCCTTTATAATTTATCGCTACCAATTTAGAGAAAAACTATTCAGCAAAATTCCTCACTGATCTAAACAGGGGCCTCTCCAGCAACATAAATATAGCTATAGCCATTTATTGCCAATATCAAATTTGGTCCCCAAAATTTAAGAAATTTAATTCCCAAACCTGAGCCATTCTTTTTAGTGACAAATCTGAGGAACTGTCCCAGACTGAGGTGTCATTAGAGGTGGTTTTGGAACAAACTGAGAAATTAAACAGTAATAAGTCATCAGGACCAGATGGTATTCACCCAAGAGTTCTGAAGGAACTCAAATGTGAAGTTGCAGAACTGCTAATTGTAGTATGTAACCTATCATTTATATCAGCTTCTCTACCAGATGACCAGAGGATAGCTAATGTGACGCCAATTTATAAAAAAGGCTCCAGAGGCAATCCTGGCAATGACAAGCCAGTAAGCCTAACTTCAGTACTGGGAAAACTGGTTGAAATTATAGTAAAGGACTGAATTATCAGACACATAGATGAACATGATTTTTTGGGGAAGAGTCAATTCAGGTTTTGTAAATGGAAATCATGCCTCACCAATCTACTAGAATTCTTTGAGGGGGTCAAAAAGCATGTGGACAAGGGGGATCCAGTGGATATAGTGTACTTAGATTTTCAGAAAGCCTTTGACAAGGTCCTTCATCAAATGCTCTTAAGCAAAGTAAGCTTTCATTGGATAAGAGGGAAGGTTCTCCCATGGAACAGTAACTGGCTAAAAAGATAGGAAACAAAGGATAGGAATAAATGGTCAGTTTTCAAAATGGAGAGAGGTAAATAGTGCGTCCCCCAAGGGTCTGTACTGGGTCCAGTATTGTTCAACATAATCATAAATGATCTGGAAAAAGGAGTAAATAATGAGGTGCCCAAATTTGAAGATGATACAAAACTATTCAAGATAGTTAAGTCCAAAGCAGACTGCGAAGAGCTACAGAAGGATCTCACAAAATGGGGTGACTGGGCAATAAAACGGCAGATGAAATTCAATGTTGATAAATGCAAAGTAATGCACATTGGAAAACAATCCCAACTACACATATAAAATGATGGGGTCTAAATTAGCTGTTACCACTCAAGAAAGAGATCTTGAGGAGTCATTGTGGATAGTTCTCTGAAATCATCCATACAATGTGCAGTGGCAGTCAGAAAAGCTAACTATGTTGAGAATCATTACGAAAGGGATAGATTATAAAACTGAAAATATCGTATTGCCTATATATAAATCCATGGTACACCAACATTGAATACTGCATGCAGATCAGGTTACTCCATCTCAGAAAATATATAATGGAATTGGAGAAGGTACAGAAAAGGGGAACAAAAATGATTAGGGGTACGGAACAGCTTCCATATGAGGAGAGATAAATAAAACTGGGACTTTTCAGCTTAAAAAAGAGACTACTAAAGGGGGAGAATATGAGGGAGGTCTATACAATCATGCCTGATGTGGAGAAAGTAAATAAGGAATTGTTATTTACTCCTTCACATAACATAAGAACTAGGGGTCACCAAATGAAATTAATAGGCAGCAGGTTTAAAACAGACAAAAGGAAGTATTTCTTCACACAACACACAGTCAACCTGTGGAACTCCTTGCCAGAGGATGTTGTGAAGCCCAAGACTGTAATATAGTTCAAAAAAGAATTATATAAAGTTCTTAGAGGATAGTCCATCAATGGCTATTAGCGAGGGCAGGGATGCAAACCATGCTCTGAAGTATCCCTAGCAATCTGGGAATGGGCAACAGGGGATGGATCACTTGATGATTACCTGTTCTATCCATTCCCTCTGGGCACCTGGAATTGGCCACTGTTGGAAGACAGGATGCTGGGATAGATGGACCATTGGTCTGACCCAGTATGGCCGTTCTTATGTTCTTAAATATGATGCAAAAATGTTAAGGGTTGTACCATAAATGTGTATGTCAGAGTACATCTATACAGCAAAAAAACAAACAAACAAAACAAAACAAAAACCTCAGTAGGGATTCTTATGGTATGTCTACACTAATTAAACATGTCAATATGTAATTAGACACCTGCAGCTGGCCTGTACCAGCTGACTTGGGCTTATGGGGCTCGGGCTCAGGCTCAAGGGCTGTTTAATTGTGGTATAAACATTCCAGGTTGGGCTGCAGCCCGAGTTCTGTGACCCTCACACTGTTCTAGAGCCCAGGCTCCAGCCTGAGCCTGGACATCTACACCTGAGCCTGGACATCTAAACAGCCCCACAGCCACAGCCCCGCAAGCCTGATTCAGCTGGCACAAGCCAGCTGTTGGTTTTTAATTACAGTGTAAACCTACCCTCAAGAGCCCAGGTCAACTGACTCAGTCTTGCAGGGCTCATGCTTCAGGGCTGAAAATAGCAGTGTAGATGTTTGAGATCACGCTGGAGTCCAGGCTTTGAAAGCTGGGGAGGGTCTCAGAGCATAGGCTCCAGTTTGAGCCCAAACATCTACACAACTATTTTCAGCCCTGCAGCGCAGACCCCACGAGCCTCAGTCAGCTGACTGTGCTGCCACTGGGGTTTTGGTTTGGGGTTTTTTTGCTGTGGAGATGTACCCTTTTAAAAAAAAAAAAAAAAGACAAAGTTGACAACAAACTACTGTAAGTATTTTGGCTGAGAGTTCTTCAAAACAGTTTTTATAGCTGTGGGTAGAAAAACAGAACAAGTAGAGAAGGGACCAAAGGAAAAGAAGGCAAAGAGCAAATGAACACAGCAACTCTGCATGACATTTCACGTTCTATTTATTCTACTGTCAAAATAAAGGCCTCAATCCTGCTGATTTATGCCTATACTTAATTTAGGTCTTCAGTGGGACCACTCACATGCATAAAGCTAAGCATGCATGAAAGTCTTAAAGGCAAGACAGGGGCTATGTGCATAAGCATTTGTGTATAGAATTTGGTAACTCAAAATGTAAGAAAGTTATGAAGCTGAATGGATCTATATATTTCACAGATCTTTTCTAAATTCTTTAACTTGTTTAGGTACAAATTTTTTGGAAGCTTTGGTCTCTCAATAAAAACCGTAGACTTTCTAAAACAGAGTCAAGACACCATTAGCCTCAGTTACCAAGGCCTCAGTCCCTCACATTGAAGTAAGTAGGAGTGCTGCTATTGGCTCAATGAAAATAGGAACAGGCCCTATATGGCCATATATTCCTGCATAAACATTGTTCTCTTTTACTCACTGTCAAACATGTTTTATTACAACAATACCCATATCAGCGTAAGCTCATATAGGAATCAATATCTCATTTCCAATGAGACCTTAAAGAAGATTGAACACTAGGGCCCCAATCTTGCAAGCCCTAAAAATAATACTTACCTTTATGCAAGTGAGTATTCACATTGAAGTCAATGTGCATAAAATTAAGTACATGTGTAAGTGTTTGCAGGACACAGCCTAAGGATGAAATACATCCCTGTAGAAGACCTATGGAAGGCCCATTTTCATGCAGTGACCCTTTGTGGTGATGGGGGCAGGGAGGGGAAGGACACAGGAGAAAGATATGCAGAGAAGCCACAGCACTCTATATTCACACCAAAAGATAGATACTGCATCAGCTCCAGATAGGCCAACACAGAGTTCAGGAGAGAAACAGGTTTCAGAAGTAGAGTTCAATCATTTCTTTTTTTAAAAAAACAGATTCATCCAAGTGTAGGGGACCCCAAAGGGTAATGGACATTATTCCAGCTCAGAGACAAACTGCAATCCTAGTGGGGCTTCACTACCAGCCATATGATCTAGCCACAGATTGGAGCACGGGGTGAATTTCACTTTCCGCATGAAGTTCCCCACACAAAGTCTGTGTAAGTGAGCTTTGCGAACTAATGGGTAAATTAAAAATTATTAAGCCAAAGCACTAGATTCCCTAACATTCCCTACATAGAGCAACCATTCAGTAAGAGTTCGATCAGCCTTTAAATGTCAGGTACTAAAGCTGTAGGTTTGACTACTCAAAGTGAGCTGGATAATTGACAAAAATGTTCTCAATGAGCACTCATGATTAAATGAGTTATAAAATCTGGGAGAACAGTAGATAACACTGCATGTTCTAGAGAGTTTAAAACAAATTTAATTTACACTGTTTTTGTAGTGGAAATCCAGTGCACGAGTTCAGTGCAGTTTATTGCTACAGTCTGGGGCTTTTGATACTCTAGGAGAAAGAAAATAAAAAGTAGGCAATGTCACTTATGTCTGTACTGACTGCTTTGAGCTACATTTTAATTCCTACAGAATGAGGTCCCTGCACAAATTAATCTGATTGAACATTACTTATTTCTACAACCCCAAAGAAGCTGTAGCTTTAATTAGAGAAAAATATCAAAAGAAAGTAAATTTAGCCCATCGGAATTCCCAACCTACTTTTGAGTCTGCACTTTAGAGGGTGAACGCTAAGCCTGGCAACCTATATACCCATGGGTATCTGGCTGGTGAATCTTGCCCATATGCTCAGGGTTTAGCTGATTGCCATATTTGGGGTTGGGAAGGAATTTTCCTCCAGGCAGATTGGAGAGGCCCTGGAGGTTTTTCGCCTTCTTCTGTAGCATGGGGCATGGTTGACTTGAGGGAGGCTTCTCTGCTCCTTGAAGTCTTTGAACCATGATTTAAGGACTTCAATAGCTCAGACATGGGTGAGGTTTTTCATAGGAGTGGATGGGTGAGATTCTGTGGCCTGCGCTGTGCAGGAGGTCGGACTAAATGATCAGAATGGTCCCTTCTGACCTTAGTATCTATGAATCTATCAGAGGAGTGGGCACAGTGCAGGTACATTGGTGTGAGGAGAAATCCTTCCCCCCAGATTGCAAGAAGCTGCAGAGTTCCTCCACAGGGGCACTGCAGTTTAATTTTTTTGAGCAGGCTATATCGTCACTTACAGAGCACCCCTGCTGGGGAATTGGAGGATCCACATAGCAGCAGATTCTATACTCCCATCTCTCTCTTCCCCAGTTCCCACCCATACTCCCTGTGTACTGCCACTCAAGGAGCCCCCAAGGACCGTGCTCTGTGTCATGCAGGAAGTGCATCATCCCAGAGTGGTCACCCTATGTCCTGTCCTTTGCATAGTGAAGCTACATTGGTTTCTTTACCAAAGGATCCTCTATAGCTGTGGAGTCAGGTTCAGGCTTTGCCCGAGTGTAACAAGGAAAAAGCTCAACTTAGCCAAGACTTTGAAGGCAATGGTCTAATGGAGGAAGAGGAAAAATAGCCACCCAATACACTGTTGTAATGGGAGTCAAAGGGATATAGCTTATGATTATTAAGAAGCATTTCTGAAATTACAAAATAGCATTTCAGCAGAGGACACATGGGTGCTTACAGAAGGGAGACTGAAACTAAACAATCCATTTGTCAAAGCAATTGCAGTTCCCA
The DNA here is from genome assembly GCF_009764565.3 of Dermochelys coriacea. Lineage (NCBI taxonomy): Eukaryota > Metazoa > Chordata > Testudines > Dermochelyidae > Dermochelys > Dermochelys coriacea. Next base: position 72,223,913 of record NC_050071.1, on the reverse strand, counting down.
TTTCAAGGTTGATGAAACAAGAATAAATATTGAGCAAAGGAAGTTAATCTGTAGCTAAAACTCAAATAAAAAATTCTTTTAGAAATCCGCAGGGACCTGTTGGATCTTGCTGGTTTCTCTATCTGCCCTTAATGTTCAAATTTTATTAATTTATTTTACATGCTGTATATTTTTGATGCCCGTTTGTATTTTCCACATTTCTTTTTACAATTACTTGTGCCTTTTGCACTCTGAAATTATAGGAATAAATGAATATACAAGAAGAGTGATTGCTATCAGCCATGCAAAGAGGGATTTTTTTAAAAAAAATGTTATTTCAGGAAAAATTGCAGTAATCCATCTGAAAACTAATGTGGAAAAATCATCCCTTTGTAAAGTTTTAGAAATATTCAGAACACAAGTTTGTTGAGAGGGAAGAAATGGAACTTTTACAAACTGCATAAGTTTACACTGAGACGGCTCAAGCATCTGAATATAGCTAGTTCAGAGGAATGATGCTTTAGCATAATCACTTCTACATAATCACTTCTACTTGTAACATACCAGTCTGTATAGCTTCCCTTTTTAGCGGTTTTATATTTTCCATAACACACTTTCAACTGTTCAATACCTTTTAGAACACTTTTCAAAATCACTTAGCCAATTTTGGTTTATTTCGGTTTTGTCTGTATGTAGCTGGGATTTTTTTTCCAAGTCCAGTCCATTTATGTTGTGGCATTAGCCAGGTAGTACTTAGGCATGGCAGCTTCTGCAATGCAATTGTCCCTAATTGTCTACCTTTGCAGTTTAAAGCTTGCGGCTGGCTTGTGCCAGCTGACTCAGGCTCATGGAGCTTCTGCTAAGTAGCTGTTTAATTCTGGTGTAGACACCCGGGTTTGGGCTGGAGCCTAGGCTCTAAGACCCTGCGAGATGGGAGGGTCCCAGAGCCTGGGCTGTAGCCCGAGCCCAAAAGTCTACATTGCTAGTTAAACAGCCCCAGAGCCCATGTCCCACAAGCCTGAGTCAGCTGGCACAGGGCAGCCGTAGGTGTCTAATTGCAATGTAGACATCAGTCCAGGGTTTGAATAGTAGAGTACAACAGCCATCAGAGCATTTATGGAGATACACTGCTGCTGTGAAGAGGAGTCTGCTCCTGGGGATGGACTCTGCTGCTGAGTGGGCACTCCACTTACCCACAAATACTGCTCTGAATCTCAATGATTTGAGACTGACCCACAACACTACACTTTGCCAGAGGCCCTGATTCAGGAAGATACATGGATTAGTGTTATGCATGTGTTTAAGTAACTACCCCCGGTTAAAGCCAAATATATATTTAAGTACTTCTTGAAATGAGACCAGGTTTCGCAATCAGATGGATCCAGGTACCAGATATTTTCATAACCCACATACACTGACACTGAAGACACATTAACCTAGGATCCATTCTATCATCCTCTAGTGGCTGCCTTTTTGGGTAGAAGTTATAATTCACCTGGGACTTTTCAGAAGTAAAAGGATTGTCCCAAAATCCTGGCCAGAAGCCACTCTTTCACCAAAACAGGTTATAATACTCAGAGGTCCTTATGAGCCACTAAATGCATTATTAGGCCACTTTCTACAGTTAATCATTAGCTTTATATACATATGTCTTTAGACATTTTTGGAAGGTGCTAAGTAAAGGCCAAATTCTACTGTATATCCACTTAAGAATTCACATGTTTAGTCTTTTCTTGAACTACTATTTCTGATGATCTGAACCTAAGGTTCTAGTTCTGCAGAGGAACTAGAGCTACTGGTGCAGGAAGTGAAACCAGATATTATAGGGATAACAGAAACATGGTGGAATAGTAGTCATGACTGGACTACAGGTATTGAAGGGTATGTGCTGTTTAGGAAAGACAGAAACAAAGGTAAAGGTGGTGGAGTAGCATTGTATATCAATGATGAGGTAGAATGTAAAGAAATAAGAAGCGATGCAATGGATAAGACAGAGGCCATGTGGGCAAAAATTACACTGGGGAAGAAAACTAGTAAAGCCTCTCCTACGATAGTGCTTGGGGTGTGCTATAGACCTCCGGGATCTAATTTGGATATGGATAGAGCCCTTTTTAATGTCTTTAATAAAGTAAATACTAATGGAAACTGCGTGATCATGGGAGACTTTAACTTCCCAGATACAGACTGGAGGACCAGTGCTAGTAATAATAATAGGGCTCAGATTTTCCTAGATGCGATAGCTGATGGATTCCTTCATCAAGTAGTTGCTGAACCAACTAGAGGGGATGCCATTTTAGATTTAATTTTGGTGAGTAGCGAGGACCTCATAGAAGAAATGGTTGTAGGGGACAACCTTGGCTCAAGTGATCATGAGCTAATTCAGTTCAAACTAAATGGAAGGATTAACAAAAATAAATCTGCAACTAAGGTTTTTGATTTCAAAAGGGCTGACTTTCAAAAATTAAGGAAATTAATTAGGGAAGTGGATTGGACTGAAGAATTTATGGATCTAAAGGTAGAGGAGGCCTGGGATTACTTTAAATCAAAGCTGCAGAAGCTATCGGAAGCCTGTATCCCAAGAAAGGGGAAAAAATTCATAGGAAGGAGTTGTAGACCAAGCTGGATGAGCAAGCATCTTAGAGAGGTGATTAAGAAGAAGCAGAAAGCATACAGGGAGTGGAAGATGGGAAGGATCAGCAAGGAAAGCTACCTAATTGAGGTCAGAACATGTAGGGATAAAGTGAGACGGGCTAAAAGTCGAGTAGAGTTGGAGCTTGCAAAGGGAATTAAAACCAATAGTAAAAGGTTCTATAGCCATATAAATAAGAAGAAAACTAAGAAAGAAGAAGTGGGGCCGCTTAACACTGAGGATGGAGTGGAGGTTAAAGATAATCTAGGCATGGCCCAATATCTAAACAAATACTTTGCCTCAGTCTTTAATAAGGCTAAAGAGGATCTTAGGGATAATGGTAGCATGACAAATGGAAATGAGGATATGGAGGTAGATATTACCATATCTGAGGTAGAAGCGAAACTGAAACAGCTTAATGGGACTAAATCGGGGGGCCCAGATAATCTTCATCCAAGAATATTAAAGGAATTGGCACCTGAAATTGCAAGCCCATTAGCAAGAATTTTTAATGAATCTGTAAACTCAGGAGTAGTACCGAATGATTGGAGAATTGCTAATATAGTTCCTATTTTTAAGAAAGGGGGAAAAAAAGTGATCTGGGTAACTACAGGCCAGTTAGTTTGACATCTGTAGTATACAAGGTCCTGGAAAAAATTCTGAAGGAGAAATTAGTTAAGGACATTGAAGTCAATGGTAAATGGGACAAAATACAACATGGTTTTACAAAAGTTAGATCGTGCCAAACCAACCTAATCTCCTTTTTTGAAAAGGTAACAGATTTTTTAGATAATGGAAATGCAGTGGATCTAATTTACCTAGATTTCAGTAAGGCGTTTGATACCGTGCCACATGGGGAATTATTAGTTAAATTGGAGAAGATGGGGATCAATATGAACATCAAAAGGTGGATAAGGAATTGGTTAAAGGGGAGACTGCAACGGGTCCTACTGAAAGGCGAACTGTCAGGTTGGAGGGAGGTTACCAGTGGAGTTCCTCAGGGATCGGTTTTGGGACCAATCTTATTTAATCTTTTTATCACTGACTTTGGCACAAAAAGTGGGAGTGTGCTAATAAAGTTTGCAGATGATACAAAGCTGGGAGGTATTGCCAATTCGGAGAAGGATCGGGATATTATACAGGAGGATCTGGATGACCTTGTAAACTGGAGTAATAGTAATAGGATGAAATTTAATAGTGAGAAGTGTAAGGTTATGCATTTAGGGATTAATAACAAGAATTTTAGTTATAAATTGGGGACACATCAATTAGAAGTAACGGAAGAGGAGAAGGACCTTGGAGTACTGGTTGATCATACGATGACTATGAGCTGCCAATGTGATATGGCTGTGAAAAAAGCTAATGCGGTTTTGGGATGCATCAGGAGAGGCATTTCCAGTAGGGATAAGGAGGTTTAGTACCATTATACAAGGCACTGGTGAGACCTCACCTAGAATACTGTGTGCAGTTCTGGTCTCCCATGTTTAAAAAGGATGAATTCAAGCTGGAGCAGGTACAGAGAAGGGCTACTAGGATGATCCGAGGAATGGAAAACTTGTCTTATGAAAGGAGACTTAAGGAGCTTGGCTTGTTTAGCCTAACTAAAAGAAGGTTGAGGGGAGATATGATTGCTCTCTATAAATATATCAGAGGGATAAATACAGGAGAGGGAGAGGAATTATATCAGCTCAGCACCAATGTGGACACAAGAACAAATGGGTATAAACTGGCCACCAGGAAGTTTAGACTTGAAATCAGACGAAGGTTTTTAACCATCAGAGGAGTGAAGTTTTGGAATAGCCTTCCATGGGAAGCAGTGGGGGCAAAAGATCTATCTGGTTTTAAGATTCTACTTGATAAGTTTATGGAGGAGATGGTATGATGGGATAATGGAATTTTGGTAAGTAATTGATCTTTAAATATTCAGGGTAATAGGCCAAATCCCCTGAGATGGGATATTAGATGGATGGGATCTGAGTTACCCAGGAAAGAATTTTCTGTAGTATCTGGCTGGTGAATCTTGCCCATATGCTCAGGGTTTAGCTGATTGCCATATTTGGGGTTGGGAAGGAATTTTCCTCCAGGCAGATTGGAGAGGCCCTGGAGGTTTTTCGCCTTCTTCTGTAGCATGGGGCATGGTTGACTTGAGGGAGGCTTCTCTGCTCCTTGAAGTCTTTAAACCATGATTTAAGGACTTCAATAGCTCAGACATGGGTGAGGTTTTTCATAGGAGTGGGTGGGTGAGATTCTGTGGCCTGCACTGTGCAGGAGGTCAGACTAGATGATCAGAATGGTCCCTTCTGACCTTAGTATCTATGAATCTATAATCTGCTTCATGTACTTTTGAAGGAAATGCTTCTCACTTTTTTCAAGGAAATGCAGTATAGTTTTTGCAGTCAAAATCTCAGTCATGAGTTTTTCATGAGGACATCTATTAGGTTGAAAACCTCTTCCCAAAATAAACCTTAACATCATTTCCTTTTGTAGCCTAAGTTAATTACTCTGGTATCAGATGTGCATTCCTGGGCATCAGTAGACTGACATTGGTTCATGTTAATTTATTCAAGATGAACAGCTACATTGATTAGACAATTCTGAAACACTAGGTTTTGATGCTTTTTGCCGACTGCTCTGTTTTAATTTCAGTGCAGGTAATGACACAAATAAGAGACAGAATATTCTCTTACTTCACCTCAGTAAAAAGCCTAACCCTACTGTCAGAGTTCAGAGCAATTACATCTGTATTCCCACTCCGTGGTCCAGCAAGCACACCCACATTTAGGGTCCCAGCTCCTCAGCCATCACGTCTCTTAGGTAGAGACTCTTGTCTGTCTCTCACATGACCAGGGTTTTTCTAGCTTCCTACCTATACTGAATTCCCCAGCAAGTCAGACTGCCTTAACTTCAGAGTCTATAAACAGCATAATTGCCCACAGTAATAAGGTGTTGTGCAGCTTTTCCTAAGCAAGTATATTTATTCTTAAGGTGAAAGCATTATTGAGAAAATGTATTTGAAAAAAAAACATTAAAAATACTACATGGATGCTAATAAGTTTACCAGAGATCACCCCAACTGTAAGCAGGGCTCTGACAGATGATCAATCCTTCAAACTCCACCAAGGGGTTTTCTGTGGTCACTAGTTCCTAACAGCTGTTAGCTCAGAACAAGCACACCCATTAATCTGTGAGTCACTCTCCTTTATACAGTTTGGGCCTCTGACCTTGTCCTCATGTAACACATGATCAGTCTACAAAGGTCCCTTCCTCATGATGAAGTGTCAAAAAGCTGACATCTCACATAACTGGAGGGGATACATTTGCATACCCCTCCCCTTAGAAATTTCCTGGGAAACTCACTTAACTTTAAAAGTTCATTCACATCTGGCATGTTTAAAAATAAAATAAATAAATAAAAATAAGAGTCCCCTGAAGCTCGTAACATTTCCCAGGGTTAAATTAGTCATGTCACCCACTTAGTGACATTACATACAATCCCACTGTATTGCATAAACATTTACATTTTTAATACAATGAACTCCTAAAATACTTAAACTTAATTCAGTAAAGTTTGTCCAGGATTTTGCAGAAAATTGCCCTGTCATGAGGCCAATTAGGAAATGGCTTTAAATTTGTGCACTGCAATAAAGTACATGGTAGACACTGGTTTCTTAAGTTTTAATATTGTTAAAAAGTTACCTTACTTTGACTATAACATTTTAATATAAATATGTTAAAGCATTGTTAATTTTCCATGATTAAAATGCCAAAAATTCTGGAAATGCCAAAGTTAAGATTCTAATTTCACCATTTACTTTGCTGTGTTGCACATGCTATGTGGTTTATAAATCAAATTTTTCACAACACACTTAAGTCAATGCTAACTGTCCCCAATAAAGGAAATTGTAAAAGTTGTCAGGGCAAAGTTGAGTGCTTTTGAAAATCCCACCTATAGAGTACATTTCATAATATTAAAGATACACGTTTAACCAGAGAGAAAGGAATACAAATTACTACATATACCGACATGGCACAGTTACTGTTTCTATTGAAACTATTTAATTTCCTGACCATTGTAATTTTAACTGCACAGCCTCAATACATTAGCATTTTTTGCATTTAATTTCCCTATTTTTTAAAATGACTAAAAGAAAAATAAGAAATTGTCAATGTTTAATAATGCTAGAATTTAAAAGGTCCTAAGTCGATTATGACGTTAACACTCCATTGCAGTGAATGAGGTATAGAAGCAGTATTTTTTCAAATGACTTTTACCTTATGATAGCTTTACATTCACAAAAGAGAAATATTAACATCTTTTAATCAGTGAAAGTTTAGAATTTGAAGAATATAAAAGTCTGCAGCAAAAATTATAAAAATAGATGCTAAAAATTATTTTTAGCCCATACCAACAATGTTTTTCCTGTCCTAGAAATCAAAGACCTATTTTTTGTCTTAATTTATACCAGTGTATATCAGGAGGAGCACCAATGTAGTCAATGGTGAGATTAAAATCAGACTGAGCATGTAATATTTCATCTTAACTCACCACATAGATGGTTACAAGCAAACAAAAACAGGGAGCTATAATGAAAACAGTTTTGCAACCTTAACTGAAATAAAAGGGTCTGATCCTGCATTCATTACTTGGCAAATAGCCCCTAAAAGCAGTGGGGCTTTTTGCCTGAGTACAGACTCTACAATTCATCCCCTTGCCAACAAAATCAGCATTTTGAAAAGTGATGTTACCTTGGTTTGCACCCGCCAGCTGACATGGGGAAAATGCTAAGGAGATGAACTACTAACTTTTGGGCTTGAGCTCCAGACAGGATGATATGGTATATGGGCAGCTTCAGGATAACAGGAGAAGTCCCATTAGCAAACAGAAACAGAAAAGGACCCCATGGTCATTGACTGAACACACAATCTGATAAAACTAGTTAACTCTTTCAGCTAATTACTGACTTTGGAAACAGTAATGCAGAAACATACAAACAACATTACTCTTTAGAAAAATAGTCTGCACATACAGCATGATTATTCAAGAGAACATGCCTCAAAAGATTTCAGAGTGATTTCCAGTGGTGCCATTTGGACCATAAATTCTAAGTACAATTCACAGCAACAAATATGTGGGTTGCTCCTTAGAATGGTCTTTCTTGGAGAAGAAACCTGAAAGGGAATTTGGTTATGCTGGTGTTTTCATCTGAATATTTATCTGTCATTGACAGATATTTGGATAGACTTATAATGGCCTGACAGTCTCATTACAGCCATGGATCATATCTTGAAGAGCAAAGGAAAAAAGAAAGTGAATGAAAAAAATGAATGAAGGCAGAAATAGCAACTGAATAGTTAATATTTCAATGTGGCAGACAAAAGCTAGTAGCAGTCAAGCTTAGACTACAGCATAGAACAAATTAAGCTGTGTAAAATATCCATAACAGTTTTAGACTTACAAAACTCTTTAAAATTAACCACTAGGAAGCTAATGAGTAACACTTTTGTGTATCCAATATCTACTTTCAGTTTGTAGAGTGAATGTTTAAAATGTCTCTGGTCTCATCAACTGATCAGATGATTTTTAATTTGTTCTTAAATGAAATACAAAATGAAAATATTATTATTAAATAAGACATTAACTATGTGATAGATAAGCCACAGTTATGAGGTTTACACTTCAGCTACAAAAAAAAAACCTTGCTGCAGCATCATTATAGTTAATATTCTGCTGTCACTACAAAAGGAATGTATGTATATAAGTATCCATGAATCAAGATGAAAATATATGGTACCTCTAATGGTAGAATTTAATACCACAAAAGCAAGGAAATTCAGAATTATGAAAATCCAATTAGAGACACAGACCTTATTACTCAGGGCAAAGATTTGGTCTTCCTATAACATGGGCTACACAGTCCCAAGGTGGGGAGGGGGCCTATCATAATACAAATAATGAACAATATTATTCTGGGGAGGGGGGTTCTTTATTGTAGGAATGTTACTGCAGCAGCTCCTGTCTCTGCTCCTGTTTTTAGAGGTTCATACGTTCCAAGGCCATAAGGGATAACTGTGACCATCTAGTCTCACCTCCTGAATAACCCAGGCCATGGAACTTTTGACAAATAACTCCCGTTTGAACTAGAATATCTTTGGGGAAAACATCCAATCTTGATTTCAGATTGTCCATCACTGACCAATTTCCAACCTTTAGTAAATTGTTCCAATAGTTAGTTACCCTCCCTATTAAAATTTTGCAATATTATTTGCAGTCTGAATTTGTCTAACTTCAACTTCCACCCATTGGATCACATTATACCTTTGTCTTCTAGAGTTAAGAGCCCATCAAATATTTGATCCCCACCTAGGCCTCTTATAAACTATAATGAAGTCATTCCTTAACCTTCTCCTTGTTAAGCTAAATAGATTGAGCTCCTTAAGTCTCTCACTGCAAGGTACGTTTTCCAGACCTTTAATAATTCATATAGCTCCTCTCTGAACTCTCCCATTTATCAACATTCTTCTTGAAATGTTGACATTAGATCTGGACACAGTATTCCAGCAGCAATTGCATCAGTGCCAAATACAGAGGTCGTATAACCTCTCAACTCCGATTCAAGTTTCCCCTGTTTATGTATCCAAGGATCATATCCATTTGTCCACAGCATTGTGCTGGGAGTTCATATTCAGCTGATTATGCACTATGACCCCCAAATCTTTTTCAGAGTCACATTTTCCCAGGATACAGTCTCCCATCCTGTAAGTACATTCTTTGTTCCTAGATGTATAGCTTTACATTCAGACACATTCAAATGCATATTGTTTGTTTTGCCCAGCTTACCAAGCACTCCAGATGGCTTTGTATCATTAACTTGTCTTTTCATTATTACGTTGATCTTTGCATTTCCTTATTTTTGCAGGTAATGTGCGTGCAGTCACATGGGGGGAAAAGAGTGGCATAACAATTTTACAGAGATTTGATGAATTAAGTCTGTTCAAAAGTTCAAAAAAATATTTTGACATGTACAATAAGGGGGACCCCTCTACTCAGCCTTGGTCCTTGCTATTTCAAATATTGCATGTTCTGTAGGTGCAGCATACTCTGTTGCAGACATCCCTCAAATATGTAGAATTGGAAACAAATGTGATCTAAAAAAGGCAAATTCAAATAACACTTGAGAATCTTCCTAACTTAGTGCTATTATCAAGAGTGAGGAATCAGTAAAGCAAAGAAGAAAAGAAAAAACGAAACATGGAAAGAACATTTCTTCCAACCTTCCACGTGTTTTGAGGCAGTGAACAACTCACTTAATCTCTCCGAGCCAAGTTCAGAAGTGATGTGTAAGGCAGTAAAATTTAATCCTTCTCTTCACATTAGAAAGATCAATTAACTGTAAGGTCCCTCTGCCAGCTGAAATATATTTTGTGAACACATGCAATGGTGCTGCAGTCGAATAAAAGGGAGACCACAGTCGACTGAAGTTACCGCAATACCTTGTAGGGCTAAAGGTTCAATCGATTTGAGACCCATTTGCTTTTGAGTCAGTATGGATCCAACATACTAACAAGCTATTGTCTTTGACAGCAGTACGATCTACCCTCATCCAGCAATCTAAGCAGTTCACCAGTTGACAATCCTATGTCTTCCCTCTCCATCATACTCCCTTCAGCAATGCTCCCTCATCTTACAACTCCCATGTTACCCCCTAAATGTCCCCAGCTGATACTCTGCCGCTCCACAGCTGGTGATGAGACTCATCTTCACTCCTACACAGCACAAAGGCAATGGAGAATTGCTTTAAACTTGTAACTGGGGAATCCCTGGTAGAATAAAGCCTGGATAACCAGCTCTATATCACCCATTCTCACCTCCTCAGGAATTTTGGGGTGGGAGAGCCAGAGTGTGATGAGCTCCTGTAATTCCCAAATGGTAGAACACACTAGCTCAGCTGTTCTGAAACTTCATTGCACTGCAACCCCCTTCTGACAACAAAAATTACTACACAACACCAGAAGGGAGGACCGAAGCCTGAGCCCACCCCAGTCCCACTGCCCTGGGTGGGGAGCCAAAGCCCATGTGCTTTAGCCCCCAATGGGGGAGGGCTGTAAACTGAGCCTCACCACCCTGGGCTGAAGCCAAAGCCTGAGCCCCACAGAATCACAGAATATCAGGGTTGGAAGGGACCTCAGGAGATCATATAGTCCAACCCCCTGCTCAAAGCAGGACCAATCCCCAAATGGCCCCCTCAAGGATTGAACTCACAACCCCGGGTTTAGCAGACCAATGCTCAAACCACAGAGCTATCCCTCCCCCCACCACTCAGGGTTCAAGTCCTTGGGCTCAGGCTTCAGCCCTGGGCCCCAGCAAGTCTAACACCAGCCCTGATGACCCCATTAAAACAGGTTGCGACCCACTTTGGAGTCCTGACCCACAGTTTGAGAACCACTGCACTAACTGGTATAATTAAGAGCAGCTCTTAGGCTGTTGTAAATTACACCAGGGCCCCTTTAGCTCCCAGCTAGCTCCAGATCAGGAAAGCTGAAAAGTCTCAGAGCCATCTTCCCCCTCCATCCTCTGAGTGCTGCACCACACACAACTAAGCCAGACCTCGGTATTGGACTAAGGATTTTCAGTGATTCATTACTTCTTCAAGAGACCAAGGCAAGCCAAGGAAATAGGGAAGGAGGAGGACTGGCGTGAAAAATGCAGGGAAGTGAAGCAGAAAATCAGAGCAGCATCAGTTGTCAAGGACAGGCTGGATGAAGATTATTTATCTTCATCACCTACAACTCCCAAATCCCATCTGCCAATAATCGAGTAATGGGCCCAAGCTGTAAATTGAATCCAGATCGAAATTTTCCATCCTCCCAATGCTTAGAAGATGCTTGGGCAGGGGTTTAGTTTAGCTCATAATATAGAGACAGACAGACTGCAACTCTCTCACTGTACTGTCCTAAAGTTCAGGGGGCTCTGTGGGGCCTGCCTCTGCTACCAAGCAGACACACAAGCTAAATTAAAAACACAATTGTTTACCAAAAACGCAACTTGAAATCTACCGTAACTAAAACTAGTGTTTAAAGAAAACTGCTTTTACTACTGGTTTCTGTGTACATTGTGTTCCTTCCCATTAGCCAGGCTGGAAGCATGGCCTAGTGGATAAAGCACTGTTTTGGGATAGAAACAGGCTTAGTTCTAGGTCCACCAACTTCCAGTAAAATCTTGGATAATTCACTTAATTAACCCTTTGCCTTAGTTTTCCCATCTGTAAAATGGGGATAATACTTCCCAACATGACAGGGCTCTTATAAAGGTAAAATCCATTAAGGATTGTGAACATCTCTGGTGCTATATGGTGATAAGAGCAAGATAGATTACCATTACCCTTATTTTGTGGATCTGAGTGGCTCCAATTAGTAAGTTTTCACCATTTTAATATATTAATTATAATATTAAAAATATTTTAATGTTATTTTGTTTCTGACAAGACAGATTCTGAATTTTTTGGGGGGGGAAAATTAACCTTCCTTTAATAAAACTACTTTTTTTGTTGTCAAAAGAAACAGCTCAGCTTAAAGATCAAAATATAAAACCTATTTTCCCCCTACTATAGAATATTAAAAATTTCCTTCATTTCGTAGTTCATCCTTTAGCAGCATGTTTTTAATTTATAAGGGGGCTTGCAGCCAGAGACTTGCTGTGTGAAAGGGGTCACAAATACGAAAGTTTGATCATCACTACATTAAAGATTTTAAGAGGATAGAGTAATATAGCATTGGATTGAGGACTGACTGTCCTATCCAAATTAAAAACTACATCATTTGTAGGGTTTGTTATGCATGGGTTTTTCTAAACATGAAACAGTTGATAAACTCATGCCGGAAGGACTAAGATACTCATGCACAGAAATAGTGTGTGTGTGAATGCCTACAAAATGAGAGCTGTATGACTAACCAGGACAAGGATGTGGATGCGATTTTTTTCCTCTTTTTTGTTTCTTACAGAAGGCAGCAAGTCAGACTCTAATCTCATGTACATCAGTATAAAGAGTGGTAGTCAGTGGTGCAAGTGAGGTCAAAACCTGACCCTATGCAGAGAATTTTGGTTTGATAAAAATGGATTTTATGGGTTAGAGTTGCACAATGGACATCTCTCCCAGGTTTGGGTTCATTTTCCAAAGGGGAAGGTCTCATTAGATTAGGGTTGCAAAATTAGGGTTTTCGATCTAGGGTTAGAGTTCCAAAGGTAAGGTCTTCACAGGTTCAAGTTGGGTTTGCAGAGGGAGGGGATCACTCCCTGGGTTAGGGTTTGGGTTCCAAAGGGGAAGTCTCTTGTTCCCTCATGTGAGGGCTCCAAAGGGGTGTATCTGAGCAAGGGATAGAGTTTCCAAGAGTATGGCTCTAGGAGCTAGGATTAGAGTTCAAAAGGGTGGGCTCTTAGAGCTGAGTTAGGATTCCAAATGGGAGCAATCCCAGTGCTCAGGTTAGGTTTCCAAAGGGAAGGGCTCTCAGAGCTAGAGTTAGGGATCCAAAGAGAACATATCTCAGGGATAGGCTTCCAGTGAAAAGTCTCTGAGCTAGGGTTAGGTTTCCAAACTGTAGAGCTCTTGCAGCTAAGTTTAGGGAAGTTCTAAAGGGAAGGTCATACCCACTTAAAGTTCCAAACTGGAGGTCTCTCAGAACTAGGGTTGGTGTTGCAAATGGGAGGGCTCTCGCAGCTAAGCTTAGGGTTCCAAAGCGAAGGTCTTCCCAGGGATAGGACTCTTGAACTAGGGTTAGGTTTCCAAATGGTAGGACTTCTCAGATATTGTTAGAGTTCCAAAAGGCTTCCTAGGCTTGGGTTAGGGTTCCAGAAGGTAGAGCTCTCTGAGTTAGTGTTAGGCTGGGAAGTCCTGCCTTCTTTAACCCTAGGTTTAGAGTTCCCAAAGATAGGACTTCTCTTGATAGGGTTAAGGCTCCAGACAGTAGGTCTTTCAGGGCTAGGGTTACCTTTGTGATTTCTCTTTACAGACAGATATCAACTTTTATTATAACAAAATACAAGTAGCAACCCGACCAACAAATATTTCTACAACATTATACCAAATTTGGTTAGGTTGTCTGACTTTCCAAACACTTCCCGCTACTGGTTATAATGTCACTATCAGACATGCTCAAATCTACATGATAGTGTCTCACATGGCTGATGCCGTAGGCTTCAACCTACAGTTATTGTGTAAGCCCCTCTGAAGAGGGGAAAGAAGAGAATAGAGGGATAAGAGACAGGGTCAAGGGAAAGAAGAGAGGTCTAGAAAGGGAGAAGTAGATCAGAAGAAATGAAGAGGAAGAAGACTAGATAACAGGGAAGAATATATAGAAAATGGGAAAAGATGAAGATGAAGAAGGAATAAAATAGTGAGAGAACAATGAATGATGTCCCAATCCCACCAGCCAGTGAACACCACCTTATGGTCAACAGTCACAAAGGCTTCTGCCAAATCTAAAAAAATTAGCACATCTATTGTCCACAGGCCTTTCTCCATTGCTAGGAGGTCAGCCAGACACCACCTCCCTACCAAGCTTCTCAATAATCTTGAGAAGTTGAGAGATTTTGCCCTTTGCCCTGCAGGTTTCCTATGGGCTGTGACATAATTTCTTAGTCAAAAAAAGAGTTCACAAGTGAAGAGTTATTTTTTCTCTTCACTCACAAAAGACCGGCCAAAAGATGTCAAAATAGACTAATCTCTTTTTACATGCACATTTTGTGCTCAGCTCTATTTAGTATCATACCATCTGGGCCTTTTTTTCTCTTTCACGTGACATCAGCAGGCTTCACAATGTACAGCAAATTTCTTTTTATGCAGAGCCTAAATTGGGAAGAATGAGCAGGCCACTGTGTTTTCTTCTCTATTTAGACACCCAAATAAATTCTTACTTATCTTCACCACATGCCACTGAAGAGTCAACATTTTCCTACAGAACCACCAATATAACAGACAATTGGGACAATTTTAGACAACACTTAACTATTTACAGAAAGTACTATTTACTTTCAAAGTAGTGACTTTCACAGCCAGTAGAATGATTAAGCACAAAAAATATTTTCAAATCAGCAAGATATTGCCTTCAAGGGTTATGTTTATAAACAAGATAAAGTAAGTAAAATAGAAAAACTTCAGGTTTGACCCAGTTCTAGGACATTGGGTGTAGAGCCTGAAATTCCTGAATTCATCCTTTCCACTTTATCTCCCCAGCAGCCCCTCTTATCAGCCTTTTCCCGAGTACCTGTGCAAGGAAAGGAACAAGCTCAGCTGAACAGGTTTCAGAGTAGCAGCCATGTTAGTCTGTATTCGCAAAAAGAAAAGGAGTACTTGTGGCACCTTAGAGACTAACAAATTTATTAGAGCATAAGCTTTCGTGAGCTACAGCTCACTTCATCGGATGCATTTGGTGGAAAAAACAGAGGAGAGATTTATATACACACACACACACACACACACACACACAGAGAACCCTTTGCTCATCAAGGACCAGGTAGTACCGCAGTAAACAGCCAAAGTTATAAAATATCAGTAAACCCCTTCATTTTCGTTTTGAACTATTTTTACCAAAAAAATCCCAGGTTTTACAAAGAGTATTTTGTTTTTTCTAATTTCCCCCCCATTTTTGTATCTAATATATAAACATAATTTTATTATGAAAATACATTACAATAATGCATTAGTCTCTGTGTATATGTAAAGCTGCCTGTTGAAAGTAAGGCTATGAGATGCACACAAACTGGCACCCGTGCAAGCTCTGAAGTGCATGAGTGCACCTCTGGAGGTACTGATGAATCTCACACCCACCACATATACATTTCAAGCTGTTAGCAGATAATGGTTTAAATATCTGATGTACTAAAATGGAAAGAAAACAAAAATCAGCATATGTTTCAGAACACAAGGAAGTAGCTGGAAGTTTAAAAACAAGAAAACAGGAGAAAATGATGAAGTTGAGTGTATGTGCTGCAAAAGGTGTTGCCCAATTATTAATGTAAATATTAATAGGCTAATAGTTCTAAGTCTACAAGAGTAAACTGTTTATTCAAATGAAAAGTTTTATTTGGGGATTAGAAATGTATTGTTTTCTTAAACTCAGAGGTGACATTATGTTTGGAGTTCTGTTTTAGTTCTGCAGCAAATCACATTGAATTCCATTCAAAGCATAAATCTACGGAATATTTTTTCCCATCCAACAAACTAAACCCCAACATTTATCCAGAAAAATGAATAGTTTTTTCCACTGATTTTCATATGCTTTTGTTGTAGTAGTAACGAACACTGAAACTCCCAGGAAAAATTAAATAAAGTAAAAACCGAAAATGAAGGACCTTGAATAGTGGAAACCAATATCCAGGCATAAAAATTACACCTACATTCTGAACTGTTGACATATACAAGTAGGATTTATGCAGACTATAACTATATGTATTATTATAGGCAGCACTATTAGTCTATTAAAGTTGTCCAACATTTTCCATTTTAAGAATCTGCTTTCAGTTGCTTAGAACTTTGCTAAACTTTAAGGGTATCAAGTGAAGTTTTCCATCCTGTGTCTACCTCTGGCTGAATTAAGGGGGGGGGGGGGAAGAGAGATGTCAGCCAAAAGGGTTCTGCTATTTCTGAGAATAAGGCTAGAGAAAACATCTTATGCCCACAGTAAATATTCTGGTTACCTTCTCTTTGAAATGTTTAGCACCTCACCCACGACTTGGAACAAGGACTTGCTATTTGGCCAGGGATAGCCTTTGTGTCAGGGATATGCCTTTTACCATCCCCATAAAAATCAACCCACATTTGGCAAAATCAAACACCTTGTACAGACCTCCAAAAATTCCGTACAGACTGACCATGCTCCAGTCTCGGGTTAAAAAGGATTCACCCTGTGATTGCAGCTTTAGGCTGCTGTGGGCTGGGCCAGGAACCAGAACTGAACAGACGGGCTGTATTTCCTGTGTCTGAATGCTCTCCTCCATTGGCTTAACATGCAACAGAAAGCCACCTGATTTGAATGCAGAGGGGACAAGAACTAGACCTGCTGAGGAGCAAGCATAGTATATTGGAACAAGGAACCCAGGGTGGCCGGGGGGATGACATGACTGGGACTGGTAGGGGGAGGGGAAAGAGGCAAATTGGGAGCCATGGTGGGTGACAAAGAATGACTGAACAAGAAGACTGGGAGCCAGATGGAGATGGGGGAGGAGAGAGTGAGAGCCAGAGGGACATGGAGGATTCGTTAGATCACATCTAGTCAGATCTCAAAAGGAGACTGGGGACCAGTTGGGCAGAGGGAGGAAGTGAGGGGAAACCAATCTGTTGAGGAGCCAAGCTGCAGGGGGAGAACTGAAACTGGCTGGGCAAAGAGACGGAGTTGCAGAGCTAGGGGAAGGGTGGGGGGGAAGATGATTGGATGAGGAGCCCAGAGAGAAACTACCCCAATGGTTCCCAGTCCCAAACATAGGGATGAGGCTAGGGGGGCACGACACAGATTGAACAATCAATGAGCAGCAGGGTGCGGGGGGGACTAGCTGTGAGGAGTGAAGGAAGGACTGGGAGGGGCAGGAACAGGGCAGAAAGGGTCAAATTTGGAAGGAAAATGGGCTGAAGAGTCTTTTCCCACTAGAGAACACTCTCCTCCAAGCTTGGATTGGATCAAGATTCTGGAGTCTCACCCTTCCTCTCCTGTCAACAGACATGTCACATACACTAGCAGTGTGCATCTCCCACATAGGTCGTGAGTGCTGGTTCACAGAGAGGATTATAAACCTACTAACTGATAGGTGTACATCAAATGGCAGAGGTCTGAGGTGGATCTACAGATTCTAACCCTGCTCTCTTACCCATGTGTGCATCAGTATGATGCTGTGTAATAGGCTTTTGGGGCTTTTTACAGTTTGATTATTAAAAAAAAAAATCAAGAAGTTACTCAAAGTTTAGATTTAAAGACACAGAAGAGCCTCTGAAGGTACTACATGCCCTGACTCGCCATTTATACAATAATATTCCAGCAACATGACTTTAATTGTGGCGTTTTGAAAACTTAAAAACTGATCACTTTAATTCTATGGAGGGTTTTTGCAGGCAATGGGCACTGTAGGGAAGCATGCAATCAGAGTCAGTTTGTAGCAAGAAGCCTAGAGTAAGGAGGGTGAGTTGTGCCTCTGTTTTAGGGAGTAGCCCACTTTGTCTGATAGAATTCAGAACAATACACAAACTCAAAGAAATATACTAATATTGCATTGCAACCTTCCAGCAAGAGTATTTGATGTTTTTATTTAAATTTCTGTTACACAGAATACATACAAACAAAAAACAGTGACCCTGTCAGCAGGAACTCAGCCAGCCAGACACCTGCAAAGCCTCCTTCCTACCCCTTTGTCATTGTGGGAAGAACACTCCAAAAACCCTTTCAAACTGATGTAATTGGTAATGTGTCTAGATAGCCATCAAATTCAGGGTATTTTGGATCAAGAAGGGGAGCAAGTTCCAGAATCTTACAGCTCTCTCGGAAACCAGCTGCCCTTTAAAAATAATAATAGTAATAATAATGAGAGGCATTCCGTTTGGGAGCCCCTGCTGACCACAGTATGACACAGGAAGAGAGAATTGTTCAGATATGCCAGTCCCAGGCCATTCCACTCAGACTACTAGAGGCAGAGTTGCAAACTTCACCTATCACTTCAGTAGCAGCCTACATGAAACTTGGAGGGAGGAGCACAGGTTGCAGGAAGGAAGAGTCTGAGGAAGGCACCTGGAGTCAGTCTGTCTGCACATGACTGGAACACTAGCTGCCCTTGCAGAGTCTCTATAAATAGTTTTTAATAAAGAGCCAGTTTAATTTTAGAAACATGGAGTCCTCTCCAGTTATTACCAAAACACAGTACATCAAACACTTTAGCTACAGGTCTCTTTTCTGCACTTACCAGTTGTACATGGTCAGATCGCTCAGAAAACACTGGGTTACTAATGATGCAGCAGAATTCTCAGAGAAACTGTCTTTCCCAATAGCATCCCATCTTTGCTAGGATCCACATAACTTAAAGCTCAGACCGGAACAAGGTATCGGGAGGGCAGGATCTGAATGAACAAAACGTAGATTTTGCTGGAACCCACACCTTTCTCCTTCATCAAGCACCCTTTGTTCCCTTCTTTTCATGAGCTGTGGAATGTGTGCAGAGCTGGCATTCCTCAGGATCAGGTCAGGAGCCAGGCAGTAGCATTCCCAAACATTCACTACTTCCTCAAGAATATTTTACCCACTTTGTCCCCTAAAAAAAAATCCCACACTTTAAAAGGTAGATAACTTGGGGAGGGAAATATTCCCCACAAGGGTGAAAGTTTACAAACCACAGGAATTTGTGAAATTCACAAAGTGCTGCCAAGGGACAACTGTCAAACTTCAAAATGGTGGAAAGGAATTTTTCATCAATTAAAGTATGAATGCCAATGGCCCAGTCTCACTTTGCAATTAATACAGCCAGTTGAAAAACTGTCTGTGGAAAGGGACAGAAAATATTTTAACTGACTTTTTTCCACACTGGTAAAGCCTCTATAAATCTGGCCTGGAGTCCTTCAAATCAGTTAGAATATCAAGGTTAAGTGCACAAGTGACCAGCTGCAAACCTATAGTGGGGAAACAATGCATTTTAAAAGCTTTTTTTTTTTTTAAACTTTTACTGAAATGTTACTTAACCAAGAATAACTACTACTAAGATTTATATCTGCCTTCTAGAGAAGGTCCTGCTATAGAGAGGCGCTGTATAAGCACAAAGTCATGTTGTATTACAGTCTTATTCATATACTGAAAGAACAGGGCTGAGCATAGCTAGGATGCAAAATTACAGTGTACAATAAAGTAGCTAGCACATCTATAAGAAATTATGGTTAAAAAGAACCCTATGTTAATTATAAGGGCCATGTACACGGAACATCTATTGATGAGAACGGACACATCAATGGCAGAATTACCCTACACATCATTTAGTACTTTCCAGTGGTAGAATTTTAGGAGGGAGAAGTGTGAATTGTACATATACTGCAAACAGACACAAAGCACACATGTACCCCTGGGGAGATGGAACTGGATGCCTGGTCTTTCAGGTCCAAAATTACCAAGTCTGGATTACTTAATTAATAAGTACCTAGATGTAATATCACACTTTTCATCCATAGACCTCAACATACTTAAAGGAAAACTCTTCGCTGAAAACAATAGCATCTAACATCCTCTTTTTGACCTAGCAACTAGAGAGCAGCATCATTCACTCACACAAAGCCAATACATTAAAGGACAGAGGTCTCAAGAAACTGGAGTGCTTGACAAATGGCAACTCAGAAAAGAATTTGGAGTCCAAAGAGAAGGCAAGAAGTGCAGCATTTAAGCGCCTCAGGTCCTTCAACACCATTTTGGGCCACCCTCTGTAAGAGTGATGCCTGGCCTCCCTTAGCCTATCAGCATGACTGCCTTAGGGCTGCCTTCTACTGCTATTGGTTCCTCTGTATATCTGCTTGTTTGAAGTTGGTGGGGTTGGAGTGAATATTAACCCAGCTGAGTAGCATTAGCTTCTGTGGACATCTGCCCATTTCTGAGGAGACCAGCATCTATTCAGATTTTCCTCCAACAATCTCTGTGCAGCCATGCCTCTTCATACCTTGTAGCAGATAGAATCAGAAAGCTCTGTGTGATGAAAGGATTTTCCCCATCTGACATATAAAAAGGTTCATTTGAAGCTATAATGAAAGAAGAAACCAGTGACAAAACGTTGACAGAAAGAAACCTGGAATGCAGTGATAGAGTAACACTGACAGCTAGTCTAGTATTGAGAAGCACACCAAGATACATGAAGTTATTCACACTACAGGGAGGGAACAATCCCTCCCTCCAAGGCTCTTGGAACATTGTGTTCTTTCTGGGCCCTTCATTACCACAAACATGCTGTGAAACTTTTGGAAGTTCAGAAGAGCTGGAGAGACTGATTTTTGAGGAGAGAGATTAAAAGAGATCAGTAAGTGGATCTTGGCTAAATGACAGCTACGGAGTGGGGAGGGGATGAGAATCTATGAATATTTGATAGGTGTAAACACTAAGGAGAGAGGGTTTATTTAGTGTGGCACACAAGGGTACAATTAGAAGTAATTAAATGAAATCCAGAATGGCAAAATGTAGGCCGAGAAGCTTCCTGACTGAGATCTACTGGCCTGTGGAATAATTTTATCCTGAAAACAGCCTCACTCGGCACATTTCAAACTAAGGAGGATAAAACCTTCGTAAATGTACAATGGGGAACAATTCTATATTGGCAGGAAGATGGACTAGCTGAACTAATTGGTCTTTTCAATCTTTAGGTCCTCTGACTCACAATAAATCACTAAGCCCTGGTATACACTATGAGTTTAGGTCGAATTTAGCAGCGTTCGATAAATTTAATCCTACACCTGTTCACACGACAAAGCCATTTTTGTCAACTTAAAGAGCTCTTAATATTGATTTCTGTACTCCTTCCCAGCGAGGGGATTAGCGCTGAAATCAACATCACCAGGTCAAGTTTGGGGTAGCGTGGACGCAATTTGACTGTATTGGCTTCTAGGAGCTATCCCAGAGTGCTCCATTGTGACCGCTCTGGATAGCACTTTCAACTCAGATGCACTAGCCAGGTACACAGGAAAAGCCCCAGGAACTTTTGCATTTCGTTTCCTGTTTGGCCAGTGTGGCGAGCTCATCAGCACAGGTGACCATGCAGTCCCAGAATCGCAAAAGAGCTCCAGCATGGACCGAACGGGAGGTACTAGACCTGATCCATGCTATCAGAACTCCGTTCCAAAAGATAAAATGCGAAAATATTTGTAAAAATCTCCAAGGGCATGATGGACAGAGGCTACAACAGGGACCCACAGCAGTGCCGCATGAAAATTTAGGAGCTCACGCAAGCCTACCAAAAAACCAAAGAGGCAAATGGCCACTCCGGGTCAGAGCCCCAGACATGCCGCTTCTGTGATGAGCTGCATGCAATTCTAGAGGGGCCCCTACCACTACCCCAACCCTGTCTGTAGACACCTGCAAGAGGGGAGTATCTTGCAACAGGGATGAGAATTTTGGAGCCTAGGAGGAGGAGGATAGCGCACAGCAGGCAAGTGGAGAAACCGTTCTCCCCAACAGCCAGGAACTATTTATCACCCTGAAGCCAATAACCTCCCAAGGCGGGATCCCGGACCATGAAGCCGGAGAAGGCACCTCTGGTGAGTGTACCTTTGTAAATATAATACCTGGTTTAAAAGCAAGTGTGTTTAATCATTAATTTGCCCTGAAGACTTGGGATGCATTCGCAGCCAGTACAGCTACTGGAAAAGTCTGTTAACGTGTCTGGGGATGGAGCGGGAATCCTCCAGGGACATCTCCATGAAGCTCTCCTGGAGGTACTTCCAAAGCCTTTGCAAAAGGTTTCTGGGGAGGGCAGCCTTATTGAGTCCTCCATGGTAGGACAGTTTACCACGCCAGGCCAGTAGCACATAGTCTGGAATCATTGCATAACAAAGCATGGCAGCATATGGTCCCAGTGTTGCTGGCATTCAAGCAATATCCATTCTTTATCTCTCTGTGTTATCCTCAGGAGAGTGATCATCCCAGAGAATTGGGGAGGGGGGTTAGTTGGGTTTGTGCTGCACGTTAACCCAAAAACCACAGCCCCTCCTTTTAAATCGCCAACCCAACGGGTTCTTGGTATTGGAAAGCAGGGCGCTGCTGTTTGAAACCATTCCCACATGTTTTGAAGGTTGAAGAAGCCAAAAGACTGTGGCTTACTATGGCTGCCTGCAAGCTGAACTCTGTTACCTGGCCCTGTGTGTGTGATCTCTCACACCAAACCAGAAGGCCCTCAATGTAAGAGGCAAAATGCGACCTTGTCCCGAAAGCACGTTTTATGTAATGTTAACAACTTGGTTCACCGTGAAAGAGTATACCCATTGTTCTCTAAAAATGGGTCTTTTTAAATACTACTCCCCCTTTTTTTCCCCTCTCACAGCTGCAAATGTTTCAATGCTCCCCTTATCATCTCTGTCTCAGAGGCCAGCGCAAATAAGGCAAAAAAAACCGCACTCGTGATGAAATGTTCTCTGAGCTCATGCAATCCTCCCGCACTGAAAGAGCTCAGCAGAATGTGTGGAAGCAAACAATGTCAGAGTCCAGGAAAGCAGAAAATGAATGTGAGGACAGGAGGGAAGAGTGAGATGAGAGATGGCAGGAGCAAGATGAAAGGAGGCAGGATGCAATGCTGAGGCTACTGGGGGATCAAACGATATGCTCCGGTGTCTGGTGGAGCTGCAGGAAAGGTATGTGAGCACTAGCCAGGTAGGCAGTAAAAGCCCCAGGAACGTTTGAATTTCCTGTTTGGTCACCATCTGCACAGGTGACCATCAGCATAGTCCACTAATCACAGGTGACCATGCAGAGTCCACCATCTCAAGAGACCACGCAGTCCCGGATTCGCAGACGAGCTCCAGCATGGTCCGAACGGGAGGTACTGGATCTCATTGCATGTTGGGAAGATGAATCTGTTATGGCAGAACTACATTCCAAGAAAAGAAATGAAAATACATACGCTAAAGTCTCCAGGGCCATGACGGAAAGAGGCTACTCCAGGGACACAGAACAGTGTTGTACAAAAAATCAAGGTCATGCAAGCATACCAAAAAGCCAGGGAGGCGAACGGGCACTCCGGGTAACATGCCGCTTCTGCTGTGAGCTGCATGCAATCATGGGGGGTGATGACACCACTACCCCACCACTGTCCATGGACACCTGCAAGGAGGGAGTAGCACAGAGCAAGGAGGATGAGTTTTTGGAGGAGGAGGAGGAGGAAGACGACGACAGTGCACAGGTGGCAAGTGGGGAATCTGTTTTCCCCCCAGCAAGGAACTATTCTTAACACTGGAGCCAATAGCCTCTCCCTACTCCCAAAGCATGCTCCCAGACCACGACACTGGAGAAAGCACTTCTGGTGAGTGAGAGCTTGATCAGAGCCACGCAGTAGGGGGTGGGGGGAAACCCAGCCGCGCTGGGCTATTCACGTTTAGTTTAAAGGGCTCATCCCTGCTCAGAGCTTCATCGGAGCCACACAGTGTGTGTGGGGGGGGGTTGTGTGAAGCGATCATCCCAGAGAGCCCGCAGGCTGCCTACAAGCTGAATTCTGTTGCCTGGCCACATGTGATGGCTTGCTCACACCAAAGTGGCAGGCACTTCAGTATAAGAGGCAAAATGAGACCTTGTACAGAAGGAACACATGCTGTGTACTATGAATTGCCTGTTTCACTGAGGAACAGTGTCCCCTTTGTTCTCTAAAATGTATCTTAAAATACTACCCTCCCTTTTTCGCCTCCTGCAGCAGGTGCAAATGTTTCAACGCGGCCCCTATCTACTCCGTCCCAGAGGCTGGTCCAGATTAGAAAGCGGAAAAAACAAACTCAGGACGACATATTTGCCGAGCTCATTCAGTCCTCCCACACTGATAGGGCCCAGTTGAATGCGTGGAGGCAAACAATTGCGGAGTCACGTAAAGCATTACATGAATATGAAGAGAGGAGAGACATCCGCGATGAGAGCAGGCAAGATACTATGGTCAAGCTCATGGGGGAATAAACTGACATGCTCCACTGTATGGTGAATTTAATGCAGGAAAGGCAGCAAGACCACAGACTGCTGCTGCAGCCCCTGAATAACCGCCCTCCCTCCTCTGCAATTTCCATAGCCTCCTCACCCAGATGTCCAAGAACATGGGGGGGGGGGAGGAAGGAGGCGGCTATGGGGACCCACATAGTCAACCCCAGAGGAGGAGGGATAGCTCAGGAGTTTGAGCATTGGCCTGCTAAACCCATGGTTGTGAGCTCAATCCTTGAAGGGGCCATTTAGGGATCGGGGCAAAAATTGGGGATTGGTCCTGCTTTGAGCAGGGGGTTGGACTAGGACTAGATGACCTCCTGAGGTCCCTTCCAACCCCGATATTCTATGATTGCACAAGCAGCAGAAAGCTGGCATATCCTACATTTTGATTTGGTTTCTGGACTTGTCCTTCCCTCCTCCTCCACCCGCCTAACCCAATACCCTCCCTCCCCGTCTAGCTTCTGATTTCTCTCAATGTTTTGTGCAACAAATAATAAAGAATGGTTTTTAAACAATTGTGACTTTATTTCCTTTCATATATATATGAATATAAATACATAAATATATATATATTATATTATATTATATTATATAGGGGGTGGGTAACTTTAAAGAGAAACACACAACTCTCACACCGTACCCTGGCCAGTCATGAAACTGTCTTTCAACGCTTCTCTGATGTGCAGCGCGCCCTGCTGCGCTCTTCTAATCGCCGTGCTGGGCAAAACTGGCCGCCAGGTGAGTTGCCTCAACCTCCCACCCCGCCATAAACATCTCCCCCTTACTCTCACAGATATTGTGGAGCACACAACGGGCAGCAATTACAATTGGAATATTGGTTGTGCTGAGATCTGAGTCAGTAAACTGTGCCAGCACACTTTCAAACATCCAAACGCACGTTCTACCACCATTCTGCACTTGCTCAGCCTATAGTTGAACTGCTCCTTACTACTGCCAGGGTGCCTGTGTATGGCTTCATGAGCCATGGCATTAAGGGGTAGGCTGGGTCCCCAAGGATAACTAGAGGCATTTCAACATCCCCAACAGTATTTTTCTGGTCTGGGAAGTAAGTTCCTTCCTGCAGCTGTTCAAACAGACCAGAATTCCTGAAGATGTGAGCATCATGCACCTTTCCCAGCCTTCCCATGTTCATGTCGGTGAAACGTCCTTTGTGATCCACCAGTGTTTGCAGCACCATGGAAAAGTACCCCTTGCGGTTTATGTACTTGCTGCCCCAGCGTTCTGGGGTCAACATAGGGATATGCATTCCGTCTATCATCCTACCACAGTTAGGGAACCCCAGTGCATTAAAGCCATCCACAATGGTCTGCACATTTCCCAGAGTCACTACCCTTGATAGCAGCTGGTCAATGATTGTGTTGGCTACTTGCAGCACAGCAGCCCCCACAGTAGATTTGCCCACTCCAAACTGATTCCCGACTGACTGGCAGCTGTCGGGCATTGCAAGCTTCCACAGGGCTATGGCCACTCGCTTCTCAACTGTGAGGGCTGCTCTCATCTTGGCGTCTTTGCGCTTCATGGCAGGGGACAGCAAGTCAAAGTTCCATGAAAGTGGCCCTACGCATATGAAAGTTTCTCAGCCACTGGAAATCATCCCATACCTGCAACGCTATGTGGTTCCATCAGTCTGTGCTTGTTTCCCAGACCCAGAATCTGCATTCCACAGCATGAACCTGGCCCAACAGCACCATGATCTCCCAATTGCCACATGCCATGCCATGTGTGTCCATGTCCTCATCAGTATAGTAATCACGCTGTCATCGCTTCCTTGCCTCGTTTTGCAGGTACTGCACATACTACTGGATAATGCGTGAGGTATTTACAAGGGTCAAAACTGCAGCGGAGAGCTGATTGGGCTCCATGGCTATGGCATCTGCACGGGTAATCCTGGAAAAAGGGCGTGAAATGTAGGAGAGCCGAGTGGCAGTGGAAGCTGTGCTGTTCGGTTCATGGTAGCCGAACAAAGGCTGAAAATGGTTATCTTCTATGGCTTTCATGGAGGTGGGAGCCCAGGACAGACAACATGGAGAAGCTCGGAGGCGTGGCAATAGTGGGAGAGCATAGTTGGCGGCGGAAGCTGTGCTGCTCGGTTCACAATGGCCGAGCAGAGTTGGCAGTGGAAGCGTTCGATGAGGAAGAGAAAAAGAGTAGATAGAGATTACATAGGAAAATGAGAGGCGGATTCATAGCATCAGAAGAGCAGCGGTGCACCGTCTGCTGAAAGCAGTATGGCGCATGCACGCCAAAAAGGCGCGAAACGATTGTCTGCCAAAGCTTTCTGACGACACACACCCAGAAACATCAGCAAGAATTTACCCCATCATGCACTGGGAGCTTAACCCAGAATTACAATGGGTGGCGGGGACTGTGCTACCCACAGTGCACCACTCTGACATTCGATGCTAGCTTTGGTACTGAGGACGCAATCCGCCAAATTCACGCACTTTAGTGGGGACACAGAAGACCGAACGTATAAAATAGCTTCTGAAAATTCGAATACAATAATTTCAAAATTTTGTACTGTAGACGTAGCCTTAGTCTTAGTGGTCCTACAGTTCGTGGGTGTACTGCCACTTGAGTTTAGCTCTGAAGGAACAGCAAAACTTGCACCAATCTTTAGTTGTAAAATGATGATTAGTGATGTGCTTGAGACCCAATAAGATGGCCCAGATAAGGATAGTAGGTGGCATCCAACCCAGCCAGGCATTTACACAGAGCCACAAATCTCCCATATCAATTATGACCATCATGATTTTTCATTTTTCTCAGAAGTATCATATCAAGAAGGATTTTTCTGAGATTACAAAAGTTTAGGCCAATAGCTTTGCCCCAAACTGCATTTCTTTTTGTGGGCACAGTATCTGATGCAGTCATAATGCCAGTGCCATAGGTCAAACAGACAAATTTCCAAAACTAGCCAGGAGACATGTAGCTTATTTTAAACTACTGAAGCTTTTCAAGGAAGGAACTTTTGTAATTTCATCCTGAATAACTCTCAGCAATTGCTGTCAATTAACAGATAAATAATGATCTAGTACTCTACACTAAGTAGCAAGATACATCTGCTACGTTTCCCAAAGTAAAATTTTTATTCACAGTTATAGCGTCTATGGTTTTTAATAGGACATTTCCAGAGTGGTTTCCTTAATCAAACTTGAAGTTTACTGGAATCTAATTTAGATTATTAGGTCCCATTCCTTTCCTAATTTACATATAAACATAGTTCTCTTTAAAACATACCATAAGGTTATCTTAAATAAGTATTCAAATGGGAAAGACTGGAGTAATCTGAGTAATCAAAGAGGTAAAACAATTACTGCTGCCACAGTTCTGTTCCACTAATTGTCTTTGCTTCTTAAACACTTAAGAGAAGCTCCAAAGTTTCAATGCAAACGTGTTTGCACATGTGTACGCTCTGCTGAATAGAATATGATAAATCTAGTGAACTGATTGTCAGTATGCAACCGTCTCACCTTTCCTAGATTGAAACTTCCTAAATCAAGAGTAAGGGTTATGCCTTGCTGTCTCATTTTCTTGCTCCTCCATTCATATTCCCATGTCAGTGGGAACAGTAGAAGAATCTGACTAACAGAACAGACATTGCATTAGGACAGGATCTTTTCTTATATGATCCATGAGATGGTCTTAATGGTGATAAAAAGGGATATGAACCTTTGAGTCATAGTGTTATATAATCATAAAGAATATAAACTGGTGTGTTGTCAAGGTCAAAAAGAAACTACCACGAGGCTTACAAAAACACAAGAGGGCAGGGAGAGGGAGATTCAAAATACAAATCCAAAACAAAAAAAGAAATAAGTTCTGTTTTTTTAAAAAAAAAAAAAAAAAAAAAAGCAGCATTTTACATCTGACATGGCCTGAAAAGACACTGACATGGGAGTGCGCGTCTCTTCTCCTAATGAGGTCTGTTCTCTTAGTTAAACTGCATTGATTTCTCTGTCTAACTGTATTCCAGCTCGCTTGCGCGCCTCCCCCTCCCTGTCATTCATATATATATATATAAATAAATAAATAAACACACACACGCACACCCTTTACAGAAAAATTATTTGATATAGATAAAGTATATAAATATATATAAATAAATACAAATAAAATGTTTTTTCTATAAAGTCTTCTTTTAATGAAACAATATTATCTGAAACAATTTTACAGGTTAACACCAAATCTTTCTTCTAAATTGTTTTACTATATTTTTGTCATCTAAAGTTCCTGTCTACAGAAAGCTAGACAAGGAATTACATTTTGCATACGAAAAAGTCTGCAAAAAAGATATGGAGTTCTAATTTTGTTCAGAAGAAATGTGAAACATCTTTGGGTGAAGAATATTCCAGTACCTGATCCATGCAAGCCTTCTTCTGCATATAGTGATGCAAGCCTCTTCAAGTTATATATCCAGGATATTTGAAAACAGTTTAGATCATGACAATCTGCTGAGTTCTATGGACTCGTGACATCTTTCCGAAGTGATGTTTTGACACTGAAATGACTGGCAATAATATTCCCTTGAAGAATGTGCATGTACTTTATTTAGTGAAAAAAATTAAGTTGCTCAGCCATAATTACAGTAAGTCTGTTCTACTCAAGGGGTCTGTTAATAGTGTTCCAATATGTTAAGGGCTGTTATAAAGAGGACTGTGTTCAATTCTGCATGGCCTTTGAAGGCAGAAGAAGATGTAATGGGCTTGCTCTGGAGCAAGAGAGATTAGATATCAATCCATGTGGTAAAGTTAAATAGCAGTATATGCAAAAGGGAACTACTTTTATACAGTGTAATTACTTTGTGGAACTCACTGCTGTAGGACATTGTGAAGCAAATAATTTAATAAAATTCAAGGAAAGCATAAGATAGGTATATGAATAAATGGCTAAAACCTGAGGTCTTCATCTCAGTTTGTACTCTTATAGAAAACAAAAACATCATCAGGGACATCAGGATTCAGACCAAGAACAATACCATCTAACTATACAGGATACAATTAAATTATACAAACTATTAAGCCTGATGTTTTAGTGGTTTAGGGCATATATTGAGCATCATCCTGAACCAGAAAAAAATAAAATATTCTACCCACCACTGCCTGCACCTCCACCAGGGTAAGTATTGAACACTTAAGTGAATTACTTGGGGTTGGCAATATGCCCTCCTCTGAAGCTTTAGTATAAGCGATTGTCACTAAGCTATTGGGCTACAGTGACCACTGGGCTGTTCCATTGTGGCTGTTGATTTTGTTTTATCAAGAGTGACTCAAGAGAGCCAATACGTCCTCCTTTCCAGCTCACTCTAGTGAGAATGTGGTGTGTGAAAGGAAACAAGATATTTTCATGATGTCACTTTTCTAAAAAGAGTGAGAAGGCTGGGGGACAGAGAAGGTTGCATTCGAAGAAAGGTTGTGATCAAGGGGGTCTGCCCACGTTTGAATCTTGGTATGTTGTTTTCATACTTGTTTTCAATTTGCCCAGAGGTGTAGAAAACAAAAATCATGGGAAAAAGTCATTGTGAGCATTATCAGCATCTGACTTGCCCGGGGTGGAAGAGATAGTAGAGAGCAAAGCAGATCTCAGTATCTTTTGTTTTGTATGACTGGGCTTATTTACCCAGTGTACAATTTGTTCAGACATAGGAAATAGAAGATGAGCAATAACAGTGGTGCCTTCTCGCAAATCTAATTACTTTGGAGAGCACCAGGCCAGGAAGTTTATTGAAATATAAAAAAACAAACTTTACACTACATCTTTAACATCTCATTTCTAAAGACCAATTAAGGCTCACATATAATCCCTTATCAGGTATAAGTAACCATGCTGTGTTATACCAGCCTGAATCCAGTTTTTCAAGGTTACACTTTTCATCACACCTGCTAAACATTTCGAGTCCTTTCCTTGAAGGACAGCACATCCAAGGCCATAGATACAGGTTATAAATCTAAAAGTTTATATTCCTTCACTCCCACAACAAATGTCAGTGTCTCCTTCAATCTGACCCAGAGATGGATACAACAATGTGTATGTTAACACAGTAACCAGACAATGCCCAATTATTTACTAGTGTCATCCCGATCACCACTAAAATTCTTATGACTATCACCACCAAATGAACTAGCTTCCTCCTTAAGGTCCCAGTTCTGCAACCCTTACAGCGAGTATCATTTCCTCACACAAGTTCAGTGGAACTACCTGCATGAGTAAGTAAACTCACTAATAGTGCAGAATTATTTTAGGTCAGATGGGTTTCATACTGCAATGCTTTTTTAATTAAAATTTCTGCATACTTTACTATGTTGATTTTTTACATTTTACAATGTAAAAATCAGTACAAATTTTAAAATATTCTGCAAAAAAAACTATTGTTCTCATCCTTCCAGGACATTGAAAAAATAGCTAGAAAGTCCAGGGTAAAGAAAGCTTATACTACTGTACCAAATAGCAAGAAACTATTTATCAACTCACCTTACCTCTTGGTGAGTGAAGATTGCTTGACCCATTCAGACACTTCTATCCCTTGTAGTCTCAGGTCTTGCATCTGTGACAGAGTCCACAACAGATGTAGACTCTTAATTTTTTACCACTGCTTAATGCTAAGATCTAAAATCAAACTGCCTAAACATTTCTGTGAAATCCTTTACCACCCAAAACACAAAAATAGATTTCTGGTCCTTTAAGCATGCAGTGTAACGGTTCTTAAATGACCACTTAAGAGACCAACAGCTGTCAGTTGCCTAAACGAGAGATTCTCTAACTAAAAATTGATCAAAAAAAAAATCACACTGAAGTTTTACAGATACCTTAAAGTGGTTGCTTGATACAGAGGTTTGCTTACTAAGATGCTCATTGGTATATAGTGACTCTATATCTAAGTTTTGTTCGACATAGGCTCAGGGCCAGATTTTTTTTTAAAAGGTATTTAGGCCTTCAGATGCAGATAGGATTTTCAAAACACCAAGGCAACTATCTCCCATGGAAATCAATGGGAGTTGTATGCCTAAGTACCTTTAAAAATCTGTCCCTCTGTGTTACTGTGTAACTTCATACCTATTTTTAGAGTAGCATTTATTTTCAGCAACGTCTCTTTTCAAAGTTTACCTATCATTACATATGGGCAACTGTCTGCCGGGAATGGTGCAAGACCACTGATGACAAAGCAAAAAGCTGTGTCCCACTCCTAGCCTCTGAGCCATTCAGTCCTTCAAATGTAGCTCTTCATGGAGGGCTATAAACCCAGGTCAGCCATCTCTTCAGGTTACTGAAAAAAAAGATGTGCACAAAAAATCAGTCAAGTATTACTAAGCTGTGTGCTTACCATTGTCATTAAATAGCATTGATATTCATTCCATTTTTTCCTCATTTGTCTATTTGGATCCCAATCTTACACTGTAATCAGCATGGGAGGACTGCTGAATCTGCACAAAGCCCTGCTGAAATCAATAGGACTTCCTCATTCACAGACAGCAGTCTGATCCCAGGGATCACAGAATCAGTGGCTCGGATTGTAAGCTCTTCAGGGCAGAAACCTTCTACTCGTAGCTGTCTTAAGAGTGCCTACTACAGTCTGCTCTGAATAGGATTTTATATGCAATAAATTAATGTGTGTAAGGTAGTAAATAAGAAGTCAGGCCAAACATCTTACAAATACTTAAAATTACTTTTTGGAGAATTCAGAATTATCAGATAAACCATGTCAATATACAAAAGGCTGAAAAAAAAAATCTATCCATTAAGTCCCTGATCCAACAAAGCAATTAAGCATGTGTATAACTTTAAGCATGAGTAGACTCACTGAGCTGAATGGGGTTACTTACATACTTAAAATTTATACTGCATTGGACCATAAAGTCTAAAGAAGAGGTTTTCATTGTGTTCTTATGTTTGTAATGAAAAAAAATGAATGACGTTGCCTTGGTCATATAAGCCTCAACCCATCCTGCAATCCTTATATATGCAAAATATGCATAGAAGTTCAATGAGACTGTCTAGGACATGTACAAAGAATCATAGAACTGGAAGGGACCTCGAGAGGTCATCTAGTCCAGTCCCCTGCACTCAAGGCAGGACTAAGTATTATCTAGCTGACTACATGCTACCTAAAAAGCCACAGTACACAGGTAAAACTTCAGCTATTTTCAAGGACCACACACATAGGTCCGACAAACCATAATTTATAATTTGTGTGAAAAGAGGATTTAGAGGGGAGAAATTGTTCAGTCTTAAAATTTTGATCTAAGCAGCACTAAGAAGATACTTTCCTGTTAAGTCATTTTTTTCTGATTAGTTACAAAAGCCATTGTTTGAATTCAAGTGTAGCCTTGTGGTTATGGCCCTGGGATAAAACTTGAAACTCAAGTCTCAGCTCTACGAAGTGTTTTATGACTTACGCCTGGGGCCAGACCAAATGATCCTAATGGTAACAGGTTTTGATACCAGAAGGGACCATTATGTTGCTCATCCACACGCATAATGGAACTGAAGACGCATTTAGGAGGGGACATGCATGTGGATGAGCAACATACAACTGCAAGCACAAAAGCTTTTCTATGACCTTTTCCAATACTGGTCTTATTATTAGGTACTGTTCAATTAGGCATCCATTTTTTTGCAGCATAATGAATCAGGCTCTTTTCTGAAAGTCATACAACAATATTTGTCTTTATACTCAGTTGCATGTTTAGAGTATATCATTTGAAAATGCATCACACATTGCTTAGCATAGGTCCATGGTTTAGGGACCTAATTATGTCGAATGTATATTATCATCACACAATTAGATGTCCATGCCCTCAGACCTAGCATTTACTTATTTCGGTGTTCTCATTTATGCACTTAATAGACCCTAAACCTGGTGAGAAGAGCTTTTCAGAGCCTGCTCTAAAACAGAGTCCACACCCTTTGTAGAGTCAAATATTCACTCCTTCAGGGAATCTGACAATCAAAGGATAGCAAGTCTCAGCTCAAGCCCTCTCTCCAGGCTTACCCCCTCCTGGGGTTCCTCCAGCCAGACTGCTTAGCCTACTCCGCAGATACTCAACTCCAGACAGCCATTCACCACCTTTATTCCGAAAGGATATAGTGAGCTACTTGCATTAGAGAGAGTGTGCAGAATCCACTAAATCCATTCCCAGTGGGACCACCACATTTTAAACAGGATGGAGTGATTTCAGCAACTATTGCCAGCCTGTTACAAGTCTTTGAATACTACCTATAGAAGGTGCTAAAATGCATGGCAAATGTAATTTCATGCACAGTTACATTAGCAATTGCTATTTATTTTAGATGTGCATCTGCTTGATAATGTAGCCACTGGAAGAGACTGCCTAGGTTTATTAAGCTGTGCTTGCAAAGCCAACTCTTCCGGAAGAAGTTGCTCTCCATTCTATCCTCCATGGTGTTTATGGATGGAGTTGGTTTATATTTCATAAAGGCAGCATACAGTTTCCAAATTTATATTGTGCTGATTTTATACTCTACAATACTTCCTAAAAAACATGCAAGGCAGCTTCTGTTTTGGAGTCAAAGCAGATGTTCTGGAGGAAGACAAGATTAGTAAAGAGCTCAAATGCCAAAAACTTTCATTTTTAATTCTAGGAAGTTTAATTGCAAGGGTCTTGCTCCAACCTATTTTTTTGTTCAAGTACACTAAAAAGTTAGTAGAAATGACCTGAGAATCAATCATTTATATAAAGAAAATAGAATGAATGGAAGGTGAGATGAAAGCAGATCACACAGACGTTCAATGGAATAAATAGTAATAGAACTCAAGAATACGTGAGTCCCTGTCCAGCACCCTATACAATACCTCTGTGTCTGTAATTTTTAAGAAGTTGAAGATCCTCCATTTAATTTTGGTGATGGCAACAGAAACTAGCACTAACATTGAAATGACAAGTTTCATTAGTCCTGCAGAATACATGCTAAATCACTAGTCTCCTTGTAAACCGTAGCAGTGAGTTTGTGGATGAGAGCAGGCCATATGTCATTTTGTTAAAATTGTTATTTGTTTGTGATCCACATAATGGTTTATTGAATTATCCCTGGCTTCACTTTACTTCCATTATCTGAGGAAACTATTTTCTCATAAGTTACTGGTAAATGAGTTTTTGAATAACGAGGACTTGGGGAGAGATGAGGGAGGAAGTTAGAGAAAGCCGGGGGAATAACTGAAGAGGTTCATAATGCACGCTGTCTTTTTTTCCTCCCCAAAAAAACAACAACTGCTGAATTTCCTGTCTTCTCTCTGTGCTGGAGAAAATAAACAAAGCCACACTGTGTAGTGTTAAGATATTATTATGCTTATAAGAAGTGGCAGAGCAGCTGCTAGACACATTAAATTAAAGACAGTAGCAAAATTTGATGGATCCTAATTTGTACAATGATGAGTTCTGAATAAATTGCTAAATGTCCCTCTCTGTGTTGGTTATGTTTTTTACTGCAGTTCCTCATTCCTTCCTTAATCTCAGGGCAGACACGTTACACCAAGGAGTCCAGATAATTGCCACCCTAGGAAATGGGGTTATGGGCCTGACTAAATTCAGACTATTTTATGGAACGCACTCTCTAAAGGGGGGGGGGATTTTCACTCCCAAAGGCATTTTATGTTTCATGCCTAAATAACATTTCTTGTTCATAAGAAAATATTTTTCCTGCAGTATTTGTAGTTTGCCTTCTAACACAGCTTGGGTGTAGGAGTGCATGAATTTCTTCTGTTGTATATGACAAGTTAGGGAAAGTTTCTCATTTGCCAATTTAAAATACTGGGATTCTGATCATATTGTTGAAAGAGTGGAAAAAAGTTGTGAAATGTATTTACAGAGTCTTGCAAAACAATCTGCTGATCATCCCTGACTACATGATTATTTTTCCAGGGCTCTAAAGTGTGGTGGGTGCTGTACAAAGAGACATGACTTGAAATCCTGACTCCCCTGAAGTCAATGGCAAACTCCCTGTCAAGGTTCCTTCCCCACTCTGAACTCTAGGGTACAGATGTGGGGACCTGCATGAAAGATCCCCTAAGCTTATTCTTACCAGCTTAGGTTAAAAGCTGCCACCACCAAAGTGTTACACAAAGAACAGGGGAAGTGCCCATTTGGAAACGACTCCCCCGCAAAATATCCCCCCAAGCACTACACCCCCTTTCCTGAGGAAGGCATGATAAAAATCCTCACCAATTTGCATAGGTGAACACAGAACCAAACCCTTGGATCTTAAGAACAATGAAAAAAAAACAATCAGGTCCTTAAAAGAGAATTTTAAATTAATTAAAGAAAAAGTAAAAGAATCACCTCTGTAAAATCAGGATGGTAAATACCTTACAGGGTAATCAGATTCAAAACATAGAGAATCCCTCTAGGCAAACCCTTACGTTAAAAAAAAGACACAAAAACAGGAATATACATTCCATTCAGCACAACTTATTTTATCAGCCATTTAAACAAAACAGAATCTAACGCATATCTAACTAGATTGCTTACTGACTTTTTACAAAAGAGTTCTGACCTGCATTCCTGCTCTGGTCCCGGCAAAAGCATCACACTGACAGAGCTCCTCTATACATGTACTCCTCTTCCTGGGGTGCAATAAGAAAATGGGAGCATCATCTGCACCTACATGCTAGACAAACAGGGCATAGGACTGTTGCCAAACCTGTTGCAAAATTAACGCTGTTGTAATCACACTGCTTTATGACAATATATGTCACATCAACAAAGACTTGCTGTTACCTCTAAGGATTAGGATGATAAGCAGTTGGTGCACTGTAGATTGCACAAGAATGGGAATAAGATGAAAGTATCCATCCTTTGACTTTTGGGGGAAATAAATCTCCCCGTTCACGTTTCATTGCCAGCAAGTGAGACATTGACTGAATAAGTCAATTAAAATTAAACTTCAAAAAAGTTCTTAGAAATGCCAAAACACCACCATAAAAGATGCCAATGAACAATGAGCCTCATGATCTCTCTTGCATTATAAATAGTCAGTAATATCAGAGGGAATTAAAACAGTTTTGTTGCTAAGTAAGACAGGAAGGCTAGAAACTCTGGGCTGCATATTTCTGAGACTAAGTGGAATAATGCAGTTAATGCAATAGAGACCAGATTAGGTTTGCCTCATATTGTAAGCAGTTATAATCTATGATCAATACAGAAAATGTATTTATAGGTTTGATACATTATATGCTCAGACATTATAAATATTCTATAATTATAATGGGTCATTCATTTAAGACTCTGAAGCTCCGGTGTAAGGATCTGGGGTTTAAAACCCTTTGTCAGGAGGTAGGAAAGTAAGCCATATGGAATGGTCTGAACCAGGAACAGTTTAGAATTTTTTTGCCAGTGATTCCAATTTCCTTCAACTTATTAAGAATTAAGACTTTCCCTCAATCTAAACAAGCCATTGTTTGCAAAGCTTTCATAGACAAGCTGGGGAAGCATATTTGGACAAAGGACATGTCAATTGTGGGCAACATGAACGAACTTCTCAAAACAACAGCTGTGTCTTGAGATTACATTAAAAGGTATGTGAACTGGCTGTAAAGCATCCCCATAAAAATGATGCTTCAGCCTCCATTCACCGTGTCCGACTGGCTTCCCAAGCTTGAGAAGTTTCATTTTAACTCTTAAATAGTACTTTTACACAGCTGGGTAGAGGAAAGAGACACGGGAGAGAAGATTCACATGTAGCTGGAACCTAGCTAGTTAACAATATGGCTCAAAACAAAAGCATCCAGCAGGGGAAGGAAATCTGTTGACAAAATTTCCTAGTCTACAGTCCCACCACCAAGACTTGAAATTTGATAATACAGGACTGGCTGGTTAGCAATGACAACTGTTGAAAAGACTGGCCTAAAAGACTATTTCAGCTTCCTTCTGGCAACTGAATCTATGCTACTAAAAATGGATTAGGGATGGGATAAATCAACCAGAAATCATTTCATAGGTGTAAGAACTGCACTCTCTCTACAGAGATGGTCCCATGCCAAATCCCTGAATCCAATGTAGGATCCAAGCTTTGCATCTCAGGCCTATTATATTAATTGCATATGGTACAAGAGGCCTTGAAGAAGAAAGAGGGAGGTTTAGTACCAGTTAGTAAATATTAACCTTTTTAGTCTTTTACTGCATATTAAAATCATTCTCATTAACTACTCTTTCAGAATCTTTTACAGTATTAACAAGGAACATGTCTGAGTTCTAAGGCCCAGAGCATTGGTTCTTAACCTGCAAGTGACCTGTATTCAGGAATTTAATGTGGTTGAGTGTTGGGATATAGTTAATTATCCTCAGCATCTCAGGTCTGAGGGAATCCAGGGAAAAGACCCCCCTCAAACTAATAAATGATGTCTCTGCAGAAGCATGTTATAAACAGAATTAGGTGATTGATAAACACTTGTTAATGCAGGTGGGTTCTGTAATGGATGAAATAATGACCCACTGAAAGGTGTTTAAATCGTAACGTGTTGGTTATCACAACTCTTAGTAATAAGAATGGAATTAGAGATTCCTTTTTGCTCAATCAGGTAAACGGAGGGTCATAAAAAATTATGAATTAGGAAAACAGAACACAAACTTAGTTGGGGAAAACTATTTTCCCCATCTTTCACATAAAAATGTGTGTTACCCCCTATAAATGAGAAGTCTCAGAAGTCAGGGTGGGGAATGCAAAGTGCCAGCATCCTGCTGTCTATGTCTACACTGCAATTAGATACCATGGTTTACCTAAGGTAGCCAGTCGTCTGGTTTTCCACCAGAATGCCCAGTCAAAAAGGGACCCTGGCAGCTCTGGTCAGCACAGCTGACCGGGCCATGAAAAGTCCAGTTGGCCACAGCAGCCACCTCCGTGTAGCTCCTGGAAGGGGCTAGCATGTCCCTTTGACTCTATGTGCAGGGGTGGCTTCACACACTGCCCCTGCCTGTGCCATAAGTGCCACCCCGACTGTCACCTCCACAGCACCCATTGTCCAGGAACTTGAGAAGCGCCACCTGGAGTGCACCCCAAATCCCCTCCTACACCCCAATCTCCTGAGCCCCCTCCTGCACCCCAACTCCCTCCCAGATCCTGCAACCCCTCCTGCACCCCAAACCCCTCACCCCCAGAGTTCTCACCCCCCTTCTTTACCCCAACCTGGTGAAAATGAGCGAGTGAGCTAAGTGTGTGGGGGTGGGGGTGCAGTGAGTGGGGGCAGGACAAGGGTGTTCAGTTTTCTGCAAACTGAAAGTTGGCAACCTTAGGCTTCTCCAATTACAGGGCTGTTTAAATGCAGTGCAGACAGTTGGATTCAGGCTGCAGCCTCAGCCTTAGGACCTTCCCACCTTGAAGGGTCCTACAGCCCAGGCTCCAGACCAGACTAAACCCAGTAATCCACACTGCAGTAAACCCCTCTGCAGCCCGAGTAGCCAGCACAGGCCAGCTGCAGATATCTAATTGCAGTATAAATATAGCCAAAGGCCAGCTTCTTACCAGACACTGCGGGTGGTAATACATCTATTCTTTCTGTACAGTGATGCATTAATCTGATTGATAATCTTGGATTAAATAATCCCATTTGAGCCTGTTAAATTCTGAGGCTTGGAGAAGAGAGGCCCGACAGAGCTAGGCAGAGTGGCATACAATAGAGACTGACCTATCAGGACAAGCCAGTATCCTATGATCAACAATTATCAATGCTTGATACTTGAGAGCCAACATAAAATATACAAGGGAAAGAGTAGAGAATTTATTCCTGACCCCAAATTGAAATCACTTCTACTATAAAGAATGTGTAGTGGTAGTTCTTTGCATTTGTAGCCTAACAATAAATACAGATTTCATAGTAGCAGTCATGTTAGTCTGTATTCGCAAAAAGAAAAGGAGTACTTGTGGCACCTTAGAGACTAACAAATTTATTAGAGAATAAGCTTTCGTGAGCTACAGTTCACTTCATCCGATGAAGCTCACAAAAGCTTATGCTCTAATAAATTTGTTAGTCTCTAAGGTGCCACAAGTACTCCTTTTCTTTTTAATAAATACAGACACTGCCCTGAGCTGTACCTTTTCAAATTCACTCCTAAGCAGAGGGCCAGCACAAGGCTGCCACTTAAACTCTCAGAGTGGCTCAGAAGAGTTTTGAAAACCCCAGAAAGTTAAGGGATTTTATCCAGTTTACCTTTTCATGAGTTCCAGGTCAATGTCATATTTGAGAGGACCATAGAGGTTGTATACACTAGTCCAGGGCTGGCAAATCTGAATAGAGTGCAGCCAACAATCATGTGAGAGAGTGTTAATGAGAGTACAGTAGTCCAGGCTAGAGAACTGAAGAAACCAAACCTAACCTCTCATCTTGTTTAGAGCATAAAGAAGAGACAACTAAGATGGCCACTACCAGCTGCAGTGATGTTAATAGCAAAAGAACAGAAGGGGGCAAGTTGTTCATGGAAAACTTAAAACCTCTGTCAAAGTAATAACTTCTTGGGTGAATTTTCACATAACTCCTTGGGAATTTACTAGGAAAGTTTCCAGACTCAAGGATATCTTGGTGGAAGCAGAGATGAGAGCTGGTCAAAAAAATAAAAGGGTGGGAGGGGGAAGACTGATAAAGCCATTTTCCACTGGGGGGGGGGAAGAGTGAAGTCAAAATGCATTGTGAAATCACGTTGATTTTGGTGACATTTTATTCCAGATGTAAAAAGTAAGGAATTCCAACAACAAACATCAAAATGTCTTAACACTGTAGGACGTTTTAAATTTTGCTTTGAAATGAAGTCATTTATTTTGTATATTATAATTTTTTTTTAAAGTTGAAGTCTATGTCATTTCAACTTTTCAAAATGAACCCCCCAAAAAAAGATTTAAGCTTTCCTTCAGAGAATTTCTAAGGTTTCAGTTTTTGTTCCAATTCTAATCCACATTTTGAAGTCCTCTGTGAAACACCATTTCCATCCTCTGCACAGCTTTAGAAAGTAGCAACAGTTAACCTATACACCTACATAGCAATTAAACACCAATTAAACTGACCTGGGTCAACCGACTTGGCTTGCAGGACTGTAAAATTGCAGTGTAGCTGTTCAGGCCTGGGCTGGAGTCCAAACTCTAGGATCTCACAAGGAGGAGGAAAAGCTCAAGCCC
Organism: Dermochelys coriacea; assembly: GCF_009764565.3. Taxonomy (NCBI): domain Eukaryota; kingdom Metazoa; phylum Chordata; order Testudines; family Dermochelyidae; genus Dermochelys; species Dermochelys coriacea. Next base: position 72,183,502 of record NC_050071.1, on the reverse strand, counting down.
AGGCTCCACCCCAAGCCAGAACATCTACACAGAAGTTTTACAGACCTGCAGCCATGCCTGAGTCAGCAGCCCTGAGCCAGCACTCTTGTGCCATGGTCATTTATTCCAGTGTAGATGTACCCCAGTGGACTGAAAGGTTATTACATGCTTTACAAGATCCGGTGAACCTGTTCACAAGATGTGATTGGGCTACACTCAGATACTATAGTGGCAGATTACTCTCTCTACCAGATATTTGATGTAACAGTACCACAGAGCCTGCTGACCATCTATAGCAGGCTGCAACTGCCCCACTCCTATCAAAATAGAAAGGGGGGGGGGGGAGATAACAATAAACCCAGCTCACTTGACACAGTTATGATGAAAGCCTTGTCTGTGCAGGAAGTTTAATAAAATCAGTTTTTAAAACTGATTAAACCAGTGCCAACTCCTACATGGAAGCAATCAATTTACAACAGACATATCCATTTATCTTAAATTTATAAATTAAGAAACATCCTGCATATATCCTTCCTGTTTAGCTTTTAGAGGGGTAGGGTCAAGACACAAGCATACAATCTTTCAGAGCTGAAGGAAGAAGTTTTGAAAAGGTCAGCCTCTTATTTTTGTGACAGCAAAAGTTTTCCCCCACTCACAGTTCATTTACAAATTCAAATCTCAGAATTTGCACCTCCTACCACCTGTTTTCCTGTTTAATGTGGGTCAGAGGTGCAGCTCCTCAGATTTGTAACTGCAGATTTTGTGAGCACAAATTTTATTTGTTACAAGGGAGACTTGGCCTCTGAACTCATACCACCATACTGTTCTCCACATTGTTATAGTGCACTTTCTGAAGAAACTTGCAGCTTTCTAAACAGGAAAATTCCCCAAGGGAAGAGTTATTAGAATACTAGAGGAACAGATTTTCAACAAAGGTTATTTATTTAAGTCCATTGGAGGAGGGGGGAGAAAATCCTATTAGCTAGCTCACAACTTATAAGACTCTAAAAAGGGATCCTTTGAAGTTTAGGGAAGGCCTTTGAAGCGACCAAATATGTAAAGGGAAGTTTAAAGAATGTGTAGTGCAGGATGCCAAAAAGATCCATAGAGAATTCCTATAAATTGAAAGATACAATGGTAACAGCATTGAACAAATGACATTCTACCAAGCATGTAAAATTAGCACTGGCCACCTCCACAATCAGAGTAAACTATAACCAAGTGTTGTGAGCTTCTAACAGGGACTGACCCTTTCAGGAGTTAGGAAGCTGGACAGAGCACCCGCTTTCCAGAGCTAAGGATGATCAGGCTGAGCTAGGCACTGCTTTTGATCGGTACAGTTACAGATTTTGAAAACTCTGGAATTAAGTCTCAGAGCCCATAGTTTTGGGTTTTTCTATAATCAGAGTCTAAAGGGATGCTCTTTTGAATGCTCTTCTGTGGATTTTATGGTTTTCCACTGCATTTCCTTGAATGGGAAAGATTCTCTTCAAATGCAAGTCTAGGACTGAACAGGATTCAAGACACTCATGTGAGAGCCAAAAGCTAAATTACAGAAAGCTGGTAAGACTTTTTTGGTTGACCACCTGATATCTACCCACATCCTCAAAGGCTCTGTACCAATATTACATACGGAAAGAAGTATGACTCAGTGTGTTTTTATATGTTTTATTAAGACTATTTAAACACAATCAAGCTATTGTGAATATTAAACAAATATGTGAAGCAAAATCGTCTCAAGACTGGATTGGAATTGAATGATCAGTTAGCTCAATAAATTAAATGATTACAACCCCTTCTGAATTCCAAGAAGGGAACAAAAGAGATGGCTATCCATTTGGTGGTTGTCCCAAACTAAAGAATTTTACCAAAAAGTTAATCAGATCTAGCGTTAGGAGTTGGCTAAATATTTTGCTACTGAAGCCAAGCTGCCCTACCACAACCTCAGAGCCAATCTCCATAGAATTAAATTCTTGTGTAATGGCCAACTGTTTCCTTTCCCCCTACTCTGCAGAGGGGATAGAACACAGATTAACAATTCACTTGGATATGCAGAAACTTGACAGCCTCTATGTACCCAAGTTTACATTTCTTAGTACTTAAAAACAGAGCACACTTTAATAAGCATCTCGGAGATATTCAGGCCTATTTAAGTGGAGGGAACTTTTGTTTCTGAACTTTGTGGATGTCCATACACAGCCACACAAAGTTTAGAGTGTGAAGAGATAAAGGCTGGGATGTCGCCCAGCTAACAAGACAAAAATAGAAAGAGGAAAAATAAAGGTAAGGCATTTGTGAATTCTTCAGCTGTCAGTCTTCTGGACTCTCATAGCGCAAGAGCTGGAACCTCAGACAAGGAGCCAAAAGGCGATGTTCTTCTGGCCCAGTATGTCTCATTATCAGGTCTTCTTTGGGTGCAGGGAGACCGGTCAAATGCTTGCTTAGCCTATATCTTGACTTACTCTCCCCAAGGTGGCTGGACTTTACAGACTCTGGAACAATGCTCTTCTCTCAGGGGACTTATTGACCTGAAAAGTGAAGGTTTCTCAGCTATACACTCTATTCTCATTATTGTTTGCTAACTTTGCTTATTCCACCTTGTTGTGCCTCCCTCCAAAGTCTTCAGACAAGATCAGCCACAAGGCCTACCTGGGAGTGATGCCACTTGGTCCACTCAGGTTTGAGTTAGGTCATCGTTAACTAGTATCACTTTTAGGGTAAGCCTCACTTTGAGAAATTTTAAAATAGGCTTTCATATGAAAAACAGAGTAACTGTGTGACAGCTCTCCCACCCCACAAAAATTACAGACAGAACATGTGACCATTAAGGACGTTGACAGTCTTATTCAGGTGCAAAGGTCTTCACATGACAGGAGGTCATCAATTTATGGCAAGTTTGACACAACAATCCTAAAAGACCTTACAGCCTGTTACTTGACATTCATCCATCAGTCTTAAGATATCTAAACTCAATTTTATCACTGTTGTCCCCCTCACCAAACAAAACAATTTACAGTCCTCTTTCTAATTTGGAACTGAGCTACAAGTCAAACAGCTTATCTTTGGAAATTTTCATCTTGATAGAGGTAAGTAATCAAGATGAAGCCCATTTAAGAAAAAAAATTGTATTCCCATATATGCTATTGCTCTCACGCTCACCATTCAGGCATCCCCCTCAGCTTGCACTTGTGCCCATTGGATTCCTGCTACCCATGACTCTGGTTCCAAATGAGACCCTGATGGACTGTTTGGATGGGATGTATCATTTCTTCTCTCTAAATCTTAGCCATCAGGAGTACCCTGATCCATATCCATGGCACCTCTTTAAAGTGGTGCTCAGCTCCAAAGCCATCTCAGATCCAGAGCTTTTCTGAACCTTTGAGTGCTCTGGCATCAAGCTGCCAAGCCTCACAAAAGTATTCAGAGAACTCTGACTTGTCAAGGAGGCTGACAGTGTGGAAAGACCACAGCACTTCTGCCATTAGAATTAGATTTGTAGGACTGGAAGGGACCTCAAGAGGTCTTCTAGTCTAAATGATGGAGACTGCACAACTTCCCTCATCAAATTATTCCAGTGCTTAAGCACCCTGACAGTTTGGACATTAGGAAAAAACTTCCTACCTAAACTGTCCTGGCTGCAATTTAAGCCCATTGCTTCTTCTCCTATCCTGAGAGGTTAAGAAGAACTATTTTTCTCCCTCCTCCTTGTAACAACCTTTTATATACTTGAAAACTGTTCTCATGTCCCCCTGTCAGTCTTCTCTTTTCCAGACTAAACAAACCAATCTTCCCTCATAGGTCATGTTTTCTAGATCTTTAATCATTTTTGGTTGCTCTTCTCTGGATTTTCTCTAACTTATTCACATCTTTCCTGAAATATGGCACCCAGAACTGAACACAATACTCCAGTTGAGGCCTAATTATCTCACAGTAGAGCAGGAGAATAACTTCCTGTGTTTTGCTTACAACACTCCTGCTTATACATCCCAGAATGAGGTTTACTTTTTTTGCAACAGTGTTAAACTGACACTCTGTACCTCAGGGGAACACCCTGCACCCCCATGTTAATCCTTCTAATATGATTGTGTGTGTGCTCATGATGCCCTGAGCATTGTTATAGGAATATTATAGGTTGTAATTTCATGTATATAGTTATGAGACTGAAAATGCGTCTTCCAGGCAAAACTCTGCAGGAGCAGAGGGGAAGTTCACACCTCATCAAGGCATATACGACAAACCCAGCCCAGCCTCACAGGAACAAAGGACACTGGCTTAGGCAGCAACAAAGGATCTGTTGGACTCTCAAGTGAGTCACTCCCTTCCCTTGGTCAATTTTGGGACTACAATGAGGTAATGCTCACCTGACTCTGAAGGGGGGCGGGCAAAGCCAAGAGGGAAGAAAGGACATGAAAAAAGGGAGACACATTTGACATGCTCTCTCTCACCTCTGTCTACAGACACCACCACCAACCAACTGAAGTGCTGATCAAAGGAGAGAGCCTGGCTGAAGGGCAACCAGCCAGCTTTTGGTGAGAAGCATCTAAGTTTGTAAGGGCACTGAAAGTATTAAGATCAGCTTAGAATGAGTTTTGCTTTTATTTCATTTGACCAAATCTGACTTGTGGTGTTTTGACTTAAAATCACTTAAAATCTATTTTTATAGTTAATAAAATGTGTTTGTTCATTCTAACTGATGCAGTGCATTTGGTTTGAAGTGTGTCAGAGACTCCCCTTGGGATAACAAGCCTTGATTATATTTTATATATATATATATATAAAAATAAATTTCTTTGTTAAATTGATAAACTCATACAAGCTTGCAGCGTCCAGCGGACATAACGGGACACTGCAAGACCGAGGTTCCTAGGGCTGTGTCTGGGACTGGAGACATTGGCTGGTGTCATTCGGTTGTATAATCCAAGCAGCAGCTGGCCAAAAGTGCTCACTGACATAGCTGGGAGCAGTTTATATGCTAGAGGCTGTGCATGAACAGCCTGGGACTGGGGGTTCTCACAGCAGGGCAGGATAAGGCTGGCTCCCAGAGTCAAGGATTGGAGCGACCTAGCAGATCACCGGTCCCAACAACACCAGAGGAACTTCACATACATTGACGACTAATATTTAGCTTGTGATCCACTATGATCCCAAGATCCCTTTCTGCAGTATTCCTTCCTAGACAGTCATTTCCAATTTTGTCTGTGTGCAACTAATTGTTCCTTCGTAAGTGGAGTACTTTGCATTTGTCCTTATTGAAGTTCATTCTCTTTACTTCAGACCATTTCTCCAGTTTGTCCAGATCATTTTGAATTTTAATCCTATCCTCTGAAGCACTTGCAACCCCCCTCCCAGCTTGATATTGTCCACAAACTTTGTAAGTGTACTCTCTGTGCCATTGTCTAAATCATTGTTGAAGATATTTAACAGAACCCAGACCCTATCCTTATGGGACCCCACTTACTTCCAGCTTGACTATGAACCTCTGTTAAGTGGTTGGAAAACCATTCTCAGAGAGAAGTTATGCACCCACCTTACGGTGACTGCATGTAGGTTGTATTTCCATGGGTGGGTTTATGAGAACGTCATGCAAGATCTTATCAAAGCCCTTCCTAAAGTAAAGATATGCCACACCTACCACTTGCCCTCATCCATAAGGCTTGTTACCTGGTCAAAGAAAGCTATTAGGTTGGTTTGACATGATTTGTTCTTGACAAATCCATGCTGATTGTTACTTATCACCTTATCTTCTAGGTGTCTGCAAATTGATTGCTTAAATTATTCATTCCATTATTTTTCCAGGTACTGAAGTTAGACTGGACTGTAATTCCCTTGGTTGTCCTTATTCCTTTTTATAGATGGGTACTATATTTGCCCCCTTTCCAGTCCTCTGGAATGTTCTCAGTCTTCCATGACTTTTCAAAGATAATCATTAACAGCTCAGCTCCTTGAGTATTCTATTAGGAAAGGCTTCAGATGGTTCTGATATACTCTGAGACTGTTTGGGAAACACTGCACAGATGGAAAATGAGGTCTTTTCAGCCTTGGTGGGGGCAAATATCCTGGTCTATGACTGATGTTCTCTTGTCAAAGGAAGTGAAATATTACAAGCCTGAGCACTGAAGATCCACCAGCAGAGATCCAACATGGCATCTCAGGGGATGCCAGAGAGAAGCATACATAAATTAGACATGCTGCAGCCTAGTTACCTTCAGTTACTGTGATCTATTACATAGCTTGTGGTAAAGTGGGTGGACTTAGATGCTCTCCCCAAGTTAGAAAGATTCTGCAAGTTCTGGGAGGTGTTAACTTTAAAATGAGGAAATCCATTAAAAACTGATTAAAGTTTTATGGTCGCCCCCTGTATCACAGGATGTGTTCATGAAATAGTCAGAGTTAAGAAACAAAATTTCCCAAGTTGCAAGAACAGGTGGCAAAACATTTATACTTAATATCTACATTTCTATGGACCTAAACTTTAATTTGCTGTATTTTAATACATTTATGTCAATGATATTTAACAAGTAGCTTTTGAGTTTTGACAGACAAAAAATTACCTTTTACACAACTTTCCCAAACAGGTTGGCAGTTCTGTGCTTTAAAAAAAAAAAAGAGGCACAGAAGCGTTTACAAGGCCCTGTGTCAGTGAGTAAGAAACAACTTTCCCAAATCAAAGGACAATGGATCCTAAGTTGTCGCCAGGAAAGTAGCAGGCCCAAACAGTAAAAAAAGCCATTCCTGGGCCCTGATTTTTGATGCAAATAAGCATGGGTGGAGGGGGGGTGTTTGAAACAGTTTTGGTAGAGTCATCTTCTGTTATTTCCCTATTATTTCTTGCTCCGGGGGACAAAAAACAAAAACACACACACGGCATTCTGGATGCAAGAAAGAAAGAAAGAACCCCCAGAGTACACCAGACTGACCCAACTTGACCAGGATTGGGCAATGCAGTTGGGATGCAAAACCTAGAATTTGCTCAGAAAATCTCCAGGAAGGTCCTGCAGGATGTTGCCAAGTCGAATTTCAACCTTAAAAGGTCAGCTATATTGGCAGGCAGGGGAGAGAAAAGTGTGCTCTTCCTGGGTGACCTCAACCTCCAGACAGTTAGCACTTACTCTCCCAGTCTTCCCAAGGAAAGTGGAGACAGACATCACCAGTCAACTGGTTGACTGAAGAACCCTACCCTCTAGGGACACAGTACCTGAGCCAAAAGACATTGATTGGTTCCCCAAACTGCAGTTCCAGACGGACTTTGAAACTCCAGAGAACAAGCAAGCCACAGACCAGATCCTTTTTCTTTTACTGAGTAACTTATTTAATCTTTTTATTACTGACCTTGGCACAAAAAGTGGGAGTATGTTAATAAAGTTTGCAGATGATACAAAGCTGGGAGGTATTGCCAATTCGGAGAAGGATAGGGATATTATACAGGAGGATCTGGATGACCTTGTAAACTGAAGTAATAGTAATAGGATGAAATTTAATAGTGAGAAGTGTAAGGTTATGCATTTAGGGATTAATAACAAGAATTTTAGTTATAAGTTGGGGACGCATCAATTAGAAGTAACGGAAGAGGAGAAGGACCTTGGAGTATTGGTTGATCATAGGATGACTATGAGCTGCCAATGTGATATGGCTGTGAAAAAAGCTAATGCGGTTTTGGGATGCATCAGGAGAGGCATTTCCAGTAGGGATAAGGAGGTTTTAGTACCGTTATACAAGGCACTGGTGAGACCTCACCTGGAATACTGTGTGCAGTTCTGGTCTCCCATGTTTAAAAAGGATGAATTCAAACTGGAGCAGGTACAGAGAAGGGCTACTAGGATGATCTGAGGAATGGAAAGCTTGGTCTTATGAAAGGAGACTTAAGGAGCTTGGCTTGTTTAGCCTAACTAAGAGAAAGTTGAGGGGAGATACGATTGCTCTCTATAAATATATCAGAGGAATAAATACAGGAGAGGGAGAGGAATTATTTCAGCTCAGCACCAATGTGGACACAAGAACAAATGGGTATAAACTGGCCACCAGGAAGTTTAGACTTGAAATCAGACAAAGGTTTCTAACCATCAGAGGAGTGAAGTTTTGGAATAGCCTTCCAAGGGAAGCAGTGGGGGCAAAAGATCTATCTGGTTTTAAGATTCTACTCAATAAGTTTATGGAGGAGATGGTATGATGGGATAATGGGATTTTGGTAAGTAATTGATCTTTAAATATTCAGGGTAAATAGGACTAATCCCCTGAGATGGGATATTAGATGGATGGGATCTGAGTTACCCAGGAAAGAATTTTCTGTAGTATCTGGCTGGTGAATCTTGCCCATATGCTCAGGGTTTAGCTGATCACCATATTTGGGGTCGGGAAGGAATTTTCCTCCAGGGCAGATTGGAGAGGCCCTGGAGGTTTTTCACCTTCCTCTGTAGTATGGGGCATGGGTCACTTGAGGGAGGCTTCTCTGCTCCTTGAAGTCTTTAAACCACGATTTGAGGACTTCAATAGCTCAGACATAGGTGAGGTTTTTCATAGGAGTGGGTGGGTGAGATTCTGTGGCCTGCGCTGTGCAGGAGGTCAGACTAGATGATCAGAATGGTCCCTTCTGACCTTAGTATCTATGAACATATTTGTTTCCCCTAAAAGAATAACTGCAGAAAGGCCTGTCAGGAAAAAGAGGATATACTACAATGGCATGTGCATATAAGCACATGGTACAAATTACCACGGCTTATCAAGTCACTAGGTTCAAAGCAAATTGTACCACAGATTACTGGAGTTCAGCCTAGGTATGTAAGGATTTAACCATAATCTATTATCTCCACAAGTATAAACTAAGAAGTAAACTATATAGAAATAGAAAGACTGAGTGAGCCATTCAGTTGTTATTATATTTGTTTTGTGATTTGATTAAATCATTACATGAGCACAGTCAATCAATTTTAAGTACAAATTAAAGTTTGGTTAAGGAAAAAAGGAAGATTTATCAACTCCTTAGATTTATTAATTTGATTTACATTATAACCTCAATCTCATTTTCATATTGTTTAGGATTTTAGGCAAGTTTAATTATTTAGTCATAGTAGTTTATGCTCTTAAACAACAGATAAAAACACAAAGTGGCTTTCTTTGAACAAACAATAAGGTGAAAACACAACCTTGAAGGGACTTTAATTAAACATTAATTAATCTTTTAAATTGGTCCTGAAAACTCTATTGCTACAAGAATTACTATTAATAGAAACAAAACTGCAAAGATCATGTACATGCAAAGAGCAGATTTGATTTCGGCCACTGGAAGCCCACAGCCTTATGAATGCAACTACTGTGTGACAATTAAGATCACAGCATGGGACGCTTTATAAGCATTAAACATACGATGTTCCATTCTGCCACCTCAGCCACACAACAGAAAATAGCAGGTACAACACAACTGTGTTCAGTAAAACACATGGCCTGGTAATCCTGACAGATTAAGTAACTAAAAAGATTGCTACTAAAGCATTTAAACCATGCACTGTCCCTCAGCTCTTAGAGATAAGCAACAATTACTTCTTACAAGCTTGTCACCATGTAACACGCCAAAAGCAATTAATGAAAATATCACTTCTGTAATAGCATACAGATTCCAGAAATAAGCAAAATAAATAGTGTCAAATGTAATTCTGTGGATAATGCTTTCCATATTTAGAGAGAATGTTCTAGAATTCAAGTTGCTAAATATTGATCTCAAATGGTAAGCTAACAGTTTCCTCTTCTAGTCTCAAAAGAGCATTTAAACCAACTTTAAATGCTGATATATTCAGTTTAAAAAAAAAGGGCATTCAAACATAGCTATCAAAATTGACATGTGCTGTAAGCAGTCCCATTAACTACCATAGCACCCCCTAGTTTCAGATTGTGGTGTTGCCGGGGTCTTCCTCTCCAGCATCCCTTTTGTCTACTAATCTGGTTCTGCAGTGGTCCCCTCTGCTCAGGTCATACTTAAAGTTCAGCCCACCTTCTGGGGCCAATTCCCAGCCCCTTCTGAGCTACCTTAGGCTCTTTCTCTGCTCTGTTCCTAGAGTGCCAACTCCCAAGCTGCTTTCCTGGAGTCCCTGTCAGTCTACCATTTATTGGCTGAAGTTCCCTGCTCTTTGCATCTACTCCTAGGTACTGCAGACTACTTTGCTCCTTCTCAATTTCTTCTCCCCAGAGGTGCTTTTCCCTAGCAGCTTCCCACTGTCTCCCCTCCCAAGGGACATTGGCAGCTTCTCCCAGGGACCTCCCTCCTTCAGAGGCTCCCATGGGTGATGCAAGAGATTTTTCAGCTATACTGTGTGGAAACAGCACCAGAAACACTGTCCAGCATTAAAAAGTACTGAACGTGCTGTTCAGCACAAAGAGTGCTGATGTGTCCATTAGCTGAAACAGGGAAATGTGAATATTTAGGCTTGTTTGAATTAGTGAAATTGGAGTGCTGACAGCGAAGCACAATGTTAAGGCACATAAGTATAATTTGTTGGTAATTATAAGGATTTAAATAGTTAATAAAGATGGTTTTAAGCAGTTAAGACTAGGGAAAACAAGATGATTGCAAGAAATCATAGCTGGAAAAACAAAATGGAGGCTTTAGAATGATCTGGCCAATGGCAAGCAGGCAGGTTGGGATGAAATAAAGGCCACTCCAAAATCTGAAGGGAGGGGTCACTTAGACAGAACATAGACCTTCAAACAGGTCCGGCTTCTAAAGCACACGTTTTCAATCACATCCATCTTTGATTGACAGATGGAGGGCTTGAAGCTGATTGGTTGTTTCTTCAAAGCCCTATCATCAGCCAATCAGAATATATCAAAATCTGCATATAAGGTGAAGAGCTGACATGCTTTAGTTAGTTCACCAGTGTGTGCCATGGAAAGTACTGGTGTGTGAGAGGCAAAGATGATCAAGAAGAAGCCAATGAAAAGAGCAGAATGAAATCACCAAAGAAGGCAACCAAACAGCTGGCAACAGAATAGAAGGACTTTTCAGAGGAATATAAAGACTACAAAAGCAGCAAGCACTGTGATATCAAGAAGAACCCTAAGCTAGAATGAGTGATTGTGTCCGTATGGGATCATAAAGCTGGATGATTGTGTATGTGTGTTATGTTATTATGGGCACAGTCTTTAATGTTTAAGAACTTGCTGTAAGCATCCCGTTTGTGACTGGCTACTGCATACAGAATGAAAACACAAAGCTATTTTCTAAATTGTAGGATATTACAATTTTGGGTACTTGAATGTATGTCTATGCGAATAGAATTTTATGCCTAAGAAAATGTGTGGTTTATTTTTTTAAACGTATGTTGTATAGCTACTGTGTTTTCATAATATTTTAATGTGTTTTAGATTTATTGTATTCAGAAATATTGTGCTAAATAAAGGTTATTTGTTTTTGAAGAATTACTGCCCGAGGGTCAATCCTTTGAGCAGAAGGCTGTATCCGTGTCCTCCCAAGGGTTAAGAGTTAGTCTGTTCTGGGGAGTTTTCCACAAGTTGGAGGGAAACTCTCTAATAAAACCCTGGCAATTCCTCTAGGGCTGGCTACCTCCTGTTACTTACTAAAGCAGACAAAAAAAAATGACAGTTTGTTTACCGGTATAGGCAAGCCATAAGGGTGCCATAGATCATATTTTGGGGTAACATGGGAGCCTAAACTGTCCTCTGTGGTTCTTATCACATCCTCTAATGACTTTTTATTCCAAGGCCCTGATGCCCACCATGCTGACACCTGTTCCCATCAGCCCTTTCCCCCTTTGGCTGGCAAGAAGTTAATCATGGCACAAGTGTGGATAGCCCCCTTGCCCCTGTGACATGCATATTTACTCTACAGTGACTCTGCTCAACATGTTAATCACTGTTTCCTGAGAAAAGCAACGTGGACAGTTCAGACTCTGTGGCATCTGGTAGAACATTGTTTGCCTTTGGTAGGTAGAAATATACTCACTTTATAGGAGGGACAACTGAAGTGCAAACATCCCATTTTCAGAAGTGCCTAAGTGAGTTAGGAGCTTAGGTCCCATTGAAAGGGCTCCTAAATGCCAAAGTCACTTAGGCAAAATGGGACTTAGGCACTTTTGAAAATTCTACCCATCAGTGCCTTACCCAAGGATGCATTGTAGGTCTGTTAGAAGGAGTGGAAACAGAAATCAAGAATCATAGATTCCACCCTTGAACCCGAACCTTGTTCTGTAATAGTCTGCTATACTTGACTGTTTATATTTGTCCCATTCTGCTACATGAATGCTACATGAGTTAATAGAGGTAGTGCTCACTCTGCTCTTTCCTAGAGTGCCAACTCCCAAGCTGCTTTCCTGGAGTCCCTGTCAGTCTACCATTTATTGGCTGAAGTTCCCTGCTCTTTGCATCTACTCCTAGGTACTGCAGACTACTTTGCTCCTTCTCAATTTCTTCTTCCCAGAGGTGCTTTTCCCTAGCAGCTTCCCACTGTCTCCCCTCCCAAGGGACATTGGCAGCTTCTCCCAGGGACCTCCCTCCTTCAGAGGCTCCCATGGGTGATGCAAGAGATTTTTCAGCTATACTGTGTGGAAACAGCACCAGAAACACTGTCCAGCATTAAAAAGTACTGAACGTGCTGTTATTGCTTTAGGTATGGACACCCTTGATCTTCAGGTTGGAATAGAAGCCTGCTGATGTGCTGAACTGAAATATCTTGTTACTATATCCATTCTTAAGTCAGTCTCTTGATTTTTTTTTAATTGATAATGCAAAATATACAGGATACTTAATGATAGATGACTACTAGGATATTCCCCTAGCTTTCTCCCCCAAAAGAAAGTCTTTGAAAATGTGAGGTGAAAACCCGGCCCCAATCAAGTCAATGCAAAACTCCCATTGATTTCAATAGGGCCAGGACTTCACCCCTAAATTTCTTAAGCATCCACTATATTAGTTATTTACTAGTCAGGTGTATCAGCAAATAATTGTTAGTCCACATGAAGTTTTTTTAAAGATACGAGAATGAATCCTATCAGTTTTACACAGCTTCTCTAGCAAGTTCCCCCATTAAACACAGGTATAATTCCCACCATTAAAATGTAAATAAAGTCTTCAAGTGTTAAAACGCGCACACGCGCACACACACACAGACACACACAGTGAAAGTGAAAGGATGTCGAAGGTAACAAATTTAAAATATGGGATTCAGCCCTTGCCATTTCCCTAGGAATATGAGGGGGAAAAAAAACAACACTTAAAAGGAGAAGTTTCCAATTCCCTATTGTAGCAGATGAGGAATCTTAACTGAAGAGCGGTTCTAAAAGTTCACCAATTAATATGGTTGTTAGTGTGCATAACTGCTCACAAGTGGGAATGGGGGGGGGTGTCACAATCTAGCTCTTAGAAAGCATTTTTGTTTTGCCTTGTATTCAACACTGCACCACTATAGGTTCTCAACAACAACAAACACTTTTCAGTATGTTGTGGAAGAGCGGGAAAAACCCATACATATCGGGGGGAGGGGAGAAGATAGGATAAATAAAAAGCCCAAACATATACCGTGCAAGAGTATCAGTCTGGCCCTAACCCCTTAAACCATGAGTAGGCCCTTTGAAGTTAGTTTGGCCCACAATTAAACATTATTAAAAGGGAGGCATTAAACACTTCACTACATTCTAGTGTAGAAGAAGTGTCAGTGAAATGGAAACATTCTATAACAAGCTGTATTTATGCTCTTGGGAGTTCTGTATTTTTCTTTCCTGTCTGTTTTGTGCAAAGGGTAGTGTAAGGTATTACTAATAAAGTTTAAAAGGTAACTTGGTCTTTAGGCATTTGTTGCACCTCTTTCTCTCCTTCCATCCTCCTCTGTGTTCTACTGTTCATGTGTTTATAGATTTATACTTTTCATCTGTACACTACCCCTCAGTGTAGATATTCAACACACAAAAAAGTCAGGCCACAACATGTCAGTGGCTCACCTCATCTGGTGTTCTGCCTTCAGTAGTGGCTTATACCCAAGGCTCCAAAGAAGCTGGAAAAACCCACACAATACAATACAAGAAGTTAAGATGCTTCACTGTGCCATCTAGTTATCCTGCCCCGAGAACTATTTTAACTATTAACTATTTTAATTTCTGCATATACTTATGCAACTGAAGTCTTATTTGTATCAATATCTTCCTTTTTAATCTTCCTAAATATATAACACTGAAGTTCCATAGGTTAGCCACTGAGCTTTAAAAAGCCCTTCCTTTTCATCCATTTATTACCTTTTAACATGAATGCAAACAAACAGGGAGAGAAACAATAGCAACTGCAGAGCACAGAGCATTTGATGAATTCTAAGCTACCATTAGAGTGCTGTTCATAGACTATGATACAGTCAACTTCATCATTCTTAGTGAAAGTGTGATTGCTTCCTCTGAATGTGTTGACAGAGTGGTACAAGTTCATAGATTATTGCTGCTTGCAGAACGGTTTATCATGTTCTAAATTTAGTGAGGTATGAAAAAATGCAGAAAGCTAATGTTTTTGTAAACCACCCGATCATACAAATGAACTTGCTTGATGTGGTGTCCGAGGATTTTGAATCCTATCCCAGACAAGGCAGAAGGGAAACAGATGTGGAAGTGGTCTCAGACACTAGTCCTGAAAAACGCAACATAACACATAAGGATACCAGAACCAAAATTCAATTGAAATGGAGAAGAAGCTACACAGAGTGACAGGAAACACTTAGGCCTGAGGGGGGGGGTTACCATATTAAGGTGGAGACGCCTGTATTTGGATGTACTTGAAGAGGGAAGATGCTAGATTCAAGGTCTCCAGGGCATCGATTACTCCTGGAGATTATAGTGGGTGAGTGGAAGATTCTTGACACCTTGCTGGATCAGGGTGACTTGGGATATATCCACAACAGCAATTAGGTAACATCCTTGGGGCAATTGTAGCTACCAAGCATGTCCACCAACTAATGGATGGGGGGAAATGTCCACATATGAATAGTTCTGAACAATTAATTAGAAGCCATGGATCTAAGATTGTGCACAGAGCTGGTACTCCCACCACATAAAGACAAGCTTATTACAGAAATGGACACCAGGAGCCCTATTGGTATGCAGCAAGTTAACAAGAGAGCAGCTTCATATGAAGAACATGAGAGGCAGTTGGTCAAATGTGTAAGGAACCCCTTGTCCTAAAAAGTCCCTTGCTCAAGGTCAGATCAAGAATTAAAACCCCCCACAGATTTTGCAATATGAGAGCAGTGTACAAAGCTACTAAAACAATTAAAGAAATTGATAGATATTATATTGATATCCTTTGAAATCAATAAATGTAGATGGACAGATTCCAATTATGTTAGAGAAACAAGTAAGAGCAGCTTCTTCTCCAGGAATGTGGATGGTAGACATTAGGCTGGCTCAGAAATCCCAACATCAAATGAAACAGAGCAGGCACTGACTGAGTAGGAAACACTCAAAGAAATAATTATTAGAGCTTGTTAGTTTGAAGACTAGTCTGAAAGCAAGCAAGCAATCATACAATGGTACATACCAACCAATGAAAAGCCAGATGAGGAAAACGATGCTTTATGATTCGTTACAGGATATATTAAGCAAGGTCCCAAAATATGATCGTGACTATGGGTAATTTTGAATACAGGAGGTTGGAAATAACGAGGGGATAAAGTTATGGGCAAGTGAAGTAGAGTTTGGACATGGACCAAAATGGTTAACTATTAGTAGAAATTTACAGTGTGAACAGCCTTGTAATAGGTGGAACAATATTCCCCTCAGAAGGATATGAAGTGACACGGAACTCCCCAAATGGTACTACAAAGAACCAGATGAAATGCAGAAGTAATCCAAGAACATCCAATGTATGTACATATAGAAGAGCAGATATGAGCAGCGACCGTAACTTTGGTATCACTAAATTGAAGATCAAGTTGAAGATGAAAAGACAACTGCACATCAACAGTGCACAATTGAAAGAAACACAAAAAATGCTTTCAGCCTGGAGTAAAGAATAGGTTCAGTGTTCTAATAGCATTAACTGAAGAAAACCAAGAGGTTGATACTCTGTGGAAAATCAGAGCATGACGTCTAGAAAGTGAAAAGACAGTTCTATCACCAAAACCTAAAAGGGAAGCATGGATTGGTGATACTATTTGGCCAGCAGTGGAAAAAGAGAAGAACTGTAAAGCAAAAAACTCATGAATGCCAAGATGTGAAGCGACAAGCAAGCGGCAAGAAGAATACATACCTCTGTCTAGAGCTCAAGAGGAATACTTGCTAGATTAAGTTTTAAAGAGACTTGTAGATGTAGGTTTTCACTTATAACTCTTGCTAACTTTATTTTACATGGCATCACTTCACCTATGTCATATTGTTAGTATATTGGTTTTATTCTTCCATTTAAACAGTGCTGAGTTGGTTTATAGTAAGGATATTTTTACTCCAGTTGAGTTAATAACTGGTCATGTGTGTCTTTTTAGAGGACTAAACTAACCAATATTTCTCTGAACTGTCCAGCAGAGGGCTGGGCATTGCAGAGTGCACAGTTTGGGAGAAATTCGGGACCAGGGCTATCTAGGCCAGTGGTTCTCAAACTTTTGTTCTGGTGACCCCTTTCACATAGCAAGCCTCTGAGTGCATATAAATATATTAAAAAGTGTTTTTAATGCATAACACCATTATAAATGCTGCAGGCAAAGCGGGTTTGGGGTGGAGGCTGACAGCTTGTGAACCCCCCCTCCATGTAATAACTTCACATCCCCGAGGGGTCCCAACCCCAGTTTGAGAACCCCTGGTCTAGGCAGACACTCAGAGTGTGACATGCATGCTTGCAGGCTGGTTGTGAGCATCCCAGGCTAGGAGCTCCAGCAGCAAAGCATTAAGGCACCCTGGGTTACAAAGCAAGTGGTGACACAACCTCTCACTGGTCAGACTGCAGCCCTGAACACCAACTGGACCATCACAGTGGTTCCATGGAATTTCTTGGGTTGATAGCGACTTTGTCAAAAAGCTTTTTACTTGCATCGTTTAGGCTCCTGGTTTGTGTTACCATGATACTAGCTCCATTTCTCTTTCCTACTTCATGTGCAGTTTCACCTACTATAGCTTTTTCACTTCAAAGCCCCACTTTCTCAAAAAGTCAACCTTCTACCCATGTATCCTCTTTTTAGGCTACCTGAAGTTACCCACCAGCTAGGATTTAGATTCTTCAGTAGCTTAATGATTACTGTAACAGGATCTTACCCAATGCAGCATCATGCTCTGCCATTGCCTTGGTTTCTCCTCTCCAGAGAGTCAATGCTATTGCGGGGAAAACCTTGCAGTGTCAACTCACCTTTTGGGAAGCTTGATAACTAACCTTCAAGATATGTACAAATCTCCTACCCAGTCTTCCTAGCTAGCTCACCACTCTTTGTACAGTGTTCTCAGCTCTCCCTGCTGAGGCATACCTTCTAGCAGGTCCCTGCTCTCCACAGGTATCTCTCCCAAGTCTTCCGCCTAGGACCTCTGAAAGCTATTCAGTCTAGACCTCCTCACAGATCATTCCATTCTTTAACAGTACTTTCACTTCCAGGTCTACACTCCTTTGCGACTCCTCTGACTGAACTCAAACTGCCCTCACGTACAACCCCCTGTATTAACTGCCTTCCCCGGAAGAAACATGCTGAATCTCAGACACCTGAAAGGACCAGCTCACCCAGTGATACTTATCTTTTGATTTCACAGCCTAGCTAGATTTTTACTCCTCTTTTCAGTGTCACAATCTTAAGCCTCTTAAGTTACTATTATCTTGGCTTCAGTAACCATGACATAGGTTCTAAAAGGTAGTATATTTTATCTTGAACCCGAAAGACAGCAATAGATACAAAGGTTGGTACAGCAAGTACATCTCTCTTTTCTCAGATTCTGACCCCAAGGCTTTGAAAATTTCTTTGAGGAGTCTTGTCTCTTACAGACACTCTTCTGACTCCAGAGTTTAAGGTTCCCTTACAGATCTGCATATACATTACTACATTAATCGGGTTCCTAAATTTCAGGTACATACTAATTAGCATAAAGAAGTCTAACAATCCTACTGGTCATAGGCACCGACACCGTGGGTGCTCCAGGGCTCAAGCACCCACAAAAAATAGCAGGTACTCAGGACCCATCAGCCACATTGGTTCCAGAGCCCCTGGGGCTGGCCAGTGGAGCAACGAGCAGCTGGCAGGAGGCGTTTGGAGGAGGTGGAGAGGAGCAAGCAGCAAGCACACGGTGAGTGGGGCACAGCGAGGATGGAGCACCCACAGCAGGAAAGTCAGCACCTGTGCTACTGGTAGTATATTCAGAAAGTGTAATATGCTTCATTGTGTTTACATATTTTTGAGCAAAATTCACCCTTAAATCCTATATCCTTAGCCATTACTCTGCTAGACACTGAAGGATAATTTTACATAATTATTTATCACACTGAAACCTACATAACATCTTATGACACACCTGGAATATTTAAGGACTTGAAGCAGAAGTAAAGGAATCCTGATAGAGAAGTGAAAAGAACACTATCATACAATGGCCATGTATGTCAATATGCAGGAGACTTGCCAGTGAAGTCACTCCAATTCTGCACCAGAATGTCAATATTCAGCTTCAAACCTAACTCTGAATTTTTAAGTGGAATGGCTTTACTCTAGGATGCGAGTGGAAACAGTCTCCTCCAGTGCCTTCCAACAAGAGTACAAGAGGCAAGAAAATGAACTTAGTGACTCAGTGATTAGGCCAATAACTTAAGATAGTCTTTCCTTGTTGAAACATGCAGCCCTTTGAAAAGGAATCTTTTCCTTTATGGCCCTCCAAAGATTTTTCTTGTGCTTCAGGTCCTTGAACAATCTAAGTGTGGTACTAAGCTAGGACTGTTGACTATGAATAAGTGCTCTGAATACAATTTTTGTCATCAGACTCTTTTGTGGACTACAGGTAATCAACAAATAATTGATGACCTACCGTAAGGGGGTTTCAAAGGTAATATTGGGTGTTTTTAATAGAAGCCTTTGAGATTCTTCTTGAGAGGTAGAATGGGTAGAGGGATCCGGGTTATATGCAGAAGACCTCTAAAATGTCCCTGAAGATGAAGGTTTTCAAATGATCTTTTATCTAATAGGTACAAATTTGGCAGATGAGAAATGAAGCTCCAAAGAAGTTGCAGTAGATATCTCGAATCACAACTTATCTTATTTTCCTCAGGGCATAATATGAAATAATTGGAGAGCATGTCCATGCCAAGGGCTGAACTCAATGGGTATGGGGTTTATAATGTGTTAGTTTCATGTTGCATACAGAAATTTGCTCCCAGAAAGCCACAATCAATTCCTTTCCACCACAGATGGACATGGGATGTGTGCTAAGGAAATCCAGCTCTCAGCATTAAGAAGTTTAAAAGATCAGAGGACAAGGTAAAATAAGACCTATGTATATCAGTTCAACACTGAAACTGTCAAACTGAAAGTTAAATTTGCAGCAGATTAGATTATACAGAAAGGAAGAATGTTGTCCCCAAATTAGACATCTGCATTAATCTTACAGTTCACACTAGAATGTGCTGAAAAAATTTAAAATAATTTCAGGTATATGAAAGAAAGCTAAAGTCAAGGTAAATTTTTGTCACGGTGAGAGGCTGAATGATAAACCAAAAAGGTAAACTTTAAAGAATTTTCTTTTCTCCAATCTGCAAAGTGCATGAGGGTACATATATGCTGAGGCAAAGTGTCTGATGGTGTCTGGAATAGGCAATCTTAAGAGCAAGTAAAGGAATATAACAGCATGTCTGTTCTCAAATTCATGCCTGAACATGTCTTTTCTCAGTGCCTTGACCATTATGAACTGACAAGTAGTGTATTTACTTTTAAGTGCTCCTACCTACACTTGGGTCTCAATCTGGCTCTGACCACTCCTACCCCTAAGGCACTTCTCTTAGCACTTGTGTGGTTCAGACCGTAGCACATCTATATGAACCCTCTGGAAACAGAAATGAAGAACAGCATAGGAATAAGAACAGCTAGTGGGAGAGAAATATTGGTGTACCCAACCAGAATTAACTCTGCAAGGGCTGAGCCCTGGGAATGGCACCTGTTGAAATCAAATTAGTGAGCACCCATATCCTAGAAGATTTACAGACTAGAGTTTGCACGACATCTCTTGTTCTCCTACAATATGCAACCAAATGACAGGGCTTAGGTTCTGTGGAATGCCATTTATCTAAACATAGTCAGGAGATTTCATTTATATTAGGATTATATTTAGGATACTAACTGGATATATTATTGATCCTTGCCCCATCCAATTTTGGCTTCAGCAGCCTAGACAAAAATGTGATTTGAGAAGTGTCTGTTCCGGCTTTCTCTCAGAGCAATGCTGATAACCAGAGTTTATGAAAAAAAGTTTATATAAAATATTTAGTTGTACTGGCAACTTTGGAATCAGTACAGTTTGGAATAAGATTATATTTTGAGAAAAAAAAATCTGGAACTGGCATTCAGGATTTCTAGGTTCTATTCTTGGTTCTTTCCAGAAGGGACATTGAGACAGAAAAGGTTAAGCAACTTGCAGGATAAATGACCCAAATTCTACCTTTAAAGACATATTAGAAAAGTATATAAATGGTAATTAGGGCTAGTCCTTATACATAGCTAACCGAGCCATGTTAGCTAGACTAGAGCTTTGAAATAAAATCCTGTATTGTTAGAGAATTAGAGGTAATACTAATTGTATGTGGTTACTTACATCTTGTGAGATGTTAACCATGTAAACAGACAGGTCCTGTCTGTCACTATGTTATACTGATTCAAAGATCAAAAGGGAATATTAATATTTTGATGAAGCTTGGGTGTAACAATATCATGGTCTTTATTTCTCTTCGAAATTTGTAATAAACTACCCAGTGGTGCAAGTAGAAATCATTTCTTGCCAGTACTGCACTCATGGGAGGGACACAAGGAGGGGCACATGACCTCCCCACATGACCCTCCATGGGACTCCTCACTGCCCCACCCCCAACCCACCCCGCCTTTTGCCAAAGTGAAGAGAAAATTGTTCTCACTGTGAAAGATGGTGTTTTCAGTCACATGGGCAAGTTACATGTCCATCACCACCACCCACACTTTAGTTAGAAAGTTCACAGGAAGAGACAGGCTTTTTCCAGGATCCATTGTGAGCTAATGACATGTTTCAGAGTAGCAGCCGTGTTAGTCTGTATTCGCAAAAAGAAAAGGAGTACTTGTGGCACCTTAGAGACTAACAAATTTATTAGAGCATAAGCTTCACTTCAGATGAAGTGAGCTGTAGCTCACGAAAGCTTATGCTCTAATAAATTTGTTAGTCTCTAAGGTGCCACAAGTACTCCTTTTCTTATTGTGAGCTAAGTGTTCCTTAATGGGCCATTCAACTTGACTTGTCCCTTCATGTGCTGGCTAAATACCTTGTGGGCATTACCACAGGAGGTGTGAGCCGGAGAGACATCGTGCATCAACTATGAGAAAGGGACAGTGAGACTTTTTCCATTGGACCATATGAACTGGAAACAAACTCACTGAACATTAAATCTCACCAAATGAGCGTAAATCCATCCTCATCATCCTATCCACTCATACTCCACACCTGAACATAGCCATTATATGAACATACCCCCATATCTCAATTTCTATAATTTGACCCGTTAACCTTTTACCCCCGATCAGGGAGATTGCAGATTATGTCTTCCATATGCCACCTGTTCCTAAACTGAATTTCGCACCCCTTGACAATCTGTACCTTATTGTCAGATAACCAGAAACTTCTATGCTTAAACTCTGTACCGTTTTCTTTTTACTTCATCATCTTAATAAAATTAACATAGTTAATATTCATAACTTGAGATACCAAGATGATACATGCATAGAAATAGCATAATCATAAGTACCAGCTATTTCACATACATGACTATTCCCAAAAGAGATTCTGGAAAAAAAAAAAAAAAAAAATCGCACCATATTCCTAAGACCCTATGTGCCAACACCATGCCCCACTGGAGTTGTATCATCTGTTATGTAACAACAGAGATGGAGCCGGTGACATGACTTGGTTTAGCCTAAAAGAGCAAGGTTAATTTTTTCCTGTTCAGGTGTGACTGCACCTTTGAGCCTAGTCAGTGAGGGCATACTGGCACACATTCAGATTAATACTTAAACACAGAGACCATCTGTAAAATACAACCGATTTTTCATCTGTTGGATCTTTGTTCAATCTCACTCTGTTTCCACTATAAAAGGAGATATTATGCTTCCATATACAAAGAATAAAGCATACATTTTTTCAACCTCAAATGAGTTATTTTTGACAGAGAAAAACAAAAAGAAAATCTTCATGAGAGAACAGTCTGTATGTCTCCTGGTTTATGGACACCAAGCAACTCTGGGAACAAAATAGGCAATGAGCTCTGCAGAGGTGAAAAATTCCTAGAAATTGAAAGATACAAGACACACAAAACCTAAAACCATCACATCTACTGCACACAAAGATACTGAAAAGGGAAGGAATTTATGAATGGAGAACAGGAGAGGAAATGTAAAGAGAAAAGATTTATAGGAGAATCTTCCTTGATCTTTGAGTTCTCTTTCAGCCAGGTATAGTGCATTGTTCCTCGACAGTGGCTTATATACAATGATAATTCCCCCCGGTGCTTCAGTCCTATATTTGGCCTAACATACCTCCCAGTGTTACAAGGGGAAATTTATTTTTTTCCACTACTGGTTAGCCAAGTTTTCTTGTTGAATAATTAGATTGAACTCCCTTGTATGTTATTCTAGACAGAGACCTACATTCTTTCCCTGTTTTATTGTTTGGTATTAGATTCCTCTTGTAATGCCAGGTTCATCATCACACATTATTCCAGAACATGAAGGTCACATCTGGAAACAATAGCAGCAGAGATGTCACATGTGGAATAGAAAATAATAAATCCCCAGGGCATGTAGTCAGATATGGAGGGACAGAGTCTGCCCAGCCTGCAAAACTGCAAGAGCTGCTGCCCAAAAGTCAACCAGGCCACTTAGGTCCTTTAGTTCTTTACCCATACAGATTTCAGTCAGCTTCTTCATAGCACTGTTCATGAGTGGAGGACACTAATGACCAACTCCTGTACCTTTGACATGGTCCTGACCAACATAAAACAAAAACAACCTTAAACAAAACCTTTGTTTAAGGTTGTTAGCATGTGTATTGTGGTGTTAAGAATGAATGCAGCAGGGGGAAAAGGAGCAGAGCGCAGTCCCACCCCCCGCAGCCATGTCCTCCGGCAAGGCTACGCAGCCATGTGGGGGCAGGGGGTAGAGCTGCCAGCATGGGGCCATCCAAGGGCCCAGTGTCTTTCCGAGACCCTGTACCAGCTAGAAATCTCTTGCAGGTATGGAGTGTACTGCCGTACTTGCACTCCTGAAGCTACCTATAAATGGTGGGAGATGGGCAGTTGCCTTATGATAATCCATGCAGCTAATTACCAATGGTACATAAGAAATAGGAGGTTCTGCTTCAAAGCCACAATGCTTCACCCAAGGAATGCCGGCTGTCAAGAAGCTGCCAGAGAACTATAAAAACTCTTGGGCCCTGATCCTGTTATCTCAGATCTGCTTAAACTTTGAAGAGGGACGTTTGAGTCACAAGACAGAAGTCTCCAGTTCCCCAATATTGGACTATAACCTATGGAACTAATTCTGAAAGTTCTCTACTATGAAAGTGACATAAGAACTCTACTCATATCTGTACGTATGATGATCTTTTAACCAATACTCTTATTTTTAAATAAATCTTAGTTTAGTTAATAAGAATTGGCTGTAAGCATATATTTGGGTAAAGTCTGAAATATTCATTGACTGGGTGGACAATGTGTCCAATCCTTTGGGATTGGCAGAACTTTTTAATATGATGAACAAGATTTTCGGTCAGTCAGTCTTATTATATTTGACTTGGCTGTCTGGAGGGGGAAAGTCCAAGGTTGGATTGTTCGGAAGGAACTGTGTTTGGATAAAATCTGGGTAACTAGTAAGGTGTTGTAGAAGCTGCTTTGTTCCTGGTTTGGTGAATCTAATTATTAGAAATAACCCCAAGTTTTGGGGACCGCCTGCCCAATTCTTCGTAGTTTGCCCTGGTTGTTCAATCTCAGGATGCGCCCCCCCTCCCCCCCCACACCAGACCTATCCTATTCTTCATGGGAAATGGAGCATAAAAAAGTGGCAGCAACTGCACCAGGGTCTGGTACAAGCGAAATGTGTGTTTTCTTGCAGTTTGCACATGGGCATTTCCCTTATTTGTGATTCCCAACAAAGAGGGTGGCAACCACTCCTGTACATCCTGCCACCCCACTGCTGCATCTCTGTGTACAGTCAGTCCTCCAATACAACTGGACGCAAAATGAGTTACTTCAAATAGATCGAAACCAAGAGCACCTTATCACAGCACTGAAGAAGGCTGTTGCTTTTGTTTTTATTTTAAGCATTTTATGGGACTTATCAGCATTACAGTTACCAGGGCCATTGTGCCACTATGCTTTACAACTTCATTCAACTGAAGATCATTGCAGCACAACAATGGGAGAATGGTAAAGAGGAAAATCCTTTGATAGAAGATGTGACAGGAATACATGAAAAGCACCCTGGCGTAATACATGTATGTTTTCCAAATTCTGTACACTTCAACAAATGGAAATGGGCATGAAGTATTGAGTGAGCTTTCCTTACTAGTCTTAATTTTAAAGGGATTTTTTGGAGAGAGCAATGGGAATGGTCACCATTTAAAAAAAAAAAAAAAAGTCTTTCCTTTAACTTTCTCCACCCCCACCAATTCTCACTACAAACCAAATCTTTGAACCCTGGATAAAAAAAGTCCATAAACATGCTTTGCACTGGGATTCTCCTCACGGGACAGGTATAAGGAATCCTTCCATTACATATTATTCATGAACTATTATTGTTTTTATTATGGTAGCATCTATTGGTTCTAACCAAGTTAAGCCCCTCAGTGTATAGGTACTGTACAAAGAGAGAGATGGTTCCTTCCCTGAAAAGCTTACATTCTTAAGAGACAAGGCATAACAACTTACAAGCAGAGAAAAAAAAATGTGACGGATTCAACTGTCATGTGTTACCCACAAACTCACTACCAATGCAATCAGAACTCTAGTGGCTTTAGACTCTTGGTAGAATTGGCCGGAGTTAGCCAGCAGATCTACGAGACCTCATCCCTACACTGGGCCAAATTCCACTCAAAATTGCTAGGGAGAGCTTATGTTCTTCAGAGTCTGCTTGATCTATTTTTGCTGCTGCACATTTGAACGTTCACCTAATTTAGGACCTTCCATGCAGATAGAGGACAGCATGAGGTCAGGATGGAAGGAAGGCTGTGAGATATTTAACATGGCTAATTTTATTCCTGTCCATTTCTTAAGATCTGATCAAGTCTGTGTCAAACTTCCACTTTCATCTGTATCGCTGCTCTGATACCATCACCTTTTAAACTTCTAGTTGTTTCAGCTGCTACTAAGCATTGGCACAACTGGAATTAACCCTCAAGATAAAAATGCAGGCAGAATAGCCCAGGCAGGACATAAGAATGGCCATACTGGGTCAGACCAAAGGTCCATCCAGCCCAGTATCCTGTCTACTGACAGTGGCCAATGCCAGGTTCACTCCCTCTGGGGCACCTAACAGGTAATGATCAAGTGATCTCCTGCCATCCATCTCCTCTGACAAACAAAGGCTAGTGACACCATTCCTTACCCAGCCTGGCTAATAGCCATCAATGGACTTAACCTCCATGAATTTATCCAGTTCTCTCTTAAACCTTGTTATACTCCTAGCCTTCACAACCTCCTCAGGCTAGGAGTTCCACAGGTTGACTGTGGGCTATGTGAAGAACTTCCTTTTACTTGTTTTAAACCTGCTGCCCATTAATTTCATTTGGTGGCCCCTACTTCTTACATTATGGGAACAAGTAAATAACTTTTCCTTATTCACTTTCTCCACTCCACTCATGATTATACACCTTTATCATATCTCCCTTAAGTCTCCTCTTTTCCAAGCTGAAAAGTCCTAGCCTCTTTAATCTCTCCTCATATGGGACCCATTCCAAACCCCTAATCATTCTGAACCTTTTCTAATGCCAGTATCTTTTTTGAGATGAGGGGACCACATCTGTACTCAGTATTCAAGATGTGGGTGTACCATGGATTTATACAAGAGCAATAAGATATTCTCCGTTTTATTCTCTATCCCTTTTTTAATGATTGCCAACATCCTGTTTGCTTTTTTGACTGCCGCTGCACACTGTGTGGACATCTTCAGAGAACTATCCATGATGACTCCAAGATCTTTTTCCTGATTAACTGTAGCTAAATTAGCCCCCTGTCATATTGTATGTATAGTTGGGGTTATTTTTTCCAATGTGCATTACTTTACATTTATCCACATGAAATTTCATTTGCCATTTTGTTGCCCAATCACTTAGTTTTGTGAGATCTTTTTGGAAGTTCCTCACAGTCTGCTTTGGTCTTAACCAGTTTAGTATCATCTGCAAACACTGCCACCTCACTTCTAGTTTCATAAACTGCCTGTAGTAAAGCAATTACGATCTAACGAAATAAGCGGACTTGATTTTGGCAGGAATTTTTCATTTAGTGATCATGAAATTGAACTAAATGAAGTGCACAGCTGCCATCTAGTGGTCAAACAGTTAACATTAGTACACAGATGTCTCTAATCTTGCCTCTTTTCTACAGGTAACATCTATACTGCTTAGCACACATACCACCAAATAATTCCAGTGAATTTTAACACTTCCTGTGGCACACCACAGTGCATGCTAGACTAGGTCCTTTTATGATGGTCTAATATTGCCTATGGAATGGCATTTAGTTTGGTGGATATTCAGTGTCCTCAATCAGCCCATTGAGAGCTCTTTTTTAGGATCTATTTATGTGCCTTAAGATATAGAAACTACAATGGTTCAGGTCACATTACAAAAGTGTTGTAACAACCTTAAATAATCACAAAAATATTGTAGATTGAATCTTGGCACAGTCTCATAGCAAGGGCAGCTTCTTTCTGTCCATTCTTTCCAAACCAATCTTTAAATCCGAGGGGGGAGGGAGGCCGACATCCTGAAGTGCACTCCTTTCTAGCCTCTTTGCACTCTTAATATAGGATCATTTGAATTTAAAAAGAAAAAAAATGAGACTGGACCAATAACATAGTCCATCTGTTTTGGGATTCAAGGATAATATTGGGAATTTTTTTAAAGGAAAGATACTGTTCCTTAAAATTATGTGATTACACATTCAGAGCAAAATTTCTTAATGAATTTCACAAGACTTACTGCAAATAGCATACACCCTATAGCAACACACACAAAAAAAAAAAAAACTACCAGAAAAGCCGAGAAGTGACTACTCTTACATAATGTATAAACAGGGAATTCATTTTGATTTGTGGTTTATAGGGTATGCAACTGGTAATGAGTGAACTGCTAAAAGATCCAAGCTTCAACATATGAATGCAGTTTGGATAATCAAATAAGCTATATTCTCCAATTTCTTTTAGTTTGTTTCCAATAATGCAGCACTGAAATCTACTAAAGGGTCCCAATACAGCCCACTGAAATCAGTGTAGCAGGGTTGCCACTTTGGTGAGCAGGTGTAGTGCTCAGGGCCTGTTGCCCTGGTCTCACTTTTCACCCAATGTGCCCAGGACCCCATAGAGAAAGGATTCTACTCAGTCAGCTTTTGAATTGGTAAAACCCTAGTCCTGCTCATCCCAGGGCTAGGCAAACAGGAATCTGGGCTGGACAGGGGCTTCTGGGCCCTCCCACTCCACCAGGGCCCAGCCCAAGACCCTGAAAGTACAGGTTGGCCTGTTCTTGGCCCATCTCCTGTTCACCTTGCCCTGGGACACTGTCCACCCCACACAATGTTTCAGCTTGGGGCCTGGCCAATGTTTGATGCCTCACAAGGTATTTAGTCCTTTTCACCAAACCCCCAGAGTCTCAGGGCTGATGTAGACAACCCTCTCATGTCCCCATGTTTCTCCCTCTCTCGAGGTTGTGGGGAGGGAGAAAGACTGACAGCTGGATCACCTCAGTTAGAGCCTCTTCTGCTCCTGTCGCAGGGAAGCACTCATTCTGGAAATTGCTTCTCTCCTCCCCCTGCCAGGGCTGCTAGAGCCTTTTTAGAATGTTCCTTTTCCCAGGAGCATTCTCAGCAGCACCTGAGGGTATGGTACTCTACTACTAAGCAGCATCCTGGAACCCTCATATTCACCATTGTCATAATTATGATCGGTTTTGTACAAAGTATGCCTTGTGTGGTATCATTTTAAAAGTTTTGATCTGTTGAACATTATAATCCTGTTGGCTCATATGTGCTATCGTTGTATGTGAAGTTATGCTATGAGTGTGGTTACTGAAATATGGAGTAGCCAGATATGCTGATGGCCAATTAAAGGGAATCCACTTTCCCAGAAGCCATCCAAGAACAGTTCTCAGAGCACCTAGACAATGGATACTGTTTGATGTGGGCAGACCCCACATCACAAGCATCGATCTTTCCAACCAGCTAGAAGAAACTATCACTGGGCCTCTCCTCTCTTAACCCCATATTCAACACCTCAAAAAAACATCTGGAGGACAAACACTTTGAACTGAGGATGGTGGTCCCAGGCTGGAAAAGAGCCCCAGCCTGTGTATTGAAGATCTGTAGCCTGCTTGTACCATCTGTCAGCGTGAGACACTGCTTGATTCAAATCCTGTTCAGTTTGTAGAACCCTGACTGTGAATTTATTTTATTTCTTAGGTAACCAACTTTGATTGCACACCTGCTGCTTATAATCACTTAATAAAACCCATCTTTCTGTAGTTATATCTGTTTTATATTTTACCTAAAACAGTGCTTTTTAGTTGAAGTGCTTGGGAAGTCTCAGCTCAGTGTACAAAGGCAAGTGTGTGCCCTTTCCACATTGAGGGAGGGGGTAATTAACTTTTGTCCTAGTCAGAAGCCTGACCAGTGTGACTGTCCAATTCTGGGGTGCTGTACTGGGTGTTGGATCATATTAAAGAAGTTCTGTATTAAAAATCACAAATGAGTTTGATTCCCCATAGTTTAAATTCCAGGGTACTACTAATTAAGAGGTCTCTTGATTTTTGGTACTGTTTCTCTCCCTCCATGTGTGAAACTTGCAAGCTGCTAATTGTGTTAGTACATTTTAAGACAGTCTGTTCTCAAAGCAATTCTTTGTAACAACAACTACTCACCCAGAGAGACTCAAAGCAATACTCTGTAACAATACAAACAGCACCCAGAGACTCCCCCCACTTTTATTGTATTCGTCTTGCTTTGTTAACAATTATGATTAAAATAGAGATAGAGGATGGATGCTTGGTGTGGATAATAACTGAATGATCAGGGAGGGGCCAGCCTAAGAATCCAGTGTCCATCAGCTGAAGGAGTCAAGTGGAAATAACCAGAGGACCCCCGGAGAGCAGACTGGAATCCACCCAACCGCCTCAAGAATGGGAGAACCAAAGAACAAGATAACATCTGGCAGCACCGAGCCATCAGGAATGTGCCATCTGCTGATTGATTCAGCAACAGCATGATGAAGCAATTCCCATAGACTGGCATAGGAAGAAATTCCTATAACAATGGACTCTAGAAAGTGAGAACTTTGGGGTCTGATTCTGCAAACCAACTTCCAGGAGCGTCAGATGAACATCTGACAAGGCCTTGCTCCCTCCTCATGTCCAGACCACCTGGCTAGTGGCTTGGCATGAGCAACTCTCAAGCTGGTAACTATAATGACAACCTTGCAGAACCCGTGTGTATGAATGAATGTGAATAAATATATAACTAACTGCTTACTATAATTCTTTCTGTATTCACAATAAATGTGGCATTTTGCCTTTTCCCCTTTAATAAGATCCTGCTGGTTTTTATTTTATTGGTATAACATGGGGAGCTGTAGGGAACTGGCTGGAGCCTCTCTATTGTTGGCTCATGGTTGGCAAAGCATGTAACACAGTTGGGTGTGGCCCTGCCTGTGGAGGTCTGTGAAAGTGCAGTACCTGCCAGAGGTTTGTGAGTTAGCAACAGCACCACAGGGTGAGAGGGATACCCCAGATTGGTGGGACAGAGGGTTCAGCGATCTCATAGTCCAGTTGCACCCCAGGAACCTTATCACAGAGGAATAGAACTGGCCCAGTAACTGCTCCAGCCTTTCCCTGCCTCTCTGCCTTAGTGGAGGGGTTTGTAAATCCCATCGGAGGGAGTCTTTCCACTGACTTCATTGGGTTTCAGATTGTGCCTTGGACAACACCACCAAAGGTTTGGAAATACGATTATACACAGGATGACAGATTTAACTACTGTTTTGAAATCCAACTCGCATCTGTTGCGGCCTGAATATGTACACGAGTCTAGAGTTCCATAAATTCTATACACCTCTAGACTAATTCTGATTTCGGACTCCACAGTCTCTCATGTCTCAGCATCACCACTTTTTAGCCATTATTCCCATAAACATACTTCAGGTGATATCCTGGCCCCATTAAAGTCAATGGTAAATTTTAATTTTTAAGTTACAACGTTGCTAACACTCACATCAAACTAACAACTCTTTCCCAGACCTTTTTAATGTAAGTTGGAGCAGAAAAACTTTCCATTTTGTATGCATTAATTTCACAGAAATACTTGGCAGACATGAAGCTATAACTGTACAATAGCTATTCATGATGAAGTCCCCTATAAAAAAAATGCCAAAAAGGCATCCTGGTAATCTTCCCTGGTTTGCTGTCCCCATGTTGCAGTTAAACTCTGATCTTTACCTTCAGGCCTCAATACCTTCCAAATCCTGGTCTAGGTAACATGTTAACTGCCTAATGTAAACAAGGTTATGTGCCTTTAACACTTGTTCACGTGGTCAAGTTCAATCTGTGGAGGGAGCCCTTGGGAGTTCACCCGCTGCCAGGGCTAGTGTGTCAATTCAAAGAATTCCAGAATGGCTGTGAAGTGCTATAGTTGTGTAACCTAGATAAGAAGGGGATGTGTAGTAAAAGGGTCAGGAGAGGATGGTACTGTTTGGAAAAGGGTCACTGCAAGGAGGGGTGGGGGTTGTGTGAGGGGCATTGAAGAGAGGCTTGTAGGAGCTGTGGGTTGGATGGCTGCGAGCAAGGGGGGCTGTGTGGCAGTGCCAGTCGTTTTTTCCAACCCCACCTCCTGCCATCCATTCTCCCCCCCCCCACCACTGCTGTACCAGGGTGGAGTCACTGGATGCACCTGAGACAGATTCTACCTGCAGCACCATGCTGGGGCCCCACAGACTTGCCTCATTGCCACTGTTGGGCTCTGGGGACTCTCTGCTCCTCCTGCTGCCTGGCAGCCAGGTGGCTCAGTGCCAAGCAAGCCCTGGTACCACCAGAATGGGGCTTCACCTGGGCTGCGTACACAGGTGGCAGAGTGGCTCAGATTTGAGGTAGCTGAGTCCCCTCTAGTTCTAGCCACCCCGCCTATGCTTAGCAGTAGTAGTAGGGCCATGACTCAGGTGGCCCCACCACAGCTCAGGCCCCCTTTTACCATTTCTACTCTATCAATTTTTTGTATTATGTACCCTACATTCCACTCAACTACATGCCCCATACATCCTCCCACACTTTGATGCTACACCTTTTTCAATGCTGTGCTCTATACTTTGAATTGCCTCCTCCCCCTGTTCACTTGGGCCCAGATTGAGCAAAGCACCTAAACATGTGCATTGCAACCTTTTCTTTCATCATATCCTTCCTAACAGGCAACCTATTCTGGTTAGTACTATAATAGTGTTCTGCACTCCTTTGCCCTTGTGACAGAGTGCTGTTGGCAGCTATAAAATGAGCCCTTTGAAAGCCAGCATCCTGGTAACTTAGATCACCCAGGGCACTGGATGCAATTCGTGTAGTTGTGATTTGGAAGGGCAGAAGGGGTGAGCTAATTAGTTCAACAGCTGGGTAGCTGAGAAGAAAGCAAGCAGCATGAAAGGCTGAGTTAGAGAACAGGAAGGGGGCTCGATGGGACTACTGTTACTACTTATGCTCCAGGTACATCACACTGTAACAAAGGCACTTGGTGGAGGTACCTTGGTAGACTGCGCGTGTTGCTTAATTTACAGAGAGGGCCAGCCAGACCTCCCAGGAGCTGAAGGGGGAACCCGTTCACAGTCCCACATTACTAAAAACCTGTGTAGGATTTAACAACACAACGCAAATCATTTTACCCTGCAGGACAAACAAATTTTAAGTACTTTAACCTTCCCCCAAATGCTCTCTTCTTCCCACCTCCTGTATGAGGGGATATTTACTATGGTATTATGTGTAAATTATAATGTAAGTGCTTCTGCTCCCGGCCCTTGCTTTATCCCTGTGTCTGCCAATATCTAAACAATGAAATCAAAATAAATATTTTAAGAATAAACTCAAGGTAATTGCTTTCTATCACATCATTTTCTATCACATCAGTTTTAAATGCTGAATGATGTAGGTCCCAGACTGAATCTAGAATGCCTAGCAGAAGCACAACAAGGCTGGACCTGCTATACAATACTGCTTCTGTCTCCACACCCCCAGTGAAGTGGGGAAGCGGACTCTTCTACCCATCACCGCTCAGGTAACACACTTCCCCACTCCCTTTTCTGAGAAGATCTCTCTTCCCCTCTCCCCACTCAGCACCTCCATAAACCCAAACTCAAATCCAAGATTTTCAAAAACAGGCAAGTAAAGCTATACTATGGGTGTTTCATCCAGGACACATCACACGATCCATTGTCTATAGCCAAACCCTAAGATACAACCAAATTTGCTCCAATCCCTGAGACAGAGAAACACCTACAAGATCTTTATCAAGCATTCTTAAAAACTACAATACCCACCTTGGGAAGTGAGGAAACAGACTGACGGAGCAAGACAGGTACCCAGAAGTCACCTGCTGCAAGACAGGTGCAACAAAGAAAATAGCAAAACACACCACTGGCCATCACATACAGCCCCCAGCTAAAATCTCTCCAGCGATCTATAACCTATCCTGGAAAACAGTCCCTCTCTCAGACATTGGGAGGCAGGCCAGCCCTTGCTTACAGACAGCTCCCCAACCTGAAGCAAATACTCACCAGCAACTGCACACCACAGAAACACTAGCCCAGGAATCAATCCCTGTAGCAAATCTCGTTGCCTACTCTAGCGACTCCATCAGAGAACCCAACCACATCATCAGGGGCTCATTCACCTGCACATCTACGAATGTGATATATGCCATAATGTGCCAGCAATTTCCCTCTGCCATGTACATTGGCCAAACCGGACAGTCTCTACATAAAAGAATAAATGGACACAAATCGGACATCAGGAATGGTAACATACAAAAGCCAGTAGGACAATCTTCCAGGACATTCTCCAACACATTTAAGTAGCCATATTTGAACCAAAAAAAACAAAACCCACCCACACACTTCAGAAACAGACTTCAAAGAAAATGCAGAACTAAAATTCATTTGCCAATTTAACATCATTAATTTGGGCTTGAATAGGGACTGGGAGTGGCTGGCTCACTTAAAAAGAAAACAGCTTTGCCTCTCCTGGAATTGACACCTCCTCCTCAATTATTGGGAGTGGACTACATCCACCCTGATTGAACTTGCCCTGGCAACACTGGTTCTCCACTTGTAAGGTAATTCCCTTTTCTTCACATGTCAGTATGCAATGCTGGCATCTGTAATTTTCACTCCATGCATCTGAAAGAGTAGTTTACAACCCAGGAAAGCTTATGCCCAAATAAATCTTAGTCTTTAAGGTGCCACCGGACTCCTTATTGCTGTGGGTGAAGTTTTCAAGAGCACCTAAATTAACTTAGGAGCCTAAGTCCCTTTTTCAAGTGACTTAGACACCCCAGCATCCAAAACTGAGACTTAGGTGCTGACTTATTTACCTACCCATAATTAGGCAACTAAATAAGTGAGCCGTTTGTCAAAGTGCTGAGCACCCCTCAACAGGAGATACTGGAGCCTCTGAAGTTTCGAGAGGGGAAGATCTGGCCTCTTAGCAGGGTGCCTAAATAGCTAGGAACCTAATTTTAGTCTTATTATTTAATCGTGGCCTGAATTCTGATCTTTCCCTTTGCTCTTCCACTGCCTCCTCCCTGCTCCCTCCCACCCCGTTCCCAGTCCCGGCAGCCAACAGCTCTGTGGGCGTTTAGCAGGGGGCAGTGGCTTCCGCGGGGCTTCACTTTCCTAGCGCTCACGTGCCCCCAAGCAGCACGTGCCCACCAGGGCGCGTTACAATTTGCACACGAGCACGGCCGAAAGCGGCCTCGCCGCGACCGTCTCCAGGTGCGAGCCCCTGCGCGGAGCGGGGATCCCAGCCGCCCGTGCCCGCGGGTGTTGGGAGGAAGGTCAGTGGGCGCGTGTCTGCCACGCAAGGGGCGGGGCGGGGCCGCGGCCCTCCGCGTCCCGCCGGCCGGTGCAACGTTGCACGCCGGCCTGCGGCCCCGCTTAGGCCCGCCGGAGCAAAGGCTCGCGCCGCTGGCCGGGCGGCAGGCCGAGGCTGAGCGCTGCGGGTGCCTCTGCGCGCAGGCGGGCCGGGGACGCCGGCGCCTGCCCCAAGGTTCTTCTGCGAACCAGCCAATGAGCGAGCCCCCAGCCTGACCCGCCGCGGCCTGCTCCGGGGGCCCCGCCGGAGCGAGGTCTCCTGCCCAGTCAGGGGCGCCTGCTTGCAGGGCGGCTCCACCAATTTTGCCGCCCCAAGCAGCTGCCGCCGAATTGCCGCCGCGATTCGCGGACTGCCGCCCCAAGCATCCGGGGAAGGGAAGCGAGCTGTAGCGCAGGAAAGCTTGTGCGCAAATAAATGGGCGAGTCTCTACGGTGCCACAGTTTTTTCGCGAACAGTTTATAGTAACTTGAGAACGTGCATTTGATGCATCCAAATTCACCTACCTGTTGACTTACTAGGTGGGTCAGTAACAGGGCCTTTCCTTACATTTGCGTCTGCGGTTGCCTGCAATCAGATAGTCACAAGTAACGTTAACGTCACTTCTGAATTCTACCCTGCTTCCTTGTGCACAGCGAGCTGTGTTCCTTTCTGGTGCAACACTGAATAGGCAACAGATCCATTTGGACTAGTATTTCAAAAGTGATGTTTTTGGCCTGGGGGAAAGATGAATTCTAGGTCCTGCAGGAAGAGTATTTCCCTAGCCTGGGAGGTCTGGCTGGCCCTCTCTGTAAATTAAGCAACAGGCGCAGTCCACCAAGCCCTAGCCACATACATTTCTATGTGAAATATTTTCTAGAACACACAGCAACCGATTCTGGTCTCACACTAGTGTAAGCGGGAATAGTCTCACTGAAGACAATACAAATGACACTATTGGAAAACTGGTGGAAGTGAGAGCAGAATTAGGTCCATGCTTTTGATACCGAGTTTGGAGGTGGATTTTTCCAGTGAATCCTAAAAGAATGTCAATCCTCCTAGCAGCTTTCAAAAAACAAAAGCGTCAACCTGTTGAAGATGGATCGCATCACTTTCCTTTCCAGAAGCCCTCAGCCAACAGTCATTCTGGTCCAGTGATGGTCTAACACGGGGTGGGCAAACTTTTTGGCCCGAGGGCCACATCAGGGTTGTGAAACAGTAGGGAGGACTGGGTAAGGAGGGCTGTGCCTCTGCAAACAGCCTGGCCCCTGCACCCTAACTGCCCCCCCATAGAACTCCTGACCTATCCAACCCCCCCATGGTCCTTGTCCCCTGATTGCCACCTCCTGGAACCCCCCACCCTAACCACCCCCCTAGACCCAACCCCCTATCCAACCCCCCCATCCCCTGACTGCCCAGACCCCTATCCACACTCCTATCCCCCTGACAGGCCCCCCCAACCCATCCAACCCCCTGCCCCACTCCTTGTCCCCTGACCCTAACTGCCCCCCCCAGGACCTCACCCCCATCCAACCCCCCCCCCACTCCCTGTCTCCTGACCACCCCCAAACCACCACCCCATCCAACCACCCCCGACTATCCCTCAGGACCTCCTGTCCCCTATCCACCCCCCAACCATGCCACTCAGAGCAGCAGGACAGGCTTATTGGAAAGCCTGGGAAGTGGGCAGGCGCAAGCCACACTGTCCACAGAGCTGCAAAAAAGGAACAGCAGGGGAGAGGCCAGGGGCTAACCTCCCAGGCCAGGAGCTCAGGGGCTGGGCCAGATGTGCCAGCAGGCCATAGTTTGCCCACCTCTGTTCTAGTAGCTTTACCTGTTCTTGTAGCTTGGCCCTCCAGCCAGTTCCCTTCCAGGATAATAGACAGCCCAAGAGACAATCCAGTGTCCTTGCATCTGATCCTTAACCCCAGGTCTGAGCCCCATGGGCCTTACACCATGCTCTTCAGACTATAAGTTGTTCTTGTCATCACAGGTCTTCACACTCCTTCCCAGTCACTGGTAGGCAAGCTCAGGCCCACTTACTATGCCAAGCTCCAGTTTAGAGGCCTTAGTGTAAGTGCTATCTTCTCAGTCCCTTCTTGAGCTCTTAGTAAAAATCAGTGCGTGCGTGCATGCATGGACGCATGCACATGCACGCACACACACACATCCCCCTTCTTCATAGAGATCCAGGTCATACCATCCCCACTCAGTGCATCCTCCTTGCCTTACAGGAGCCTTCCTATTCCCCACAGGCCTGTCTAGTACCAAGAAGGTGACTATAGTATTTTTCTCTACAACCACCACCTACTCCAGACTGCCTCTTTTTATAGCATCACCTAGCTGGGCCTCATCTTTTAATTACACCTGGGCCACCTCCAGGTGCAGCCTGGTGGGTTAATTGACCTACATTAATCCTTTCACCGCCTCTGTGGGGTA
This sequence comes from Dermochelys coriacea, assembly GCF_009764565.3. Lineage (NCBI taxonomy): Eukaryota > Metazoa > Chordata > Testudines > Dermochelyidae > Dermochelys > Dermochelys coriacea. The sequence goes on along the minus strand of NC_050071.1, from coordinate 72,146,627 downwards.
GGCACCTCATCACACATTGTTCCCAGGATGATTTTTGTATTCTGATAGGGCAGTAGGAGTTTTTAATTGCATGGTGATGACAGGAAGTTTGAGAATTTTAAGAAATACTAAAATTCTCTCTTCCAGCTTTGAGGACTACCACAGAGTTTTATCCCTTTGGTCTTTTTACATGTTTTCTTGGTTTGGTTCCGTCTCTTGTAATCCATAAACACAAACAATGCAAGAGATCTTCTGAAGCTCAGACTGGCACAATATTCCTCTCCAGCTGGGGGACAGAAAGACGAGATAACATACTACCCAGTTTGTTCCCTTCTCAGACAGATTAGGACCTAGCAAGTTGTAAGACTGGGACCATCCATAATAATATTTTCCTTAAGTTCTAGACACAGTTCAGTCTGCCTATGATTATGAAAAACAATGCCTGTTGCTACACTGGGGAGCTTTGGTATGCAGAAGTACAGGGCGCACACAGGAGGTTTTCTTCTACTGCAGTACGAGACCCTGCAGTTTGAGAATGAAAGGATATTTTAATTGGGTTGTTCATATAAATACAAATAACAGTTAGAAATAACATTACAAACAGGAAGACATTCACTAAAGCAACATTGATTGCTATGTGTTAGTAATCTATAAAACATAAATACAACCATGTACACTTGATTGCTCCAAACTTTGAAATAATTTTCTTATTTTTTGCCCAGTAGGTGAATTTTTTCTTCACTGTCATTACTAATTGACCTCAGTTACTCTTGTTCTCTGTGAACTGATAAGTATTTCCTAACCATGAAAGATGTTCAGGTTTTGAAATTTGTTTTCCTTCTGCACTGGAACAAAACTAAAACCTTTTCAAATTGTTCACAGCTAGGGAGAGTGGGAGAAAGAGCTTCCTAATCACTGGGCTATTGGCTATTCTGAATGGGTAGGTGTCTCCCTCCCTGTCTCCCTCCAGCCTTTTACATCTGATGGAAATTACATCTGATGGAAACTGTAGTAAGGTCCTTTTGGAGGCAAAGGAAAAATCAGTTTGAAACATTTTGAAAGACATTCACAATTATGCAATTTAAACCACATCTCTGTCTCCTAGTCAGACAAGCGTTGTGCCATATTGTGATGGCTTGCATAAGTAAGAGAACTTAAATGCTATACTTTATTCAGCTAACAAAACAAAGCTGGATTCTCATTAGAAAGAGCTGATGGTTGCTTCAGATCTGTCACTCTTGTCTCGTAATTTGTCTTTAATTTACAGTAACTTTTGCTTTTTGGGACAAGTGACATAAGTGAAGCATTCAGTTCATCTCATTCTCTCATACACCTCCAAATTCTCCTGATAAATGTGGCATGGCTATTTATACTAATCTTAAAATCCAAGGGCTTGATCCAAATCTAACTGAAATCAATGAGAGTCTTTCTGATGACATTATTGGGTGCTGGACTGGACCCCAGAGGAATAAATCCTAGAACAACTGGAATGTATATACTATAATTATTTAATGTAATAACCTGAAATGCTTTATAGATTCTTTTCTTCATTGTGTGGTATATTATCTTAGAAATACAGCATTTCATTCTCTACTGTGAAGTTTGTTTGTTTTTTGTCCATTTTCGTTTGACAATTTCATTTTTCCCTTCCCCTCCTTGTCTTTTAAATGAACCCAATATAGAGCTGCTACTTACTTCCTTTTTTATGTGTGTGTGCATCAGAATTCTTGATGTTCCCCAGAAATGTATATGACTCTCAAAGCAGTGCTGGTTAACTACTACAGCAGAAACAAAAGAGTGTGTGAGAGAGAGAGAGCACAAAACCACTATACATTGTTTTGTGAATGGGCTCCCCAAAATAAGAGTCATCAAAACATTCATTAAGAACATTTAAAAAAAGCTATTTTGAATCAATATGAAGGAATTCATTTTAATTAGATTAAATTGTGAGTTTAACAATGTGGTATTCCCCCATTTTAATTATCTTACTAAATGGCACAGTTAAACAGATTGTATGTTGAAAAAGTTTTTTACTGATGGATATTTTTAATGTGTTTACAATCCAATGTCATGAACCATGTTGAAAAGTGATATTTCCTTTTTCCTTCCTTTTTCTAGCCAGTTGTGTCCCGTTTAACTAATGAACTGAATTGCTGCTTGTCTTATAGACATGAATTATTCTCATTTCATCACTGCAGTAAGTGCAGCAAGAAAGGCATCTCCAATAAGACTTCTGAGTGAGTATACACTGGTCACCCCTCACTAACAGCTCCTAAACCGTATTGCCCTATCTTCTCAACTCAGCTATGACACTGCAGATAAATAGCAGAGCAGTCTTACAAGAAAACTGTGGGCAATTATAACCTAATACATACATAGCTAACAAATATGCTGTGTGTCTTATTTGCTTTCAATGGGTAAAGGCAGAGGTAGCTGAGATAGTTTGCATTTGTTCCATAAAATGAATACACATTGTACCCAATGGAAACCACCCCACACAGAGAAAAGAAATGAAAATAGTAACACTGTTTAATTCTTTTCAATTCATGCCAAAAAATATTTCTGCTAATGCCCCTGCTTCTGGAGTTGTGGCCATTAAACTGTGATTTTTGTTGTTGAATTTTTATTTGTTGTACAGGACCATTTGACTATTAGAAAAGATGAGACTGACCTTCAGGAGGACCTGAAAGTCAATCTCATCTTTCCTCACACTTCTGACTGCCTTAGCCTGTCACTTGAAGAAGACTAAGGCTTAAGGCCAGAAGTGACAATCATGATCGAGTCTGATCTCCTGCATATCACAGAGCATGCAGAAACACCCCAGGTTGAAAACCACAGGGCCTTAGTAACAACCAGTTTATATTCCCCTTATTTTGTAAACAGTGGATTAGAGAGAAGAAGTGTGTTTCTTCCCCCACTTTTTAACAAATAGAGGTGAAAGTTATATTAAATCTTGTATAGGAATAAACACTTGAAAAGACAAGCCTTTATGAAGACACATCTCTTCATTTAGCACTTTTGCATATGTTTCAATAAAAAGTGAGCATGCAGAAACATTCCAGGTTTAAAAACACAGAGAACCTGTTTATTAAAGGAAAGGAGTACTTGTGGCACCTTAGAGACTAACAAATTTATTAGAGCATAAGCTTTCGTGAGCTACAGCTCACTTCAGCGGATGCTGTAGCTCACGAAAGCTTATGCTCTAATAAATTTGTTAGTCTCTAAGGTGCCACAAGTACTCCTTTTCTTTTTGCGAATACAGACTAACACGGCTGCTACTCTGAAACCTGTTTATTAAAGTAAATTATAGTGATAAAAACGTTTTCCCTAGGTTTTAGACTAACATGGGTTATTTTTTAGTAAGCACAATATGAAACAACAGGCTTTTGCAGCAAAGCCATTGTTAGCAAAAACAGCCTCTGTGATCAGAGAGAAGAAGGTTGTTTCTTCATCTGCTTTTTAACAAACACAAGTTAAAGTTACATTAAGTTTTGTAAATGAATAAAGCTCTGCTTTATATTTACTTGAAAAGACAAACCTATCTGAAGAAACAACCCTTTATTTACAGGGGTGTTTCAATAAAAAAGAGCATGCAGAAGCATCCCAGGTTTAAAACCCCAGGTTCTTAGTAACAGACAGTTTATATTCCCCTTATTTTGTCAACCTCTGGATCAGAGAGAAGAAATTTTTCTTTCTTTTAAAAAAGAGAGGTGAAGGGTAAGGGTAAGGGTATAAACACTTGAAAAGACAAGCCTATAGGAATACACATTCCTTCATTTAGCCCCTTAGGCATAAGTGTTTCAATAAAATGTGAGTCTGCAGAAATAGTTCAGGGTTTAACAACACAGAAAACCTGTTTATAAAAGTACTGTATAGTGATAAAAAAGTTTCCCCCTAGGTTTTAGGCTAGCACTGGTCATTTTTTTTTTTAGTAAGGACAGCTTGAAACAGCAGGCTTTTGCAGCAAAGCAGCTGTCAGCAAAAACAGCCAGCCAATAGATCGGAGATAAGAAGGCTGTTTCTTTGTCTGCTTTTTAACAAAGTTATATTAAGTTTTGTAAAGGAATAAACATTTTTAAAAGAGAAGCCTATACGAAGACAGAGCCCTTTTATTTAACATTTTTACATGCGTGTTTCAATTTAAAAAAAATAAGCATGCAGAAAACACCCCAGAGTGAAAACCACAGATCCTTAGTAACAGCTAGTTTATATTCCCCTTGTTCTGTAATCCAGTGGATCAGAGAGAAGTTTATTTTCCTCCCCATTTTTTTAACAAATCCATGTGAAAGTTATAGTAAGCTTTTTATTTTCCTAGGGCTTTTAGATTTAAGTATGAATTTTTCAGTTGCATTATCAGAATGTCTTTGTTTTTAAATGTTTGCAACCCGTGTGCTGAGACACAGATACAAGCTCCTGTGTTTGTTTTGGATCCATAGATTTTATTAAAATATTACAACACAGGCTGGAGCTGAAGCTTTCTCTAAATTTTAAAAACAGATAAGTCTAATTAGGCTAGCCAGTGCTCCATGCACTATAGTCTGCCTTAGCAAGGCTCTAGGGGTCACTCCTTCAGTTTTCTTGTTTTTTTTACACAGACTTCTTTCCTAACATTTTAAATGCTGTTAAAGTGTTAAAAAATGGTGAGATTGCATTGAAAGATACTTTATGAAAGTTATAACAAGTATTTTATTCCATTTACTGATTGTAAAAGACAAAAAACACTGCTTTGTGACTGCGTGAAGCTTAAGAGATAGCCTATCTGAAGAATACCCTCACCCCTTGACTTTTCCCCCATACTTTTAACACTTGGTAAACATGCAGTGTTTCATTATATAAAGATTTTTAACATGAAAATACAGAATTGACTTAGATGTAAAATAAGATGACCTTTTTAAAGGTTATTCTGTATGCAGTGAGGCCTATTTGAAGCATTATGTTTTTTTTAAAGTTTATTATGAAAAAGCAGTATTGACTGAGCTGTAACAAAACAAGACCCCTTTTAGGGATATTTTGTAGAAGTTTAGTGAACTAAAAAGGCTTAAGATACTAGCCTGTCCTTTCAAAAATAGTGTTTTTAAAGTACCAAAACAACAACTGGGTAAGAATATGAAAACTGGCAATGGAGGGGAGTTTACATATGTGTTTTAATCAAAAAACAAGATGCTTTTTAAAGTTTGGATTTATACAAAAAACACAAGAAAAAATAGCTTATGTAACGTTTAGTTGCATTTGTTAAAAAGTTTGGGAAAGAAGCAGACTTCTTATTTCTGATCCACTGACGTACAATCGCTGTTTTTGCTGACGGGCTTTGCTGCAGCTTCAAGTTGTGCTTACTAAAAAATAGCCGATGTTAGTCTAAAACCTAGGGAAAAACTTCTAAAAATTGTTTGTTACTAAAAGCTTATGGTTTTAACTTTTATTAAAGCCTCTATGTAAAAGGTCTACATTGCAGGAAAAATGCTTGGGGATCTGTATTTTTAGATAAGAATAAGGCAGTTAAAGGGGGGCGGGGGGAGGAGAGAAGGGAGTTGGCTCTGGTTTAAAATCTTGGGACTGTAGGATTGATTCAGGAAAATGAATTCTGTGATGCTGCCGTAAAATAACATCTGATTGGTCCAATCCAAAGGCGATGATAACAAGTCTGAGGGGCAGTAAATCTGGGAAGTTGGTTCATTCGGCAGAAAGACTGGAAGGGTAAAAGCTCTCTCTCTCTCTGATTCAATCACGTGCAGTCTTTCTTTTCTCTTTTCTTGCCCTGTTCTCTCTTTTAACCTCTCTTTATATGTTTCTCTTTTATTTAACTCTTTTGAAATGCCTTTTTCTTAACCTATCCTTGTATGTAGTAGTTTGAATGCTTTTCTATTAACTTTTTTACCATTGGCTTACTAAACGGGATCTGCCTTAGTAAATTCCCTCTTTTTTTGCTATGTGTGTTTTTCTTAAACCTAGCTTTTAATATTATTTAATGTTTTTAAATGCTCTTTTCTTAACCTTCCCTGATATTTAATAGTTTAAGTGTTTTTTCTTTATCTACCCTTGAATTTAAATGCTTTTCTGTTCACTTTTTTACAATGTGCTTACTAAACAGGGAATTAGTAAATTCCCTTTTTAAACCTAGTTTTTAATATAATTTAATGTTTTAAAGGCTCTTTTCTTAACCTAACCTGATAGCAAGTAGTTTAAATGCTTTTTTCTTAGCCCCCCTTTATAGTTTTTGTCCAGGTGCTTACTAAACAGGCTCTGACCTAGTAAATTTCCTTTTTAAACCTAGCTTTAATATTATTTAGCTCTTTTCTTAACCTATCCTAATAGTTAATAACCTTTTTTATATTTATTTCACATTTTTCTATTCTTGAATAACATGCCAAACTAGACCTTTACAATCCTCTCTCCACTTCCCCAAATAACTTTTCTTTCCTTTTTTTCCTCTAAACCTTACCCAAACTTTCTTTTTTCATCTTTAAACTCTCTCACTCTGTTCTCTCAACATTTTTCTCTAAATGTATCCAAGCACAAACACACAACACAAGAAATTTTTTTTTCAAAATGGCCAACAGCGCCAAACTTTGGCGCCAATAGAAACAGGGTTGGAGGGAGGGACATAAACCCCAGAGCGTGGAAACCTGTCAAAAATAAATGGTGATAAATACTATCAAGCCATATACTACTCATGATGTAAAGGCTTCAAGTTACAAAGAATCCACCGTTTACTCTAGTATATTACTCTTACCAGCCATATTGATATGCTGAGTAGCTCCTGTACCTATCAACTTCCTTGGCTGTTTACTCCATTACTGCTTCTTACTTGCCCCACTCTGTGCAGCTAGCTCTAAATTCATACTGTACACCAATGGTTCTCAACCAGGGGTATGTGAACCCCGGGGGTACATAAAGGTTTCCAGGGGGTACATCAACTCATCTAGATATTTGCCTAGTTTTATAACAGGCTACATAAAAAGCACTAGCGAAGTTAGTATAGACTCGAGCATACTTGAGCATGCAAGGATGTAATCAGGAAGGCCAAAACACAACTGGATTTGCAGCTAGCAAGGGGTGTGAAGGGTAACAAAAAGGGCTTCTACAGATATGTTAGCAACAAGAAAAAGGTCATGGAAAGTGTGGAACCCTTAATGAATGGGGGAGGCAACCTAGTGACAGATGATGTGGAAAAAGCTGAAGTACTCAATGCTTTTTTTGCCTCTGTCTTCACAGACAAGGTCAGTTCCCACATTGCTGTCCGGGGCAACTCAGTATGGGGAGGAGGTGAGCAACCCTCAGGGGTGAAAGAACAGGTCAAGAACTATTTAGAAAAGCTGGAATGCACAAGTCCATGGGTCCAGATCTAATGCATCCAAGGGTGCTGAGGGAATTGACTGATGTGATTGCAAAGCCATTGGCCATTATCTTTGAAAACTCATGGCAATTGGGGAGTCCAGGACAATTGGAAAAAGGCAAATATAGTGCCCATCTTTTAAAAAGGAAAGAAGGAGAACCCAGGGAACTACAGACCAGTCCCCTGGAAAAATCATGGAGCAGGTCCTCAAGGAAACCATTTTGAAGCACTTGGAGGAAAGGAAGGTGATCAGGAACGGTCAACATAGATTCACCAAGGGCAAGTCATGCCTGACCAACCTGATTGCCTTCTATTTTGATGAGATAACTGGCTCTGTGGACATAGGGAAAGCAGTGGACGTGATATATCTTGACTTTAGCAAAGCTTTTGATACAGTCTCCCACAGTATTCTTGCCAGCAAGTTAAAAAAGTATGGATTGGATGAATGGACTATAAGGTGGATAGAAAGCTATCTAGATTGTCGGGCTCAACAAGTGATCAACGGTTCAATGTCTAGTTGGCAGCCGGTATCAAGTGGAGCACCCCAGGGGTTGGTTTTGTTCAACATATTTATTAATGATCTGGGGGATGGGATGGATTGCACCCTCAGCAAGTTTGCAGATGACACTAAACTGGGGGAAGAGGTAAATACGTTGGAGGGTAGGGATAGGGTCCAGAGTGACCTAGACAAATTGGAGGATTGGGCCAAAAGAAATGTGATGAGGTTCAATGAGGACAAGTTCAGAGTCCTGCACTTAGGACAGAAGAATTCCATGCACAGCTACAGGGTGGGGACTGACTAGCTAAGCAGCTGTTCTGCAGAAAAGGACCTGGGGATTACAGTGGATGAGAAGCTGAATATGAGTCAACAGTGTGCCCTTGTTGCCAAGAAGGCTAACGGCATATTGGGCTGCATTAGTAGGAGCATTGCCAGCAGATTGAGGGAAGTGATTATTCCCCTCTATTCGGCACTGATGAGGCTGAGGGAACTGGGCTTGTTTAGTCTGCAGAAGAGTAGTGGAGAGGGGGATTTGATAGCAGCCTTCAACTACCTGAAGGGGGGTTCCAAAGAAGATGAAGCTCATCTGTCCTCAGTGGTGGCAGATGACTTAACAAGGAGCAGTGGTCTCAAGTTGCAGTGGGGGAGGTCTAGGTTGGATGTTTGGAAACACTATTTCTCTAGGAGGTGGTGAAGCACTGAAATGGGTTACCTAGGGAGGTGGTGGATTCTCCATCCTTAGAGGTTTTTAAGGCCTGGCATGACAAAGCCCTGGCTGGGATGATTTAGTTGGTGTTGGTCCTGCTTTGAGCAGGGATTGGACTAGGTGACCTCCTGAGGTCTCTTCCAACCCTAATCTCCTATGATTCTATGACTAAAATTTCATACAGACAAAAGGAGAAAGTAAGCAATTTTTCAGTAATAATGTGCTGTGACACTTTTGTATTTTTGTCTATTTTTGTAAGCAAGTAGTTTTTAAGTGAGGTGAGCCTTGGGGGTACGCAAGACAAATCTGACTCCTGAATTATCACAGATTGAAGTGTCACTAGAGGAGGTTTTGGAATTAATTGAGAAACTTAACAGTAACAAGTCACTGGGACCAGATGGCATTCACCCAAGAGTTCTGAAAGAACTCAAATGTGAAATTGCAGAACTATTAACTATGGTTTGTAACCTGTCCTTTAAATCCGCTACTGTACCCAATGACTGGAAGATAGCTAATGTAACGCCAATATTTTAAAAGGGCTCTAGAGGTGATCCTGGCAATTACAGACCAGTAAGTCTAACGTCAGTACCGGGCAAATTAGTTGAAACAATAGTAAAGAATAAAATTGCCAGACACATAGACGAACATAAATTGTTGGACAAAAGTCAACATAGTTTCTGTAAAGGGAAATCATGTCTTACTAATCTATTAGAGTTCTTTGAAGGGGTCAACAAACTTGTGGACAAGGAGGATCCAGTGGACATAGTGTTCTTAGATTTCCAGAAAGCCTTTTACAAGGTCCCTCACCAAAGGCTCTTACGTAAATTAAGTTGTCATGGATAAGATGGAAGATCCTTTCATGGACTGAGAACTGGTTAAAAGACAGGGAACAAAGGGTAGGAATAAATGGTATTTTCAGAATGGAGGGGGTAACTAGTGGTGTTCCCCAAGGGTCAGTCCTAGGACCAATCCTATTCGACTTATTCATAAATGATCTGGAGAAAGAGGTAAACAGTGAGGTGGCAAAGTTTGCAGAGGATACTAAACTGCTCAAGATAGTTAAGACCAAAGCAGACTGTGAAGAAATTTCAAAAAGATCTCACAAAACTAAATGATTGGGCAACAAAATGGCAAATGAAATTTAATGTGGATAAATGTAAAGTAATGCACATTGGAAAAAATAACCCCAACTATACATACAATATGATGGGGGCTACTTTAGCTACAACTAATCTAAACTAAGATCTTGGAGTCATTGTGGATAGTTCTCTGAAGATGTCCACGCAGTGTGCAGCGGCAGCCAAAAAAGCAAACGGGATGTTAGGAATCATTAAAACAGGGATAGAGAATAAGAAGGAGAATATCTTATTGCCCTTATATAAATCCATGGTACGCCCACATCTTGAATACTGCATACCGATGTGGTCCCCTCATCTCAAAAAAGATATACTGGCATTAGAAAAGGTTCAGAAAAGGGCAACTAAAATGATTAGGGGTTTGGAACGGGTCCCATATGAGGGGAGATTAAAGAGGCTAGGACTTTTCAGCTTGGAAAAGAGGAGACTAAAGGGGGATATGATAGAGGTATATAAAATCATGAGTGATGTGGAGAAAGTGAATAAGGAAAAGTTATTTTCTTGTTCCTGTAATATAAGAAGTAGGGGCCACCAAATGAAATTAATGGGCAGCAGGTTTAAAACAAAAGGAAGTTCTTCTTCACACAGCTCCAAGTCAACCTGTGGAACTCCTAGCCTGAGGAGGTTGTGAAGGCTAGGACTAGAACAGGATTTAAAAGAGAACTGGATAAATTCATGGAGGTTAAGTCCATTAATGGCTATTAGCCAGGGTAAGGAATGGTGTCCCTAGCCTCTGTTTGTCAAAGGGTGGAGATGGATGGCAGGAGAAAGATCACTTGATCATTACCTGTTAGGTTCACTCCCTCTGGGGCACCTGGCATTGGTCACTGTTGGTAGACAGGATACTGGGCTGGATGGATCTTTGGTCTGACCCAGTATGGCCATTTTTATGTTCTTAAAGAGGTGCAGTAGTCTGGAAAGGTTGAGAACCACTGCTATACATGTTATTGTTGATAGCTGATTGTTCCATATGGCAGGAAAAAATGCTCTTGTACTGCCAGCTGAGGTCTACATGGAGCCAGTTGCAAAATAAGGGCCTAAAAACATACAGCTTTTGTAAATGCTTTTAGCCTACATCCCATCACCTCCTCACTGTGGGCCAAATTCTTCCCTGGGGTGTAGGCTGGCAATTGCCATTTCACTTCAGTGGGCATTATGTGCATGAACTCGGGTAAAATTTAGATCTTCTTTGTTTTTCTAGCTGCTCTTTATTAACCTGCTTCAAGTGGTATTTTGGTAACTTCCAAATTTATAAACAGAAACATTATGTGGTATGTCTTGAAAACACTAAACAAACAAACTAAATGTGTTGCTTTCAAAAATAAGAGTTGTCAACATTTTCCCCCACAAAGTATAGCATTAAGATATTAGGTGTTAAAAGTTTAAAAACTAATTATAGTTACAAATAACAGCTTGTTCTAATTACTAGAAAAGCAATCCAGACTGGAGTAAAAAAACTATTTATTTATTTATTTATTTATTTACTTATTTACTTATTTTAAGGAGTTGGCTTTCCCTGCAATTTTTCCAGTAAAAATTCTGGTCTTGCATACCCGTGCTGCCGGATTACACTACTGAAAACTAGAGAATAAGCAGGATTGAGATATCACAGATATCAAAAAATTAAAACCTGATTAATAGTAGGCAGAAGTGATTTTTACTCAGACTATTTAAAACTTTTCATTTTACACCTATGTAATTCAAACAACTGGAAGGAAAGCTATCTTTGTTAAAGATTCACCATCCATGCCTGTTCAGTTAATGCCAAGAAAGCTCACAATGTATTTTTGAGTCAGCCAAGAAAATAAATGATAAATGTTGGCATGCCTGATATCTAAAAAGACTGCATTATCCAACAAAGTGTTCAAACAGGCACAAATCTGCATTAACTTTTCCTCTGCAGGTCCCCTTTAAATATTATATAGGAAATGAAGGGACAGATGGGGGAAGGGGAAATGTTATATCTTGAATAGGCTAATGTGTAATGGAGGTTTTCTTCCTCATCTTTCACTGTAGCTGAATTGATGCAGAAGTCTCCCCCTTCACTAATCTCCTTGGCTGGAGGGGTACCAAACCCCAACACTTTCCCATTTAAGATGGCCACTATTACCACTAGAGATGGAACAACTGTAGATATTGGGGAGGATTTGATGAAGAGAGCCCTCCAGTACTCTCCCTCAGCAGGGTACTTATCAAGACACTTTACAAGAATAACAGTAAATAACAGTTGCTGCTTTAATAGTTGATCTTTACAAACATGTTTTATTAATTGCTTTTAATTTTCCCCATCTGTATATGTTTTTTTTAAAAGTGGTAAGTGACTAATTATTTGTGAGTGGAGGAATGAATTGACAAGTATTTATATTTATTGATTAACATCAAATAATATTTGAGAGGCCTGAGTCCAGGGTCAGTAACTGTGAGATTGTCCAGTATGTTGCAGCACGGTATTCAGCATATCAAAGGGCTTGGCTACACTTGCGAGTTACAGCGCAATAAAGGAGCCCCGGGCGCACTAGCTCACTACCCGCCCACACTGGCAAGGCACGTAGAGCGCTCTGACTCCATGGCTACAGCGCTGCTGGTACGCCACCTCGGCAAGTGGAATAACGTTTGCTGCGCCCTCACTAGAGCGCCGCGGTGCCAGTGTGAATGAGATGTTGCTTTACTGCGCTCTGATCAGCCTCCGGAAACATCCCATAATCCCCTTAAGTCAAGTGGCCACTCTTGTCATTATTTGGAATCATCTGTAGGAATGTGGAAATGCCCTTTGAAAGCTCCGTTTCTGACATCCAGCTGCTTATCTGCTCCAAGACAAAGCAACCATTAGTGTGGAATGCTGTGTGAGAGAGAGAGAGAGAGATGGGGAGGCGAGGGGGGTCTGCTGCTGTCTGAACTTACAAGACAGCATGCTGACATGCTTTCAGCCCCCCAAAAACCCACTCTCTGTCCCCCCACATACACACAACACACTTCCTGTCACACTCCACCCCACCCCACCCCCATTTGAAAAGTACGTTGCAGCCACTTGCATGCTGGGATAGCTGCCCATAATGCACTGCTCCCTATGCTGCTGCAAGTGCCGCAAATGTGGCCATGCCAGTGCACTTGAAGCTGTCAGTGTGGACAGACTGCAGCGCTTTCCCTACTGCACTCTACGAAGGCTGGTTTAACTCAAAGCGCTCTACATCTGCGAGTGTAGCCATGCCCAAAGTAAACAGCTTGCAAAGCATTTTCTTTATATCCCTCCAAATACTGGTTTGTTTGGCTCATGTTTATACCATTGAAAAAACACCACTTACTGTCTGGGGTAGTTAAATTAACTCTGATATTTGCCACTGTTAGTACAGGAAATACTGCAGATATCAGAGTAAACTCAAACGTCATCATGCAGAAAACATGGCTTGTTTTAGTGGCATCCACTGTAGGGGTGTTAAAAAGCAGTATTGGTTCTTTATTTATGTAATGTGAGGACTGCTCTGCAATGACAGTGTTCTATTGACACTGCCTCCTGTATAAAGTGTTAAACATAAAGCTAGTATTTGTGAGACTACCACTGAAGAAATAGTTGTCTTGTTGAAAAGGGACTAGTTGTGATACTAACAGTTATGGGTACATCGTAATAAGAAATTTTACACCTGGCTCAAAAATATTGTTTAACTGTTTTTGCTGTCATGAGATTGTTCTGCTCTAGAAATACTAGATTTTTTTATTTTGCCTAATACTGAAGCCCTTCTTCAGAGCAGAATGAAAACTCATGTACAGTCCTTTATATTGGAGTCCTTGTGCTGCTGTGTGATGTCACTTTGCTAAAATGGTGTCTACCATCACAAGATTTGCATGTTCCTCTTCAGAACACTGCTGTGCTGAGCAGGAAAGCAGCTTTTTATAGAAACTTGAAATCCATTCACTGTTTTGATTTATTTTCAGATGCCAAGCTATTTTTCCACTTGTGTTGTTCTCCCCTGCCCCCCCCCCAATTTTGTATTTATGTATCGGCCCAGATTGAATGCAATAGGGAGTTAGTGCCACATTTTTAAAGGTATTTAGGTGCTGTAAGATGCATAGAGGTGCCTGGTGGGATTTTCAAAACTACCTAGGTGCGCCCCTGAGAATTAGGCATCTAGGTGCTTTTAAAAATCCCACTAGGCACCCATCTGCATCTTTAGGTACCTAAATGCCTTTAAAAATCTGGCCCTTAGTCTGCATAAAGTGTGCTACAGGTAGACCTGGGCAAAAATTTTCAAACAAAACTTTTTTTTCCCCCCTAAAGATAGATTAGTTAACTAAAACATCTTATGAATTTGCTTAATTATTTCAGTCAAAACAAAAAATTCTGAAAAAACTCAAAATGTTTCACTGACATTTTTTAAATGAAACGTTTTGATTTGAAACAACTTTTTGTTTCAAATGTTGCTTCAGTTTTAGTTTGAAAGGATTAAAAAAACTCAAACAAAATGAAAATTTGTTTGAGCCAAAACAAATTTTTTTTCAACTTTTTTGGTTCATCCAGCAAACTAAAACAAAAAAAGTCATTTATTCATGCACCTATAGCTCAGACAGAGGCCATACAAGTCACACCTGCCATACCTGGATCTGAAAGGATCACCTCGATGCATGAGAGAGAAATTCAGCCTCTGTGCCCATTCAGTCCTTTGTTGACAGTCTCTCTGCAGAGGCTGTCAACTGTTTATTGTATTATAGACACCGGTCCCTAAGGACTTTTTATCTTAAATACACACCCACACACAGTATTATGTTTCTCTCATTTCATTATCTGAGAGAAAATATTTTAAACCAGTGCCTATACCTATCTGTATTGCTAAATAACAGAGAAAGCGAAACAGACAATTTGGGGATTTGAGGGGGATTTAAAGGAGCAGTACAGAATATTAGGATAATAATGATGAGAAATAAAATCTGTGTTTCAGAATTCCTGAGTTGCTGTCCTGGCTAAAGGATTTACAGAAGAGTCTCCACAATCCTCCCACTGCCAAGTTCAGTCCTGATCAGGGCCAAATGGAGATATGTGTGACCACTGGCAGCCAGGAAGGCTTGTCCAAAGTAAGACTAAAAGCAGAATACATTGTGGCTTCTGTAAAATGTAATTACTTGTTGCTTTAAATAGATGTTTGCTTTCAATCACTTGAATTCTGTTTCCTTGCACAGGAAAGGCATGCCTACTCTCTGATTACAGTCAGTAAGGGTGGCTTGTTAATGAAATGATATATTAAATGCCATATCTGAGAAAGTGAATGGAAGTTGGGATAAAACTTTGTCAGACTCCAATGGTCTTCCATGGCTACACAAATGTATAGGATCTTTATTATCGAAGAGAGAGAATATAAGACATTTTATTCCACTTACTTTCATAATTCTATAGCAAATACTTTTAAGAATTCTGTAGTGGAATGTAGTGGTACAATCAAATCAGAGTTGGTTGCTGTACTGTAGTTTTTATTGTGCAATAAGATGTTTTTGTTAGATATTGTTCTGAGTAAGTTGGTTTTCAATTGGCTGATCTCTCTCTCTCTCTCTCACACACACACACACACACACACACAGAGTTGACCCTTTCTATAACTGAAAAACTTTTGTATTATGTGAGAATATTGTGTTAAATGTCAGTATTTTTCTTTAAGACAGAGTTGTCCTGTTTGAAATTGGCATTCTTCTCCTCTGATTTGTATCTCTCTGTTTGGCTTCCAAAGTGGAACTTAAATCCATTCACTGTTTACCTAGCAGAGTTTTCATTTAATTAAATGATGATGGAAACACTAATATGTAATTAGGATGTGTAGTTCAATTAGAGCAAGAAGCAGTATGCAGAATGTACAGTAAAATTATACAGTCTTGTAAAGAAATTATTTCCATTTTGTAGGTGTTTGAGATGCTTATTAACCCTGGAGACAACATCCTTTTGGACGCACCCACCTACCCTGGGACTCTAGCAGCTGTGAGTAGTGTTTTGGTATGAAAAGTTGTGAAAGTTACAATGATCATCACTTTGGGACACAAATCTACATTCTTAAGACATATGGGCTGCCTCACTATTGCTAAATGCATCTAAGACCTCATCCAGACTAGAGTTTTTGAGCCTGTTCTAACTTAAATTGGTTGGCATTGGTGAACTAATACAGTTGTAAATGCTAATTTAGACACTCTGCAAATGTTTGTCCCAGGACACAATGTTTTGTTCTGGAGCCTAGTTCACCCTAACCCTAAGTTTCTATGTAGAATCACAGTAGAGATGAGATCTTTCTGATAAAGTCAGTCTAAATGCAAGTGCATGATCAGTGAGATTCCTCCTATTTTAGGTTCTGAGTTTGCCTCTCTCTTAATGATTTAATAACCGGATTTAGTATTCTGTGCCTATAATAGGATAAAATGGGAACGGGTCTAGAAGATGTATGCAGGTGAGCTCCCAGGATATGAGACAGTGAGAGCAAGTCAGAGAGGTAACTCTTAAATGACACTATTTTTTGTGCAGTAATATGCACCCTGTGCAATTAAATACAGCTCTTTAATGCTTAATAGTTACAGATTGGAAGAAATGCTGGAATAAATCCTATCCCATTCAATATTTCACTGACATCTGGGTAATATTTTTTGTTATACTATATTTTTGACATACCTTTTGATTATGCAATGGGACCATATATTGAGGGTATTGTCGTTTCAACAACAGTTCGTTTATAACATAATAAATACAGGGCTAAGCAGTACAAAAATAGAAAATCCACAGAAATAAAACTACAGGGACTTTTGTTAATTTTTGCTATTACTTCACACATCGCTATTGTCCCATGTCACTCATTAACATTACTGAAATCTCAGTCCCATTGCTGAACATAATACCCGTTCAGAGCAGTTATTCTTCCTCCCTTTGTCAGGGGAGAGCAAGTTATAGTTCTGTCAGTTCAACTAAAACTGCATTTCTGATTATGAATAAAAAATGAAATTGCACTGTTGAGAGACCTGAAGCTTATTTTTGCATTGGAGTGTTGAAATATGAGGGATCCCACTGTAATACAATCCACAACTAACTCCTGGGCTCCACAGATGTGATGCCATGTGCCTGATAGGCAGGCATGTAGTAATAGTTTATCTTGGACCAACCTTGTTCCTTATCAGAGTTTATATAACTGGTTTTAAATATTGGGAGCACAAGGTGATCTGGTCAAATTACATTCTGAGGGTTATACAATGTGTTCAGAGACACTTTCCCTTGAATCATGAGCTAAGCAAGTTTGAAATCAATGCAACTCATTTATAACTATCTAGTTCAATCTAGATTTAAGGGAAGATACTGCATTGCTGAAGTTCTGTAACATCAGAGACATAATCATAATTTCAGAATTATAGACTCAGTGACTGAGATGTGTCTCCTATTTTGTTTGTCCCACTCTCCCCAAATAAACAGCTAAGACCTTTGGGTTGCAACATAATCAATGTTCCCAGTGACCAACATGGTATTATTCCAAAAGCCCTGAAAGAAATTCTTTCCAGATGGAGTCCAGAAGATGTCAGAAAGCACAACAACATCCCCAAATTCCTGTACACCATTCCAAATGGTGGCAATCCCACTGGAACCTCATTGACTACTGACCGCAAAAAGGAGATATATCAGGTATGCAGTGAGAGCCTGGCATAACAGCTTTCATTTAGGGAATGGACAAATGTGGGGTTTTCAGTTTGAGGAATTCCACTGCAAAACCAGCACATCTTGTAAGCAACTGAATAGCAAATGTTGCTAAAAATCTCATTCCCCATTACTATATCAACCTCTTGTCTGCCCTGCCACTTCTCCCAGGTCCCCCCTTCTTGGTTTTCCTGCATGATTTGGTGATCTAGTGAGTAAGGTATTGTAAATTATAGTCCTTTGTAGCCATACCAACCATTGTGCTGACTTGTGTGTTGTGTTTACTCACTGGGCCCTGGTACAAGCCTAAAGAGAAGTTCTGGCAAGGATAAAAACCAACTCTATCTAATGAGATCGAAGTAGAAGCAATCCCTTAGAACTGCAAGGGACACAGGAGGCAGATGTGCTCATTGACAACACAATGAAGGTAGCTGTCAGGATCATGTGTCCATAGAGATGCAGGGCAGTTTTTACTACTCCCCATTTTGGAAATGCAGTTCTCTATAACAAGGAAATAAAATGTATAATATAACCCTTGCACTCAGTGCATTTATTTATTTATTTTTAAAGAAAATTACATAGAAATCAGTTAAGCTAACATTCTAAGTAACCACCTGGCTAGAGAAAATACTCAAAATGCCATTTATTAAAAGCATGAGATCTAAGGTCCATGCATACAAATTTGTCCAAAATTGCCATTCAACCTGGTAGGTGAGAAACACATGCTTTTTCTATATGCAGCAGTCCAAACCATGCTCACAAATATAGGTACATTATTGCCCATGGAACCCGGGCCTCAGTTTTTCAAAATTTGGCCCAATTACAGCTGCTATTTTACTAGTTCACATACTTTTACAGTTACATGACTTGGTAAATTTAGCATTTGAAAATGACTCTTGATGTGATGTTTGTGTACTGAATCAGCGGAATACGCAGCGAACAGGGCAATGAATATAAATAACTGGGATTATATAGGGACTATTTTTATTACATTTCAATAAACCTTTACATTTTTGGTTTTAATTTCTTTTTTAGCTTGCAAGACAATATAATTTCCTCATAATAGAAGATGATCCTTATTATTTTCTTCAGTTTGATAAGGTAAGTTGTTGTTTGTACTGATTGGTATCAACATTCCTTTGGGTTCAGAAGAGAATTAATGCTTGGACAATTGTGGCTCAAACTACATGCTACTCGTACTTAGTAGACTGTCAGATTAAATTAAAGCATTACTAGTAAACATTCAGTCATGACATTTTTAATTACATGCCTCTTCAGCCATCATGTTACATCAGTCCTTGTCAATTACAGTGCATCAAATTCTTCAGTTTTTAAGTGAGGAAAATTCCCATTGACTCCATTGGGTCTGTGCTAGCAGGGACGCCTCCGAGCCAGGGCTGCCTCAGGAACTGACACATATACCCTTAAAAGGGCATTCCGTTGCAGAGGGAGTGGAGAAGTAATACAGGCTGTATTGCCTTTTCTTTCTAATCTCTGCCTTCATCCAATGCAGCCCACCCTGCCTCCACCCCTTCTCCTTGTGCACATCTCACCCCATGGAGATTGTTCTTGGGAATAGGGAGAACAGTGCCACAAAGGCAACTGACACCCTCCCTTACACACCAGTGGGAGGGGGAGGGTGCTCAGATCCACATTTGCAAAGTCTCCTCCATACATGGATCTGGGTGGGGGCAGTGACTTGGCCCTCACTTAAGTTCATAACTTCAGGATTAAGATCAGCTTTTACAGAGAGTAACACCCCTCCCTTAGCAGCTAATGGCTGCTGAGTAGGTCAGTGGAATGAGTACAGCTTAATATTTTTGCTTCTGTAACAAAGTTCTCCCCTTCCTTTTGGGGGGTGAGGAGAATTCTGGTTTGCTTGGGCTAGCAGAACTGAATGCCTGCATGGAACTCTTATAAGCATGTGAGCATGAAGAAATTGTCAATATAGTAGCCGAACTTCTGCTCTGGGAATTAGAATCTATGCTGAACTCAGGAGGGTGGTCTTACCAAATCCCCATTTCTGAGGGATGTCCTCCAGTTTCTCCTAAAGGGAAACTGCAAGCTGAGGAGCACCTCTGAGGGAAAACGTTAAAGAACATTTTCCCCTCCATTCAGTACAAGTATTTTTACAGAGAGCTAGGTATTTGGCTCTGACCTCCTATCATAGTTCCAGGTAGAAACTCCAGCACCTACCATCTGTGTGCAGAGACATGGGGTTAGAGGTAAAGGAATTTCTGATTGACTCTTTCCTGACATTCAGGTGACACTATCATCGCACCACAATAGGGTGCTACTCTAAACAGAATAATTTGTCACTCAGGTACTGGACTTGGATAATTGTTGTGCATCTCCAAAACCAGGATTTTATCATATGATACATCAGCCCTTGGGTCAAGAAATACTGAATTCTTTGTTAGTAATAATAAAGTGTATCTTAGTGTAAGCCTTATTAGCTACTTGAACTTTAAACTCTCATTCTTTTCTTTCAAGCCTTGGGCTCCAACCTTCCTCTCAATGGATGCCGATGGTCGAGTTATCAGGACTGACTCTTTCTCTAAAATTCTCTCCTCTGGGTAAGGTCTGTTTCAGACTGTTGCCTGCTGGTTAGCACAGGCTGCTGAGTCAAGAGACATGGGATTCTAGTCCTGAGTTTGCACCTTCACTTTGTGACTTTAGGCAAGTCACTCAGCCTCTCTGTGCCTTGGTTTTCCCATCTATAATATGCGAATAGTGAGCTGCCCACTGTTGCAAAGTGCACTGAGATCTTCAACTGTTCACAACCTGCTCATCTCCCACTCTCTCCGTGTCCTGGCAGTCACCTATTAATCATGTTTATTGCAATAGGGCCTAGGTTCCAACTGAGAGTGGAACCCTGCTCTGCTAGGCACTGTACAAACACAGAGTAATTAATACATGGTCACCGGAGCCTACTCCCCTTTTGATGGCCTCTGCAGCCTCTGTCTCCTATGACAGCCTGTCCTTACACACAACTTGCCCTCACTTTTCCCAAACTAGAGGGCCATGATGGGGGCATTAGACTCTTTCTCTCTGGTTCTTGATGTTCTCGCCTCTCTTGGCTTTCATAACACTGGCTTCTCTCCCTACCTTCAGAACTTTTTTGGCATGTTGTCGTCCTCTCTCCTACAGTCCACAAGGAATAACAGGGCTCTTTCCCTGGGCACCTTCTCTTCTAGCTTTACACCTTTCCTTCAGCCACCATCTTTTGCTGAGGACTTGCAAGTCTGCTCTCCACTCCTCACAATTCCTTGCACTCAGTCCTGATTTTCTGGCTCTAGTGTACATTACTTTTAATGAATCTTAGCAAGTTGCTTGAATCCTCACCTCACAGTTCGTGAGTTGTGAGCTCTTTGTGAGAATCTAATGAAATAAAGAAAGACGGTAATTTGATGGAAATATGGTTTCACTTTGAAAAGTGACCATACCAAAAATGATGTCATGTAGCTCCATCTTTGTCATTCAGAGACATGTGTAAACTTACTCCATTTATTTTCCTCTAACTGCAAACTTGACCTGGAATCAGAGTCAAGCAGAGATTCATTTAGTTTTTGACAATATGAATAAAGCTTTTAGTGCATGAACACAAAAACAATCCTGTTCATTCTCTTCTCTGTATTTACTAGCAGTACTAAATGAAAGTAAATATAGTAAACACTGTGTTGCCAACTTCACACAATTTGGTATTTGATAGACTCGCTCTTGTAAACTTGTGGTGATGTGAGAATCTCAGCTTGTTTTTTTTCCCCTAGCCATTACAATTGCAGAAAAAAGTTTAAAAATATGATCCGTGTATGCCCTAAAAGCACAGAAACTACAAGGCAAATTGAAATAACCAAAGAACATTTTTTAAAAATAATCTCATGATTATTAAGCCAAACTCTTCCCTTTCAACTCGAATTAGCAGACGTGACTCTGAATACACACAGGGAGCAGATCCATTAAGGTTCCAATTTTCCATAGTTGCTGTTTGGACGATAGCCATATTCAAGGATTACTGGACTGTATATTTTTGTAGTAATGTTCTTCTTCTTTTCCCCTAGGTTGAGAATAGGCTTTTTAACAGGCCCCAAACCTCTTATTGACAGAGTGATTCTGCATATACAGGTCTCAACAATGCACACCAGCACTTTCACGCAGGCAAGTGCCATCTCCGAGAATTGGGAAAGTGTTGCCAGAATTGTTTATAAAAATAAAATGGTTTCTCAAACATAGTAACTGGGAGGAGGGGCAAAAGGGCTTTTATAATCCCTAGCCATTTTTTTCAGCACGCTTTTCAGGAAAATTTATATTACAAATTTTTCCAAGGGAAGAAAGAACAACGCAAAGAGGAAGACCAAGGTTTGTCCGGAGGGTGTTCTATTAGATATGAAATAACATTACTCCATATACAGGACACCCTTTTATTTATGTAATAGGTTATTGAGGCTTAACAGAGTTAGGAATCAATGGGAGTTGTGTGCTCTATGGCCTTAGGCTCCTTTGAAAATCCCACCCTGAAGAGCAGCAGAATAAATGGAGAGAATTTGGAATTTTTATTTGGTGCAGTGCTTGTAGGTCAATGTGACGAGCTGGTGAACCCTGCTGGTGTTGTGTAAGTAGCCTGCTATCTACTGCCCCTTTCCTTCCAGACAGTGCTCAAAGGGTGAGTTAGGGTAGAATGAAATATCCTCCTCCCTCCCCCACCTACTAGATCATCATTGACCCATTCCTGAGCCCTGCCTTCCCCTCTATCACAGTCAGCTCTAAGGTTCTGCCCAGAGCTTAAATTAGACTTTGCACTCCCAACCCTCTTTTCAGTTCCTCCATTTCACCATGGAGATAGAATAAAAGTGGGGACACTAATAAAGGAAATAAACATGTATTTAATTCAAAGCTGTATATGTTTCCCATCCTTTCCTTCCCAAATTCCCTTATTTGTCTTTCCCTATCCGTTCCTCTTTCCTTCAGACTCCCTAATATTTCCATTTCCCCATGGGACTGCTATAGCCCCGGCTTCCTAATGGCCCTTTGCCTGTTTCCTGGTGGACTTTTTGTATTACCAAAAGGTTTGAAGGTGAAGAAGAGATGGCTCCAGGAGTCCAAGGATGTGACCTCTGCCCTTGCAGGATGTTTAATATCAATATAATTTTTAAAAGCTTTTGTTTGGTGGCTGACTATCCTGTTTAAAAAATGGGATTTATTGTGTGGGTTTTATTTCTGTAGCTTATGATTGCACAGCTTCTTCAGCAGTGGGGAGAAAAGGGTTTCCTGGAACATGTAGACAGGTAATGCACTTATATTCAATATACTGTATTGTGGGGTTTTGGTTCTCTTTTAATATCTATCATGTCTCCGAGTATAATGTTTAAGGTAATGTCACGTTGTCTGGAGGGACTCACAACCGTGAGTGCCTGCCTTAGAGCAGACTGTCAAAAACAGCACAGACACCCCAAACTAGTGGTATGTTCTATAATTAGATTTCACCAACCCAGTAACAAATGTGAACTCCTGGATCACTATAACATGGAGTCACAGACAGTCCCTTTGGGCTCTCCAGTCTAGCTTGCCACCCAGACAAGCTGGACATAGTGTTAAATGGTAACTGTCACACACACACACAAAATATTCAGGTTGCTCCCAGTCATTTACCTCAGATCAATTTGTACCTTAGATCTCACACCAAAAACAATGCCTATAGCTAAGGCTACAATTTTGTCATGGACAGGTCAGGGCAATAAACAAAAATTCACAGAAACTGTGACCTGTCCCTGACTTTTACTAAAAACATCTCTAACAAAATGAGGTTCCAGCACACTGCCCTGCTGCATGCAGTGGCTGGGAGCTGCGGCCCCCTGCCCAGTGGCTGGGAGCTGGGGGGAGATCCCCACCGCCGCCCTGCAGGGCTGGGAGGGAGCCTGCTGACGTCAGCGGCTAAGCTGCTGCCAGGGTCCGCCCACGGAGCTGGGGCAGGGGGCAGGGCTCACGGCATCTGGGGAGTTCCAGGGTCCCCTCACTGCCCTGCAAGGCTGGGAGCTGGGGGCGTCCCACCACCTGTGGCAGCTGAGAGCTGCCGAAGTCCCTCCACTGCCTGCAGCAGTTGGGGAACTTGGGGGGGCCCCGCCAGTGGCAGCAGGTCAGTTGTGGGGGTCCCCTTCCACCCATGGCGGCTGGGCTGCTGCTGGAGGATCGACTGCTACCATCGTGGCTGGGCTGCTGTGGTGCCCCAATGTCACAGAGGTCTCCAGAAGTCACAGATTCTGTGACTTCTGCGACCTGCGTGACCTAATCATTGCCTTACCTATAACCAATCCTGTAATAAACTAACAAAAAGTTTATTAACTAGGGGGAAAAAATAAGAGTTATTTACAGATTAAAGCAAGCAAACATATACACAAATGAGTTGCCATCTATGGTTCCTCAAGATCACAGAGCTGTACTAATCTGTCAATTCAAAATGTCTTTCAGAGAGACCCAGGGATAGCCCTTAGGGATCTCTGCCTGAGTTTAATGTCCCTGGCCCTGTGTGTTCAAATAGCAAAGAATGAAAAATTTTCTTGTGACCCTCTTTTATCTTTTACACTTAGCCTTCCAGCCCATGAGATAGCTGCTTTGCATGTAGTAGTTCCAAGGTGTGATAGAGCCACGCCCAAATCCTTTGTATTGTGATGTTCCTTAATGGCCAGTTCAATCTTCACAGGCCTCCTGAATGGATATGGGTATGGGGGTATGCCTGGGTTCACAAGTTCAGAGCAAACATTTTCAAAATTATGAAGCCAAATGTACATATTTCCTTATAGCACAGGGTATGAACTTTACAAGTGAGGTTAATGCATGCAGCCACTTACAGGCATTTCATAGAGTCTAAACATTAAATACATTCTCATAAGCCTAATACCTATTTTGAACAAAACTAGCAAACAGGTGAAAGGGTTTGGTTTCCAGTTACAAGTTTGTCAGTGCTCAGCTGACACCTACAAACTTGGCAAGAGTTGGCTCTTGGTTTACCAGCATCACAGGGAACTGGAACAATGTTAGGATCTGTTACCTGAAGGTCTCACAGCACTGGGCAGTATCACATAATCTGCACAGTTCTATAATAGGCATATGACAGTTGTATAAAGTTATTTATACCTAACCATTTGTGGATGTAGCTCAGATGGGAGGTAGGGTGATCTTTCTCTGTATCTATCTATACAAAATTTTGAATTGTTGGTTTCCAGGGTAGTGGAGTTCTACAAGGCCCAGCAAGATGCAATGCTTGTTGCAGCAGACAAGTGGTTAAAAGGTTAGTGAATGCAAACACAGTTTATATTTTCAAGCTGTTTTTTTCTGACTTCTGTTAATCAACTCCATTTTCAAGAACAATCACTAAGGTATATCTGAAGAATTAAGTGATAAATAGGCAACATGGACAATTCAAAGGTGTTCTTGGTGTTTTTTTCCCCTTTTGTTTGAACTTTGAATATCCAAACCTAAGATTATCTGATTCTCCTATTTTCTAAACTATTTGAAATGAGAGAGTGCTCAGAGGAAAGCCTCCCCAGGCTGCTGTGGCAAGTAGCCATGCAAACAATGCATATTTCAGTGCAGTACGTTCAGTACTTTTTTATTTACAGTACCTCTTTCTACGTAAAAAGCTGTACCTTAGGAACAAACATTTTAAAAGAAAAATTGCACAAATAGTATGTGATGAGCTCTCAGGGTTGTATCAGATTGTGATAGTTAATCACAGTGCAAAGGAGTAACATGATTCTCATAGACTTTAAGGTCAGAACGGTGATCATCTAGACCTCCTACACATTGCAGGCCACTGAACCTCACCCATACACTCCTCAGAGAGACCCATGACCAAGTTACTGAAGTCCTCAAATCATGGTTTAAAGACTTCAAGTTACAGAGAATCCACCATTACTCTAGTTTAAACCCACAAGTGATCTGTGCCCCATGCTGCAGAGGAAGGCAAAAAAACTCCAGAGTCTCAGCCAATCTGACCTGGGGGAAAATTCCTTCCCAGCCCCAAATACAGTGATCAGTTAGACCCTGAGCATGTGGGAAAGACCCACCAGGAAGATACCTGGGAAAGAATTCTCTGTAGTAACTCAGAGCCCTCCCCATCTAGTGTCTGATCTTCAGCAGTTGGGAATTTTTGCTACTTGCAGTCACTCCCTCCATCTATCAAGCTCAGTCTTGAAGCCAGTTAGGCTTGAAATTAGACAAAAGTTTCTAACCATCAAAGGAGTGAAGTTTTGGAACAGCCTTCCAAGGGGAGCAGTGAGAGCAAAAAACCTAACCTTGTTGATGGCCACTTTATAGCCATTTGTTCTTGTGTCCACATTGGCACTGAACTTAACTCCTGTCCCTCCCTGGTATTTATCCCTCTGATGTATTTATAGAGAGAGATACAGTAACACAGTCAATATCAGTACCTCAGTCCTGATATTCAGAGCCCAGCATGGCATTCGCCATAGCTACCTAAGAGATTGCTTCTCCCTTCACAACCAAGATCTCCAGCAGCAGCTGTGTTCCACTGGAACCATGAATCTGTCAGCCAGTAGGGACTTGTGAGAGCAGGAGCTGAAACTTTCACAGAAGCTGGACCTAACCCATCTATCTGTGGTATTTATATGGCCCCTATTATTATAGTATCTGAGAGCTTCACCCATCTTCACCCTCCCCTGTGAGGTAAGGAAGCATTATTATCCCCCTTTTACAGGATGGGGAACTGAGGCTCAGAGAGACTTAGGAGAGTCTAGACTGCAAAAAAATAAATAAATAGGTTCTTAACTTGAATTAAAATACCCATGAAAACACAGCAATTTGGCTTTTAGCTCAGATTAACAGATCAAGCTAAAACCTATAGGGAAGCCTGGGATTGAAAAAAAACCTACTGACATGAGTTAAAAGCCAAATTGATGTGTCTTCCTTGCTGCTTTAAGCCAAGTTAAGAATACATCTTTTACAGCAGTGTAGACATATCCTAGGTGACTTGCCCAAGGGAACACAGGAAGCTTGTTTTAGGCCATGTCTATATTACCACTTATATTGGCAAAATTCATGTCGCTCAGGGGTGTGAAAACAAACACCTCCTTGAGAGACATAAGTTTCACCAGCATAAGTGGTAGTGTGCACAGCATTATGTCAGCAGGAGAGCTTCTCCCGCCAGTATAGCTACCGCTGCTCATTGGGGGTGCTTTAATGATGTTGATGGGAGAGCTCTCTCCCGTCGGCATAGAGCAGCTACACAAGAGATCTTACAGCAACACAGCTGCATCAGGATAGCTGTGCCACTGTAAGGTCTCTAGCGTAGACATAGCCTTAGATCTGGAAACTGAACCTGGGTCTCCCAGCCAAGTCCCAAGCTAGCACCCTGAGCACTGGAACATCCCTCTTTTTTGCCCATGGAACTCACTCCCTCAAGAGCGAAGAGTGACCATGAGCCTCACTGCACTCAGAACCAAATGCAAACCCCTTTTATTTGACTAACTCTTCTCACAGTTTAGTCATAGAGGGAAGCGAGGGCAAGAGAAAAGGAGAAAACAAAACAAAAAAACCTTTTGCAATTCTGCTACCTTTCAAGTTGCTACTGTACATGGAAAGGAAAGAGAATTTTATTAGTTTTCATTGTTAATTTTGGGAGCTGCTCAGATACATGGTGATTAAGGCTGTTGGAGTATCTAATGGAAAAAGACCTTCACCTATCCAGCCAAAGTAAAGAAGAAAAATAAATCTGGTAAAGCCATTTAGCAGAAAAGGCTTAAGCCATGAAAATCTTCCTCTGGCTGAAGTAACTGGCTTCTTATTTCATGAAGATTGACATAACTAGCAAGTTGAGGTTTTGGAGTATTCTGTGAGAGGTCTTTATTCTATAGAGTAGTTTATAATTAAGTTGCTGGTAATGATCAAATGTACCTAATAGGAACAGGGGCAAATGGCAAGTGAAACAAACAATGCAGTATATTCATGTACACATATAATGTACACATTATAAAGCTGGAGCCAAAAAAAGCAGGAGTGTTTGGATTATTGTCCAGCCAAAAACTGATCAATGATTGCCTCAAGGTACAAGGGAATGTGTACAGTAACACTGCCTACTAAAGCAGTAAGATTCCTTTCTGCGCTCTTCTCTGCTCTTCCTAGCCTTCGATCCCTTCTTTTCTTATGTGAAAAACATAACATTTTAAATAAAAATGAAACAAATATTCTTTCTCTAACCATGTCTATATTATGCAACACATTAAGATTGCATTTATGGTAATTATGGTACTAAAGGAGCTGGCATTTAAAAAGGATGTTTTTTTACAGCACAATGTGTTTAGTTGCTTTTTCAGAAATCAGCCTACCATTGTACCTGTAGTGCACCTGTTGGGCAATCTGTAATCCAACTGTGAGAGAACCCTGAGCATCCATTTTCAAAAATACCATAAAACAAAGTAGTGTCAGCATTACTGAATTACATCTGTATTGATTTTGCCAGGCCGAACCTTAAATTCTGCAGGTGAAATCTTGGCTCCATTGACGTCAATGGCAAAACTCCCACTGACTTCATTGGTGGCAGGATTTCACCCTATCTTTGTGTCTTTGGTGTACCCATTGCAGAAGGGACAGAGTGTATCTTTCTTCGATTTTTCTGTTCTCTCTCTCCAGGTCTGGCAGACTGGCATACTCCTGCTGCTGGCATGTTTCTATGGATTAAAATTAAGGGAGTTTCTGACACACAACACCTGATCATGGAAAAAGCTTTGCAGAAAGAAGTATGAAAAATGTCTGCTGATCTTAAAATGTAGTGGGAGGGAAGGGTTAAATAAACTACTGTTTGAGTGCAACTCCAACTGTGCCTTCATTAGGACTGCAAATTTTGAACACGCATATAGTAACATATTCAAATAACTCTCCTTGCTAATGAAATATCTGCATGGTTAATCTACATCTTTAATATGTTTGTTTAATTCTGCCCCAAAACAGATACAGAGAGAGCTAGCCTAACTATCCATTGTTTCCATTTTAATAAGAGAAAATTAATTGTGGTTTATTCAAAAATTTGTACAGACAAATGTTACGCAAAGACATCAGCTATCAGTCAGAAAGGAACCTAGAGATTTACTTCTCTGATACTTATAAAACATGGGAATGATAAGATAGAACCTGCCTTAAATTACAAATAAGTAGGTTCTGTCTTTTTGTTGTGAAATATCTGATTCCAGATTTTGTAGTCTGCCTTCCCTTTTTGGAAGAAAGGAATGGATTAAGCCTCTTTGTGAGACCATTATTCAGCAATGAGCTATTTAATTTTTTTTTTTAATTAAGAAGAAATTTGTAACTAAATGGCTAATTATTTCTTTTAGGTGTTACTGGTTCCTGGGGGAGCATTTAACATTGATAGCTCAGTTCCTAGTTCTTATGTCAGAGCTTCTTTCTCTCTGTGTTCTCCAGCCCAAATGGATCAGGTAAGTGCAGTATGATTCGCTGTGCATTCCTGAAAAGACTGTTCCTCATGTAGTAATTGTTGTTTTGCTCCCTTACTTTTTCCCTACAAGTGTTAACCAGCTCTCTGTATTATATAGTTATCTGCCTCTTCCATTTCCAGTAGGCTTTTGTTTGTTTGGGTAAGTACTGTTTGAGCAGTACTTCTGAAACTCCCTTAACTGTTCCTTGCACATATTCTTATCTGGAAGAATCGTAGTGTGCTGAATCTTTAGTGTCTCTTAAGATGCTCCTGCCTTCTTCAATTTTACTTATTCCCATCAGATCTCACTCGCTGATCCAGCAGTCACTGAAGTCAGTGCAAGTGTAGCAACTCATTTAGTGTGAGCAGGAGCAACCACCTGTCTTATTTCCCAAAGTTTCCTCAAATTTAATTCCCTTTACTCCACTGTTTTCTGTGTACTGATTCCTTATTATTAAATAAGCTCAAAATGACCAGTATCAGGCTTCCCCATTATTCTCACATTCAGTTTCTCCTGAGTAGTCAGTTGCACATTGGAGATGGTCTCTCCTCCAATTCAGTCTCTCTATACTTCATGATTTAGGAATTAATATATGTTATTTAAGAACATCTTGGATATAATATTTGTATTTGTGATTAAGTGCACATCATTGTATAGAGGGAGTGGGGAGCAATTAGCTGCTCAGAGTATAGCATTCCATTGTTTCAATGCTTTGAGAATTTTCCTGTGTCTTTACTTCAGTCATTAAGGTGTGTAACTGATGTCTAGTTATGTTTCTCCTTTGTTGGTCATCCCTTTCATCATTACCTAAAGAATTTCACAATCATATTGTCTCTAGTCAAATTGCATCTTGCTGGCATTGCACATGACTTTGATTTTACACCTCTCTTCCTCCTTTTCTCTCTCCTGTATGAGATTGTACCCCTCTGTATTACTGTTGCAGTTATGAGAATCCTTCTGCTAGGGTTCATTAATGCCCACTAGATTATAGATGCCGTGTTGTGACATAACAATACTCTTGTCGATTAATATATTTGTCCTTCTGTTTCAAAAGAACTCCATCTTTTCTTCTAATTTTTTATGTTGAAAGAACATGCCAGATTATTTAAGTGGAAGCTCTCCCCACTTTCTTGAACACTTAACACACTATTAATATCAAATTGAATAGGGAACCCAAAGCTTTACAATAAAGTACTAAAACTTTACACAGCTGGGTTCACCTGTGGTTAAAATAGTTTCAGAAATTCCACTTAAGATTTAGCATATTGCCTGCTTATCTAATGCTGCGATGTGAACATTAACCATCTTGCTTTCACTGTAGGCTTTTCAAAGGCTGGCTGAGCTTATAAAAGAAGCTGTATGAAGAGAGCAAATGAAAACCATCTAGCAAATTAAAAGTCTCCTTCAAAAATCTGCACCTTAATTAAAAGAGGATTTTATAATGACATTTAAGGAGCAAGCATGGATAGAAGATCACCAAAAGACCTCAGAACATGCCTTTTGATAGAGAGTGCAGAAAATTATAGTTTAATTAGAAATGATCTCATTCAACCTATTAACTCCTTTTTATGACAGGCAATATCATATAAAAAGACTATTATTCCAAATTATAATGCAGCTATAGTATATGGTTATGTGCATAATAGCAATAATGTAGTTGAAGTAAGAAGATATCATTCCATTCTAAATCACTCTTCATTTTCCTATAACTTCCTCAAAATTGTGCCGAATCTTCTCACACCAGATCTTTTCCATTTTATTTTAAATGGAATTTTAAAAGAAGGTTTGAACAAAATCTATTCAGTCACTTTGAATTATTGGTGGAGGGAATACCTTTTCTACTTAGTAAATAAAGGCAACTTTTGAAATAACTCAGGGATGAACTACAGAACTTTTGACTTGGCATGGGACATGAGTGACATATGCCATCCTTGCTAAATTTGGCTGGGAAAGGACCTTGAATTAAAATAGTTAATTTTTAAAAATGGCATACTTGGTACAGTAAATTATCTTCTTACTTCAACTACACTATTGCTATTGTGCACATAACCATATACTATACATATGCTATTTTTAGGTGCACATTTCAAACTGGGAAAACTGTATTGATCAGAAAGTGTTTCACTGAAATTGCTCAGAACCCTTTTAACCCAACCCCTCCTAAACCCTAAAATCACATTGCACTAGCAAATTATGTTGTTTTAATTTTTGCACTTCCTTTTGTCTCTCTATGTGGATTCTGGCTATAAAAGTGTGAAGATCAAAGTATGAAACTTACTAATGTTTGGTCAAAGTACATTGACTTAGGCATTTTTAAAAACTTAAACCTGAGCAACTGCAATTAGACTCTGGTTACAAATAAAAGGAAATTAGTTTGCACTTTTTGGCATGGGACAGTTTAATTTGGTCTGAACCACCTGAGTAATGTTTTAGACATGGCTTCAGACTGTAAGCTCTTTGGGGCAGGGGCTGTGTCAAGGCTGATTCCCCACTCTGGCACTTCAAGTGCTGAAGGTAGGGACCTGTAAGGATTTTAAAATTTAATACTGGCCACCCCAGGCTTGTATTTAACTCACAAGTTTACAGCTTCTCTCTGACCTTGGATGGGTAGATGCTGCCACCACCCAATTGCAAAAAACCCCTTTGGACCCAGGAAGAAGCACTTGGGATACCCTCAAGCCCTTTCACCCCCGTCCGGGGAAGAGCTGAGAAAGAAAACAAAGGAAGTCGGTTGTAGCCACCAGCTAATTAAACAACATATGCACAAACCTCTTAGGACACCAATCCTGTTCTTAAGAAAGGTAAATTTTATTAAAAACAAAAAGAAAGAAAAAAGAAACTAGGCTTTTGCTAGATTTAAAAAACCTACTTACAAAAATTAAACATCAAGAATAGCCTCCTTGAGGTCCAGCTTAAGGGTTACAAGCAAAACAAAAGCATTTGGGCTTAGCACAGAGTAGTCCACAAGCCTTACAAAATAAAAGAAATAAATCTAATCACGTCTTTCTAGACATTTCTGATCTACTTACATATCTGGGTTTAAATAAGTAGTTCTAGACATGATCTGATGATTTTCATATCTGGCTTTTAGCTTCTCACAGCATAACTGCTCCCTGTTCCCCTCTTTCCAGAAGAACACCACACACAGACAAAGGGAAGTTTTTTCCCAATTTTAAAAAGTTCTAGCCCTCCCATTGGCTCTTTTCATCAGATGTCCACTCCTTTCCTTTTATCTGTGGGCTTGTTAACCCTTTACAGGTAAAGCAAGTAGAGAACATCTACTGAGAGGAATTTTACAGCTAACTGTCTGGCTGGGTGTCCATAAAAGGGAGCTACCCACCTTCATTTATCACAGCCTGTCATTCACTATATGTTTTAACCATGCCTAGTGCCCTTGGGCCCAACCAGGTTGGGCCCTTTAGGTGCTACTAACAATATAAATGTGTATTATTAATAATAGAGTGAAATGTGAGGGTCTTACTCCCCCTCTTTTCTCAATCACATATATTAATGTTGAAAGGCTATTCTTAGAACATTAGTTTTTTGTTAGCTTTCAAAGGGCAAATATTTGAAATCTCAAAGCACACATGAAATTTAGAAAATATAGTATATGGTGGAATGAGGTGACATACCTAGTTAATAAAAATAAGTGAGTTTTATTTAACAAGGAAATAAACGTCAATGACATTTTAAACTGATTTTTCTGGATGAATTGCTTTCTTTATTAAACAATTCAAGTAAAAATGTTTGACTAAAAGTACCAAGTATTAGTCACATAAGTAAGGCAGAAAATTTTTGTTTTCTGACTGTGATGAAACATCTAAAATGATGCTAACATCCTGACAAATGCAAAGCTGCTTGAATGAACAATGGCAGTCAGGTTATCTGTGTGCTTATTGTCTCACTGAGCTTCTCAAAGCATGAGTCCTCATCTTCTGGGATAGAACATTCAAGAGAATTAAAGGTTCCTGGATGAAATCAGCTGGAGATGGGGGTAAAATACCAAGCAACAGTTACAGGCAGATGAGAAACTAATAAGGCAAATGGGATTTATTATTAAATCTTATTACAATAGCATGTAGCTTTATTTTGTCCTAATTGAATTTTTACATTGTGGGACGTTTTTATCTGTTTTGTTAAGGTAATTGGCAGAAAATAAAGTATAAATAAAAACTCTGTTATACAGTCATTGTTTTATTGACATTCTGAATTTGCTCTGAAGTGATCCTCATGATAATGCCTATATTTTAAAACTAGTGCCAGAATAATACATAAGCACACAGAGGCTTTTAAAAGGTAATATACACCGATTACTCAAGAATTGAGAAGTATGGATACGAAGAGGTACTCTAGAGTAAATGTGATTGCTGTGAACAAAATATTAAAGTAGCTTATTGCACTTGTTGTATCATTGATATTAGTGGAGCTATTTGCAGAGTAGAGAGCAAAAGTATCAGAATATGGCTATGATGTTGCACTCCATATGCCTATGAATGTGAATATGATGTTACTGGAATATGTTTTATGCAAAAGATCTCTTGTAAGGTATCATTACAAATCTTATAATTGACTGAATGTGTTCATCCTATTTGTTTGCATGTATTATTTCTATGTCTGGAGTTAGGAGAATAAGATATAAATTTGTATCACTGATGTAAACATATTAAGTGAAGGCCATTAAGGGTGCTCCAGAAACAATCAGTTGTAAATGGCCTTAGTTACTTGAAAGTCTTCCTGTGTACGTTTGGGCCAGTCCTTAGGGAATGGAGACAAGGGGGTCTTACAGTGACATGTGACTGTGTCACCTGATAATGAAATCCATCTTAAATCTGGTACTTTTCCTTTTAGAAGGAGGGATAGGGACCCAGAGAGACGAGATTCCTGCCTTGTGCCAAAGCTATAAAAGGGGGTGGAGCAGGACAAAGAGGCGGCCAGTCATGAGAAAATACCTGCTTAACACCTGAGATATCTACTGGAACTAACAAGGACTGTACCGGGGAAAGGATTGGCCCCAGACTAGGAAGGAGTCTAGTCTGTGAAAGATGCTTATTGGAAATCTCTGAGGGTGAAATATTACCTGTAATCAGTTTCTTAATGCATTAGGCTTAGACTTGGGTGTTTTGCTTTAGTTTGCTTGGTGACTTACTTTGTTCTGTCTGTTATTTCTTGAAACCACTTAAATCCTACTTTTTATACTTAATAAAATCACTTTTGTTTATTAACAAACCCAGAGTAAGTGATTAATATCTGGGGGAGCAAACAGCTGTGCATATCTCTCTATCGGTGATATAGAGGGTGAACAATTTACGAATTTACCCTGTATATGCTTTATACAGAGTAAAACAGATTTATTTGGGGTTTGGATCCCATTGGGAACTAGGTGTCTGGGTGCTGGAGAGGTAACCTGCTGAGCTGTTTTTGGTTAAAGTCTGCAGCTTTGGGGGCGTGGCCCAGACCCTGGGTCTGTGTTGCAGCAGGCTAGCGTGTCTGGCTTAACAAGAAAGGGTTCTGGAGTCCCAAGCTGGCAGAAAAAATGAGCTCAGAGGTAGTTTCAGCACATTAGGTGACAGTCCCAAGGGGATCTCTGTGACCAAACCCGTCACAATGGCCCCTAAATTTGAAATCAGTCCAGCATTACAGCACATATCTAAATGATCGGGTCTGATAGAATAATTCACTATGTCTGACTGAGTTTTGTATCTTGTATGTTTTCTTTCTTCAGCAGCTAAGACTATTGTGCGGTAACATCATCAGTGTCCTCTGGGACCAGTGAGGTATTATTCCAGAAGCCCTGAAATAAATTCTTTATAGGTGCAAATCAGAAGGTGTTTCATTTCTGCTCAATTTGAAACACAAGAGGTAAAAATGAAGTGCTTTGACAAATGAATAATAACTGTGCT
This sequence comes from Dermochelys coriacea, assembly GCF_009764565.3. Classification (NCBI taxonomy): domain Eukaryota; kingdom Metazoa; phylum Chordata; order Testudines; family Dermochelyidae; genus Dermochelys; species Dermochelys coriacea. The sequence goes on along the minus strand of NC_050071.1, from coordinate 72,111,988 downwards.
AAAGACTGACGGTCACATAGCATCTTTTATCTAGAGATTAGACATTTTAAAAGATGACTTACAGGATGCAGGGCTATAGAACTGTATACAACCCATCTATTTCTTTGTAGCGTATTAACATTCTTGGTGTATAATGTTAAATTTGCTAATCTATCAACCCCTGATAAACAATTATCTGGCTTATTTTTCAGCCAATATCCAATTAAAAATCATGTAATCAGCCACTCACTTTCCTTTGGAAGATCCCTTCCAGTGACAGGCTTTTGGCATTCTGTAGGCGTGATCATTGTCATGTAGTATCTGTTGTTTCCTCCACTGATGAAAGTAGACTAGTGATGTTTTTTTGGTAACAAATTGGCACATTGCTAAGTTACTCTTTACTTTTTAAGCCATTGGCACCAACATTTCTTTCACTGGATGTTGATGGGCGAGTCCATCTCTAATACTCTCTCCTGGGTAAGGTCAGTTTAAGAGTGCTGTATAAGGAACACTGAAGCATGCAAAGCTGTACCTGCTGTGGGATTCCGTATATTCTCTTCTCCATTGGTGCAGTAAATCTTATTAGCACTAGGTCAATACACACTGGTGAACAGATATCCTGGCAATTAAGAGACCCTGTTGTGGTGCTTTAACTCTCTGGAAACTAACTAATTTCCAAATGGATGTTAGCTGGTAACTGGCTGATTTCCAAGGTTAGGAGGTGGTTACTATGCCAGGGAGATCTTAGGGTTTCTGGTCTCTGAGAGATGAAACTGGGCTGGATTCCTGATGGAAGTTTATTGTCTGGTCTGTTTGGGGGGCTGTGTGCTAAGCACAGTGGCCTGCTATGCAAGGCTGAGAGCTTCCTAACAAGGCTCTAGCCTGCCATCCTTTGAGCCCTAATCCCTTTAGAATCCCTTGACGAGGGGACTGGGCTAACTCAGAGAGGTGGTAGCTCGGTCGACGAAAGAATTCCTCCATTGACTAGAGCTGTCTACATTGGAGATTAGGATAGCTTAACTATGTCTCAACGGTGTGGATTTTTCACACCTCTGAGAGCTGTAGTTATGCCAATATAACTTTTCTTTATATCATTATACTGTGATGCACACGGTCCCTTTAAATCAGGGGATCTCAAACTTTTTCGCAGTGTGGCTGGCCCACATCTTAACAGAAAGATTGTCTCTTGGCCTTCATACCATCTACACAATTGTTCAGCCTGTCTTCCCTCCCATTTGCTATTACGTCAAATCTCTACAGTAGCTTCATATATTGCTTACATGAAAAAGTAATATTGCAAAGGTATTTCATGTATTGCTAATTGTCTCTTAGCAGCTGGAAACAAGGAAGAGAGCCAGCAGCACTATGACTTGTCTTAGACCACTGATTTTTCAGTGAAATAATTGAAGTGCTTTGCTGTATTGGCCCAGAGTGTTCAGCACCTTTCAAGTTTGAACCGCATACAACCACTAGTTGGGCGACATACCACCAGAAGCCCACAGACCTCAGCTTTAGATAACTAAAGATTTGCAAAAAGAAAAGGAGTACTTGTGGCACCTTAGAGACTAACAAATTTATTAGAGCATAAGCTTTCGTGAGCTACAGCTCACTTCATGGGATGCATTTGGTGGAAAAAACAGAGTGGTGATTTATATACACACACAGAGAACATGAAACAATGGGTTTATCATACACACTGTAAGGAGAGTGATTACTTAAGATAAGCTATCACCAGTGGGGGGAGGGAGGGGGGGAAAGGAGGAAAACCTTTCATGGTGACAAGCAAGGTAGGCTATTTCCAGCAGTTAACAAGAATATCTGAGGAACAATGGGGGGTGGGGTGGGGGGGAGAAATAACATGGGGAAATAGTTTTACTTTTTGTAATGACTCATCCATTCCCAGTCTCTATTCAAGCCTAAGTTAATTGTATCCAGTTTGCAAATTAATTGTGTGTGTATATAAATCTCTCCTCTGTTTTTTCCACCAAATGCATCCGATGAAGTGAGCTGTAGCTCACGAAAGCTTATGCTCAAATAAATTTGTTAGTCTCTACGGTGCCACAAGTACTCCTTTTCTTTTTGTGAATACAGACTAACACGGCTGCTACTCTGAAACCTAAAGATTTGCAGTTAGATAACCTCACTGTCTGTCAAGGTATTTCTTATCATGAAGTGTAAAGTAGTACAGGGAAAATTTAAGGTACTAAAATAAGATAATGTATTTATTTTAGATTAAATTGGCACCTCTTTACTTTAAAAATTATACATGAAGGAAGCTGGACAGTGTCAGCTAAGCTTATCAGAAGGTGGTGGTTATGCAAAGTAACATTTAGGGTATCTTTGGGAGTGGTTGTAAGTGGGGCCTCAAGGAGAGCTTGCTGAATTTGTCCTGTTATATTAGACAAAAAACAGTCTAGTCCTGGTAATAAAAGCAAAAATCACTTTCATTGTTTTGAATATTTCAAAAGGTCCAGACTGCATCATTTGAATCAAAATATTTTTTAATTTGCAATAAAGCTAGTTAAAAATAATTTGATGGTGTGATACTACAGTCATTTAAAGATAGTTAAAACAGCTTGAAGTATCCCACTTTTGCCAGCTAAGCCTTGATGTAGCAGTAACCAGTTTCTAGATCATAGAGCCATACTAGGAAGCATTCTGATACAATAAGTGCTATTTTATTTGTTATCACACAGTGCTCTTTTCAATGGTTTTTTATTTCATTGTTTTATACTCTTTAACATGTACGAACAAACCAGATAATAAAGTTTTGTTTCGTTTTTAAAAAGCATCCTCCTGATTTCTATGGGCAGATCAAGCAGAGTTCTGTGGTTAATGTGCTATCACCTTCATGATCCATACATAGGTATCCCAGAGAAGGTTTGAGTGATCAAAGTTATACCTCAAAAGAAAAAAAAAAGTACTAATATTCTGAATTGCCTCTTGTTGGAATTATTATTATTTATTATGCAGAATATTACCAGGATGGTAATTTAACCATAAATTCTTTGTTAAATCCAAAGGCCAAATGGTATTTATACAATTGCTCTAAACATGACGGAAAAGCCTAAATAATTAAGCAGTTTACTACAGCCAAATGATAACAAAACATTTATAAGCATTTGATTAAGATACTTACAAATGGGCTAAAGCCAAAGGTACTTAGACCCCAGCTCCAAATTGTTCAGGCAGGTATAAGTAATGACCCTTTAAGAGTTTACTTTTTTATACCCTTTAACAAACAAGTGATGTCATTGCGAATTATTGGACCTTAGCTAAGGCCAGATGAAGGAGATTCTGATGCAGACAATTATTTACTGCACCTGGTACCCAATTAACTGTGTTTTATTTCTATCACTTTAGGTCAAACCTTTCTCCAGCTGTAAAAGATAAACCAAGAGAGCCTTTTAGCCCTTCTTAGGGAAAAACTTTCAAAACCTAAGCTCCAAAACACACATGTGCAAAAGATATTACATATGAAAAGTATGTATTTGTGTGCACAAATATCTCTGTGTATGAATATTTACCCAATTTGAAAATGCAAATGGTTGTTTCATGAATACAAATACTGGTCTGCATGTCCACTCACTTTTGAGAGAGAGAGAAAGAGAGAGAGGCCTGAGTTTTTAAAGTTTGGCCCTAGAGATCTAATGCCTCCTAATCAGCTAGCCCAGAGTTAATGTAGATTCCAGATGAGCTTCCAAAGATGTAGATTGCTTCAGAGTGTTGGTATAATTGCAGTGATTTTTTAAAAAAATTCTCTCAACTGTGGCAATGTGCATCAACTGGCTCATAGTCAGAGGCAGAGCAGTGAAGGAGCATAGACCCACATTAGATTTGGGTGAACTATGGTTTTAAATTGAGTTGGAATATTAGTATGAGCAATAGGCTCAAAACATGGACCAAAAAGACTGAAATCATGAGAAAGAAGAGTTATGTTAAACTTGTTGTGACCCTTCAAAATACCAGTATTATCTTTTTTCTTAGATGCTGCTGTTCTCTGAGCAAGTATATAACACTAGTAGCTCAGATCCCAGTTTCTGTGTGAGAGCTTTCAACAGAGCAGGCGATTGCAGTTAACCCTGCTTAGCAGCCCCAAGGTGAACAAATTAATCTGATTTGTTGTTCATATGAAGGTATTCACATTCAGACAGCATTCTGGCTTGCAGCCCTCTTTTTCTCATTTTTTTCTGCCAAGGTAAAATTTGCAACTATCTATTGCACAGCATTATGCCTGATGCATTTTTTCTCATAGGTTTAAAATCTCAATGTTAAACAAGTCCATTGGTGCCACAGTTACAAATTAGAGTTGATTTTTGGGATGTGCACATCATTCCCCTTTGTGTTAACAGAAATTACATGCACATGTTGACAGAAACAGCTGCACAGTTTCGCTTTTACTTCATTGACATAACATCCCTCCGGATGATTTGTGTCTGACCAAATGTCATCTGGGTAGGTTATGTGACAAAGTTATGTGACCCTCCATGGGTCCCGCATTTCCTGGAGGATTTCGCTAGCCTCAGAGGCTCACTGTGACCCTCCACGTAACCCTTCTTTCTCTAGAGACAAGGGTCACAATCTACTGAGCCATTTTTGTCATAAGCCAGCAAGGGAGGTGAGGAGAAGTTATCCTTCTTTGCACAGTCTCTGTTATCTCCCAGTCTCAGTGATTAAACAGGGGGCAAAGCGAGGGGGAGGGGAGGAGCAAGGGCCCATCCTCTACTCTGGGCTCCAGCCCAGGGACCCTAATAGTATCAGCTATGGTAGCTGACCTTTTAGAAACATGACATGTACAATTCCCTGGGCTACTTCCCACACAGCAGCCCTCACGTCCTCAAGCTCCACTTCACCCTTACCTCAGGGCCTCCTTCCTTGTACCTGATATGGTGTGTACTACTCAGCCTCTCCAACAGCGCAACTTCTTCCCACAGCTCCTGACATGCACCCCCACCTGACTGACTGGGAGGCTTTTAATTAGTTTCAGCCAGCCCTGATTGGCTTCAGGTGTCCCAATCAACCTAGCCTTCTCCCTGCCTTCTTAATTGGCCCCAGGTGTCTTAATTGACCTGGAGCAGCTGCCATTTCACTTATCCTGGTACCAGGGATTTGTTTAGCCTGGAGCTAATATATCTATCTCCCACTACTTTTCTATAGCCATCTGGCCTTGCCCCGTCACAGTTAATTCACAGTATGTATCTGGTGAATTTACAAATCAGTAGCAATTCTCGGATTCCCATCTTCCACTCCGTTTACTCCCTGAGCAATGGCAAGTATCACATTGTAACGTCTAGCAGCACCATTTGTGGTTAGACTGCTTTTCAAGATGCCCTTGGGTTCAATATTTACAAAGAAAGTGCTCTCTAAAACTGCTTACTCAGACCACAGCCAACCCAAGGATTACGCAGCTATCTAGTTTGCACAGTAGGACGAAGCAGGAAAAAAATTAGGTGGATAGAAGTAAAGATAAGCAGGCAAAGAGGAAATGAAATCAAATGATTTATGAAAAATGTTCTACAGTGTCTTTAAATACTGAGCAGAGAGCTAGTGGGCAATCCAGTGTATCTACAACAGTATTGTGTGTACAGTTTTTCACATTAGGATGTCTGAACAAAGTATTAAATTTGATGAAGACAAGATGCAGTCATTATTGTGAGAGAAGAATAAATCTGTTACTAAGAAAAGTTAAATATTAAGAGCAGGGCAGGGACCATCTAGACTATATTCTCTGCTGACAGCAAGGCACTTAAACACCATCAGCAAGGCATGGCCAAAATGTAAAACCAAATCAATTAGTCACTTGGCTCCATTTTTCCAAGTTCCAACTTCATCACATTGTCTACAAATCTGGCATATTTCCTTTTGCTACAGAACACAAGAATGCACAATAGAGTATGCTGCATTATCATAAAGTTTAGCATTACAGTTTTTATTCTCAAATAATAATATTCAAGTTATTATTCTCAAATAATAAATCAATTAATTTGAAGCAGCTTGTCAAGTGAATAGTCTTATTTCAGTGATTCTGGGTCCTGCCATCCTTATTCAATCCATCGTCTACTGACATACTTCTCAGCTTACCTGGGCCCTTAATGAAAGGACTCAGGCTCCAATATAACAAAGCACTTAAGACCACGATTAAATCCATTCCTATTCAACAAAGCACTTAAGCATGGATAAAAAGGTTCTATTTTTAGTCAGGTGGGATTATTATGCACATATATGAGTATGAGTCATCAGACTTCATATTTATCACTTTGAATTTCTTGCTAACACTGGACCTCAACCTGCCAGTGCTGAGTTCCCTCAGCATATCCTGAAGGATTAGATTCAGTGGGATAAAATTAGTACTAGCCTCTCTTTTCTAAAGAAATTATTGTTTTTTTCTTAAAATAATGTTACTGGTCTTTGTTGTTTTATTTTAGGCTTTTCAGAGGCTGGCTCAGCTTATAAAAGAAGCCACATGAAGAGACAAAAGAAAAGCCTTCAGTGCACTAATAGGGTTTTCAGAAAACAAGCATCATTTGAAGAGAGTGTCCATTTTTATGTACTTATAAAAAATTACTACACATCTTGTGTTTCCACAGTTCTTAGCTCTTACAAGAGTTTATCTCAAACTACTTTTACAGTGATGGTATTTAATTGTGTTAATTCTAAACTCGCTCTTGGATTATACTCTTACAAACACATTAAATGAACTAAACATTTATTTGACCTCAGATGGTTAATAATTTTGCTATTTCTAAAACCTTATTTTTTCAGCATTTAGTAACCTTATGGAGTTTGTACCTGGAGCTCATTATGATGGTGCTGATATATTTCGTATCAAGGATCTTGTTCCTGGTTATACTTGTGTTTCTTCTGCTGTTATGTAGCTGTGAAGAACAGTGTGAGGTTCAGGTTACATTTATTTATTTTGTAGACTTAACTGAAAAGCACGAACTGGAGCCTCTATGTATCTGTACAAAACACAGGAAAACTATACTGACTGAAAATTCAGAAAAGGGCTCTGAATCGACTCTTCCCACCTAGACCCCGAGCCCAACCCTCCAGGAAAAGCCAGGGAAAACAGGGAAACTTTAGATCATGCCTGGATGGTTTAAAAAAAACACAGTAAATAACAGGCTCTGTCATACTGGCATGGGTGCATTCTAAAGTCAGTGACCTTCACTAAAAAGGCCTTGCCACATGTCTATTTAACCCTTCAGCTAAAAAATTTCATTGGGAACAGTGCTTTAGGGAAATCAGGCCACTTGGTAGTCTCAATTTAGAAACCCATTTATGAAAATCTTGACCTAAAATCTGTATTCTGCTGTTGCTATTGAAAGGAAATTACCTCCTGAAATGGGGAGCTGGTTTCATGGTTGTATAGGAACAGGAAACCTGTTCAGTTTCTATTGTTCAACAGCTGGGGTGACTCTTCTTTGTGCTATTGTTAGCCTTGATACACTGTAACACCTGCTGTGCAGAATCCACTTAATAGGAGCCCCAGAAATTTATATCTACAACATAGGAAAAATGCTCATTCTTTTCACTTTTTTTTTAACTGACGTCATCACACATGCCTGTAGATATTTATTAATTTTATATTCTCTTTTATATGTTTTAAATCATATATTTGCAACGGATGAACAATCCCACTTCAACATAACTGTATTATGAATACAGAACAACATCCTTTTTCATCCCATTACATTTTCTTTACCTACTCATTTGGTTGTAAACCTATGTTTAAAAATGCTTTTGGTTATATTAGGAGTTTCAAAGTCAGGGCTCCTTTTTCTGAGAAGAGCTTATTTTCAGGAATACTTTCCTTGGAAGATCATTTGACAATAGAGCAAGGACTGGAGGTGTTGGATTCATTGTCAGGAAAGAAACAGTTCCAAAGATAGTCGGCTGTGATATCATATCACCCTTGATAGCAGTTCTCACATGTCAGACAAAACAAAGGAGAACGATTAAAATTATTCAAGTGTATGCTCCCATGCAGCAAGTGGAAGACGAAGAAATGGAACCTTTCTACAAAGAGCTGGAGGAGGTAATGCAGAAAAGATCCACCTACACAATTATCCAAGGGGACTTCAATGCAATAGTAGGTGGAAAGGAAAATGAGAATAAAAAGTACATGGGAAAATTTGGTAAAGGTGTAAGAAATGATCCCGGAGCATGTCTGGTTGCATTTGCAGAGATGAACCATTTCCACATAATGAACACGATATTTCAAAAAGAACAGTGTCAGCAGTGGACATGGAAAAGGCCGCATGGAGTCATACTGAATCAGATTGATTATGTAATGACGGATACTAGAAGAATCTTCAATAATGTAGTGACAATAGGAGAACGAATCATTTTCATGGGCTCAGACCATTATAAATTGCGCTCACAACTATGCATTGACAATGTCTACAAAGATTGAGTTAAGAGAAGCCAGAAACCGAAGCAAAAATAGCCCTTCAATGGAGAGGCATTTGCACAGAAAGTAAGTGAAATGGACCTCGAATATAAGGTCAACAAGGACATTGATGAGGACTACGAAGAGTTCAATCTCACAGATAATCTCATTAGCTAAAAAGGCAAAGGCATTGAAAATGCTGGGACGCAAGCAGAGGGTCAGCGAGAAAACTGTGAATTTGATGGCAAGGAGGGCACACATTAAATTAGAAGGAAAAATGGGCGAAGAATACAGAACACTGTGCAAAGAAATCCAAGTGAAGATCAAAGAAGACTACGAAGACTTTAGAAAGAAGAAATTGAGAGAGGCAGCTGAAAAGAATGAGAGTCTGAAGAAGGTAGAAAGAGATGTTAGGCTGAAACAGATTATCCTGGCAACGCTGAAAGATGAAAATGGTGAAAGGACATTGGAAAAGAGCAAGATGAATGATATATGTACAAAGTTCTACAATGACCTCTATTTCTTGTATGTCAATGTCCAGCATACATCGTCAAAGCAGCAGGTTACAGAAGAAGTTCCCGACGTGATGTGGGAAGAAATTGAATACGCAGTTCGTAACATTCAGAGAGGGAAGAGTCCAGGCGTGGATGATGTTTGGCCAGAATATCTCAAAGCAAAAGAAGATACTCTCTTCAAAGCATTGGTGCAACGGTTCACCATCTACATCAATAGCAGGCTTGTTCCAGATGCATGGAAGAAATCAAAAACAATACTATTGATGAAGAAAGGTGATCCAGAAGAACTGAGCAACTACCATCCAATCACACTCCTCTCCCAAGTCTATAAAGACTTTACCCACATTATACTCAATCAGATTAAGAAGGATCTTGAAATGCACAAAAGCAGAGAACAAGGTGGTTTCCACTCAGGGTATTCAACAATTGATAACATCCACTCAGTTTGGGAGCTCATCGAAAAATGCAAGGAATACAAAGTACCATTATGTACTGCATTTGTCGACTACAAAAAGGCATTTGACTTGGTAGAGATTAACGCTTTACTCAACACACTCAATGAAATCGGAATCAACCTGAGGTACATCGACCTGCTGGAAGAAATTAACTGCAATTGCTTGACAGAGATATTACTCAATGTCCCCTGCATTATTACTATATGCAGAGCAGTCAGACAAGGCTACACAATCTCACCAAAGCTGTTTGCAGCAGTACTGGAGTCACTGTGCAAGAAATTGAACTGGGAATAAGAAATCAGAATTGATGGAGAACAGTTAACGCATATTCTCTTCACTGATGACTGTGTAATACTGGCAAAGGACACAGCAGAACTGGAAAACAAATTGCATCAACTGCAAACGCGTTCGCATGATATCAGGTTGGAAGTGAACATGCCGAAGACTAAGTGGATGCAGAATGAGCATTGTGCAGAAGGAATCATCACTGTAAATGGGAAAGAAATCAAAGAGGTCGACAAATATGTTTACCTGGGTCAGCAGCTGAGCAGAGACAACTCATTTGAAGGGGAATGCAGTAAGAGGCGAAAGGCATGGTGGGCTAGTTTCAACAAAATAAAGACATCTCTAATGGATGCTGAGCTGCCTATGAAGAAAGGAAAGAACTGTTTAACTCCACTGTTCTGCCAGCAATTATATATGGAGCAGAAAGCTGGTCAATGACAAAAGCAGAGGAAGAAAAATTCGCTGTCACCCAGAAAGCAATGGAAAGGCGAATGTGTAAGATATTGCTTTGTGATCACATACTGAATGAGGAGATCAGAAGGCGTACAGAGGTGACTGATGTAGTGCAGGCGATATATGACACAAAGCGAAGATGTGTGGGTCATGTAGTCCGCAGGCAAAACAATAGGTGGACAACCCGCATCAATGACTGGATCCCCAGAGACCTCAAGTGACCGCTGGGCAGACCAAAAACACTGGGCTGATCCCATGACAAAACTCTTTGGACAGACATGGAAAGAACGTGCTCGCAGCAAAATAGAATGGTGTGATGTCGACTTGTGTTCGTGGAGGGATGGATGAGGACAAGCTGGACAAAGGTGGCAAAGGTGATTTTCCTTGGTAAATAATTTACAGTAATTTCAAAATAACTCTTTGGGTAAAGTCTGAAGCACACTGGTGATGTGAAAGAGAGTGTGAGTATGAGGAACTATGAGATTATTGTATATTTTCTTGTAACCATATTAGGAGTAAATATCATTGGGTTTTATTATAATTAATTAATTATTACTACTTTGTGTTTGACTGCTGAAGGGATGCCTCTTCTGAAGACCCTACTGATTCTCTGGTCTCTTTTCCTACTCCACATCCCTGTTGGTAAGTTTTATTTCTAAATCATTAAAACTTTGTTTTTAAAATTGTAATTTCTTTCATTTTTGTTACGTCACATTTTTAAGTGTTGTAGTTATCTTAAATAAGTAGTGGACATGTTTGTTTGTTTTTTTTAAATCAAGACTCTCAACAAATTCCCAAGATAGCCCACTCGATAATATTGACCCTTTGGGGAAAATCTCCATTAGTAATGTTGTCTGGAAGTTGCTTCTCATTTACCCTCCTTAGTAATAATTTTCTAAAAAACAGCATACTGTATACTGGCTACAGACTTCACTGTAATTTTCTTCAGCTCCTACTGGCAGATCCTCAGCTGGTGAAATTTTCACCAACTGAGGATGTGTTCCTTAGTGTTTTCTTCACTTCTACCTCTATTTCTCCAGTCTATTCCTGACTTGCTATTTAGGTCTGTCTATCTTGCCATAAACTATTTTCCAATCATTTTTACTACCTTCCTGTCTCAGTGACTGAATTTTTCCAGAACAGTTCTTTAGCAGGTTCTTCTTTTCCACAGAGGTATTATAAGGGAGGTGCTTCAATGTCTATGTCTAGCCTGCAGGAACAAGCCTATAAGGGGAATTCTAGTTTGCACTGTGTGTCTTCTACACCAGAAGAAGGTGACAAAAGTATTGCAAAGCCTCCCAGGGTTTATCTTGTATAGAAGGCCTCCCCAATAAACTCTATGCCAGGTCCTGCAGGAGCCCCAACACAACAGCAGAGGTGTGACTGGGACATTCCAAGGCATGCTGAGGGCATGGCCAGCATCAGGGCCCAATTTTGGGGCAGGCGACCCATGCTTGGGGTGCTGTAAGGTATGCAAAAGTTTAACAAATGGAGGGGAGGCAGCGAAGATTCTTCTTGCCTGGGGTGCCATTTGGTCTAGGGTCGGCCATGGCCAGGACATTACTATAACTAGTTATTCTGCAGTGACAATAGCTCATAGAGATCACTGCAGCTGGGGCCCAGGTTAGGGCTGTTCTAATCTGCACTGTGCCCCCTCTCCCTGATTGGGCGTAGCACTAGCGCATGGACCATAACACTTAGCAATGCAACTGCTATTGCGATGTTCATGGTATAGTAACAGGTAGAAAACATGTTTTGATTTATAGAACATATAATCCAAGTAAAAGAGATATTGGTGCTAAATGTTCAGATAAGTCCTGTAATGTTTTATAAAAGTAAAAAGTGAAGTGAAAAATAACTATGTTACTTCCTTCTGGGCATAGATAGAAAGCTGTCTTAGGACATCTCATTTCTCTCCAAAATGGTCATTCAATAAAATAAAATACAAATATTAGACATATTTTATTAGGAAAGGTAGGCTGGGGAGTAGAGAGAGGATCAGGCCTTGGAGGATGGTTCCAATTTTATTTTGCCATCTAGAACAAAGCGAAAATGAGCTCCTTTTGAAGCTCTGGTGGGAAACTGATGGTTGTGGTCCTTAGTAAGACAAAGTGGTGAAAGACAAATGCACTTCTCGTCTCCCTTAGGAAGTACAAGCTGCCTTAAATGGTACCATGTCAGAAGTGCCTCCACATTTTCCCAGACATGCACACAAACATTAAACACACTCTAATGGGCCAACTGTAACACAACCACAAAGAGTAACCCCAGCTTCTGAACAACAGACTCTCACTAGGCATTCTAAATCCAGCAAGGTCCCTTTCTTACCCTGCCCCTAACATTATGGAACCTAAACCTCCTTATCAGAGGGTAGCCGTGTTACTCTGTATCCACAAAAAGAACAAGGAGTCTGGTGGCACCTTAAAGACTAACGGATTTATTTGAGCATAAGCTTTCGTGGGTAAAAACCTCACTTCTTCAGATGCCTAAACCTCCTTAGTTGCACTCAAAGAGGCACAAACAGCACACACACACCCCGCTGCCTCCAGCTGTAAGGAATCAGTCCCAGATATAAGGGACAGAATCCCCGTTTAGGGGAAACCCAAGATCCAGTCTAAAATCTTCCCAAACCTCTTCATGAAGTAATAAACCTGCCAAAGAAACATGATGTCTATAAAAAGCTGGGTAATGAGGCTAAAGGATCCAGTCATTTCTTTGTTTAACATTTGTATGTAGCCCCTGGAACTAATGACCGTTCTGTAAAAGTATTCTGCAAGGGGATTTTTTCTTTTTTTTTCAAAGTTAGCATAAACAGTGGAACAACCAAGAAGGCAGAAGCTAAACATTGCATTATTATTCATTGCATTTAGAAAACAAATCAGACACGCACTGAAGAGTAAAATGCTTTCCTTTTGTTTTCTTTTCTATACCAATTGCCTGATAGACCCAGAGAACTAGGGTGCTGCTTGTATCACCAGCATGGATTACTCACAGTTTCTCTCAGCAGTAAGTGCAGCAAGAGAGGAAAATCTTATAAGATTGACAAGTGAGTACAAAATATTTCCCCTTACCTGATTGATGTCTTCCATGTACTATTGGCTTCTTTTCTGTGATCAACCGGGATAACTCAGCTGAACATTGGGAGTTACATCCAAAAGTTTTGAGGGTAGTGACTAGGATACTACTTGAGGTATTTTTAAAGTTTTTGTAGGGTGCTGTTATCAGGCAAGTGAAATTTTCATCTCAAGCTTTAAATCATCCAATGGAAGTCAGTGTGACTCAAGGCAGAGAAACTGAAACATTCATTCATTCTATAGTTCTAGGACTATATAGGATAGTAAGAGACATCCACAGTTACCTCTGGAATTGGGTTTTTGTGGGTGAAGAGCGCTTTAAATTTGGCATAATTTGGCTGATTTTGGAGCACCAAATAAACTGAACTAATAGGAAGCAATTTATTTTTTACTGGAAAAGTACTGAAAGGTAATAATGTAAACTCTTCTTTTACAGTATTCACACAGAAAGTCTCATTACTAAAGTGACACTTACTTAACAAAATTGTGGTGGTGTATTAGATCCTTCTTTTTCCATGCTTAAAACGTGGAGAGTATCATGAAACATGTAATCCAAAGAGATGCCTACAGTTTATTTCAAAAAGTTTGTGCTAAACTACCTCGACAGACAGTAGCTTCAACTACAGTAGCTTCTGACAGCAGTTAGTAAATGAAAATGTTCCATTCCCAAGTCAGCCTTCACACAGTTGTCCTTTGTAACTTTAGAAGAGTAAGATCATCCATCTAGAAATTAGTAGAGAAGGGACTAAACCAAACCCCAGACATGAGATGCTTTCAGATTCTAGAGAAGTTCAAACCTACATCCAAATTTAGCAACTCAGTCCATCTCTAATACTTTATAGCTAATATTTCATGTATGTCCAAATCATAACTGACAATTTGTCAAAAACTAGATGGTATTGGCTTTTCTACAACTCTTCACAAAAACATGACATTTTTATTTACTTGCAGCAAGCAAAAACCTTTAGAAAATAAATACTGAGCAAGAGAGAAAAAATGAGAAGTATTGTTCTCACAGGAAAACAATGTATGTCACCATGAATCAAGGGCACCATATATTTACTTTAACATTTGACTATAATTTATTTAATAGAGTTAAACACCCTGTAAGAGTGCATTCTCTATTCCTTGCAGTGTGCAATCTCCAATGGATGATTTCTTCCTTATGTTCACTACAGGTCATTTTGCAGAGAAGAAACCCTCAGTAATCATGATCTCTGGAGGCATGCCAAATCCTAACTATTTCCCATTTAAAACAGCAAGTTTCACTATTGAAGATGGAACCACTATTGAAATTGGAGAGGCATTGATGAAGAGAGCCCTCCAGTATTCCACCACAGAAGGGTAGTTTTCAAAAGCGACGTGACATTTCTGAATCAATTTGGTATCAGGTCAAAGATTAATAAAAAGAGCTGATCTTTTTAATACAATACCCATATACTTGAAGAGAATGAGTTAAGTGATTGAATTTTAATCTTCAATGTAAACTGGTTCACTGTTCATTTTTCAAATCATTTTTCAATAATTCATTATTCGATAATTCATTATCCAGACTGTTTTTTTATTGTAAGGACTGAGCCAATCAAAATACAGAATTTCTGCTCCATGGGGAATTCTGATATTTCAATGTTTTCATTACAAATTGGGCACAAAAGTCAAAATATTTAACCTTTTCACAGAATGAAACATTCTGAATTTTTTCTGTTTGGATTCAGCCACAGGGCGAGATTGTGATGAATCCTGAAAGATGGAGTCTGGCAAGGAAGCCTGTCCTATTAGGGAGAATAGGGGCATGAGGGGCCTAAAAATACAGCTCCTATCAGGTACCATGGTGACATAGGCAGACACAGAAATTAACATTCACCTGACCTGACACAAAATACTTCATTTCAATTTTGCTGACAGATAATTCTTAAGGAAGTTTTCTTTTCCTGTGGAAAATTTCAACAACCCCCTCTTTTAATAGGAAAATGTTTCATTCCAAATTTCATCCTTCTTTGGTTTTCATTTCTGAACACTTATCTGAGGTACCCTAACCAGTTCACCAACTGCAAACTGTCATATGAAACAACAGGTTCATTTAAATCCATGACTGTTTGCCTTAATGAAAACTGAGAACTGATCCTGTAGTCTTTAACTGATACACAGTTTCATTTAAGTCAATGATGGAACTACTTATAAGAGTAAGAACTAATAATGATAGTAAGGATGTGCAGGATCAGCCTCTAAAGTAAGCACTTCAGGATTTGATCCATAATCCAGCTACACACAGATTTTTCAGAAATCATGTTGCATCATGGCTGCAAAGGAACGCGTCTGAGTAAATGTCTCTGTAGTTTATAAAGTGTTATGGATACAAATGAAGAATAAAGGAATGAAACTTTTGTTTCAGAATTCCAGAGTTGTTGTCCTGGCTAAAGGATTTACAGATGAGTCTCCACAATCCTCCCACTGCCAAGTACAGTCCTGATCAGGGCCAAATGGAGATATGTATCACCACTGGCAGCCAGGACGGCTTGTCTAAAGTAAGACTGAAAAGAGAATTAGTACTTGCATGGCAATGCTACATAAACTATATAGTTTATTAATTATATCTTCAAAGTTTAGTTCACAGGGAACATAGCCCTTGGTTGATTCCCTTCACTCCATTTCAAGTAATATAACCTTCCCCTAACACTGAAATATTAATAAACACAGATCTGCTATTGTATGAAGAAGTGTGTTTAATTTATTAAATTTTTTGTTCAATGGCACAAAAGCTTTCAACATGTTTTCACTTAAGCAACTAATTTTGAATTGAAAAAGTGCTAGTTTATTATACATCTTTTATACAAGGGAAAAATTATCCAGCATGGGTGAAATCCTGGCCCTGTTGAAGTCAATTGCAAAATTTCCATTGGCTTCCATGGGGCCAGGATTTCATGCTCAGATTCTGTTTGTACTTGCCTTATTCACAGCAGTAGCCTGATTAAAATCATAGGATAACTTGTGTGAGTGAAGGTTATATGCATGAATAAGGTAAACAGGTCTTGGTTTCTATTTCTATTCCAGTTGACTTATTTTATAATTGTATGGTAAAAATGAGAAAGTAAGCAATTTTTCAGTGATAGTGTGCTGTGACACTTTTGTATTTTCATGTCTGATTTTGAAAACAAGTCATTTTTAAGTGAGGTGAAACTTGGGGGTATGCAGGACAAATCAGACTCCTGAAAGGGGTACAGTAGTCTGGAAAGGTTGAGAGCCGTTGATGTAATCAATACAAACAATCCAACCAGAGTGTACAGCAATGTGTATAATATTCAGGAGGAAAGGTCAGACTGTTGTAAAAGAAATTATTCTTATTGGGCAGGTGTTTGATATGCTTGTCAATCCTGGAGATAATGTCCTTTTAGAAGACCCCAGCTACTCTGGAACTCTGTCAGCAGTGAGTATTGGTTATGTCTGCAAAGCAGTGCAAAGTTCATCCTAAAGTCAAGATGAAGAGGGAAAGTTTGCAGTATGTGATTTCTCTCACTGATTTAAGTATGCATCACATGTGGGACACATCTATGGATATCTGGAGAGCTATACATTGCACCAGAGACAGATCTGTTTATTTCAGTAGCCGTGGGTACATTCTGAATGTATCTCTCTCAGGCCTCCACCTGTGCACATACAAAACAAGGCATATGCAACATGTGCATTCACTTGGCTTTCAAGGCCAATGGATTTTGAAGGTGTAATTTTAACACATGTAAACAGGTTTTTGACTATTGAAGCAGGGTGGATTGATTTATATCACCCAATGGAAAGCCTCCGTTTAAATAACTAACTTTAATCAACTTTGAAATTCAGTTATTTCCTAAAGAAAGGTTAATTCTCAGGGGTTGATATAACCATTAAAACATGTTGATTTACAACTAAGTAGATCCTTTACACTAGATTTGGTACATATTTTTGCTACATATTTTTGTACATTGTAAGTACACACATTTACTTAAGCAATTATATAGCTTTATATTTTCAGATTCTTAACTCTACATTTTAAGTATGTTAGAAAACGGTGACTTATTTGCTTATTTACCAGATAATTAACTTCTCCTCATGATTTATGTCAAGCTGCATTAGGATAGTAACTGGGATTTAATTAAAACACACAAAACAGCCTATAACATTTAGGTTTATTAAACAAAACCACCTTTACATTCTGGGTACATAAACTTCTCTTCTCAAAACATGCTTCACATTTACAGCTAAATTATAACAAGTTCAAGCCTCAACATATTTTGTATTAAATTCAGATTTCATTTTAGACATGTTTATTTTAAAAGAGAAAAACAATTTTAAAAACAGCAACATCAAAAATTTCCAATTTAAATAACAAAGTTTTCACAAAAAAATCATTGTATCTACCCTGACAAAGTGTGGACACAGGTGTTTCCAGCTACCAAGTGTGGGCACATACATGTATGCACTTGCAAAAGCATGATGAATGCACAAGTGAAGCTTGGCCTTTGGAAAATGACTTTGCAATTTCTGGTGTTCTTTTATATGACTATCTGAGCCTTGAAAAGTTTTCCATGAAATGTACGGCTGCATCAGGCTGCACTGAGGCAAAGAATGCCATCACACTGCAAGGCACTCTTCATTATATGATAGCTAGGGATCCTAGTGCCTTGAGTGCCTAGTGCATAACAAAACACTGTGACGAGTGTATTGAGGAGTTTGGTAATCCTTCTAGAGATCCCTGGAAACAGCTACACAACTAATGCTCCTACATAAAATATACATTTATTTGACATCCCAACAGAACCAGCAACTTTTTACCCAAGTAAGATATCCCATGCAAAAAAACTAACCAAATACAAAAATCAGGTTCCCACTGTAACTTACTTGCATTACATGTGTGTGTTGTCATATTATCTATATGTACATGTATGTATATACACAAGTAATGCAAATAACTTATAGTAGGAACCTCACTTTTGGAATTTTTCAGACTTTTGCATGTCATTTCTTTACCTTAATTGTTGCATTCAGTTAGCTTGTTGCATGGGATAGCTGTGTAATATCTTTTTTATGCGGAAGGAGTTAGTTCTATTAAGCAATCAAATACATTGTTTTTACATATGTAGCTGAGTGTTGGACCATTAATTGGGATCAGTGGTTTTGTAATGTGCATTTAAGATTGACTGACTTCAAACAATCTAAGTTCCACAATTTCCCATTTCAGATCAAATTTAAGGTAAAAAATTTTTAATTATTTTGATGAAGCATACACAGAAGTTCTGTGGCCTCACTGACTATTTCTGAACTGCTGATTGGGCTACCAGATTGTGTGTCATGTCTGTCTTCTTTCTATTAACAGCTGAAACCACTGGGCTGTAACATTATCAAAGTCCCGACCGACAAGCACGGTATTATTCCAGAAGCTCTGAAAGAAATTCTTTCCAGGTGGAGACCAGAAGACGCAAAAAAGCAAAACAACAATCTCCCCAAGTTCCTCTACACCGTTCCAAATGGTAGTAATCCAGCTGGAACCTCATTGACTGCTGACTGCAAGAAGAAGATATACCAGGTATTCAGCTGGAACCTGACATCATCAGAGTTTTCATAAAGAGAGAACATTTTATTTGCTATTAACCAATTTATAATACAGAACTAGAATATTTTCCCCAACATGTTGAAATTATAGAAGACCCCAACTGCAAATATGTCTATTTCTGGTCCTTGTCATCCTACATGGCCTACACCTAGTGGCATAGATAATGATAGCTCCAGTGAGCCACTCAGTCATTTACCCTGTTGTCAGAGATCACACCACTGTCTTCTTCTGTATACTAAAATATCACCTAATAATTGCAGCAAATAATTGACAGTTTCAAGACCTGTTCCTCTTTTTTTTTAATTTGGCCTCTCTTTAGCTTGCAAGATGTTATAATTTCCTTATAATAGAAGATGATCCATATTATTTTCTTCAGTTTGAAAAGGTAAGTATTCACTTGTGCTTATTTGTATTCCTGTCACACACGCTGTCACTTTGACAAGGAGAAATACATTTTCAGCTGTCCAAGTTTAAATAAAAATGTTTAGGTGACTACTGTACCCAACAATCAAACATCTTGCATTTTAAATATGTTTTGGCAGACAGAGAATCTCAGGTTTCAACTGGACTACTATTATGTTTTCCTACACAGAAAGAGTTGCAGATCAGTTGTTCAGCAGTTAAAGACATTTATTAAAATGTGCACTGTCAAATGTTAGAGGCCCAAAATATGATTCACCTTAAATTTTCTTTAGCATGACAGGAAAGTTGGGGCAAATGCATGGATACACATTTGAAATAGTCTAACACCCAAGTGCTTGCTAATGTTAGAATGTGAAACCCACTTGTCCTTATGTGGGTGCAAAAACCCAACATTGCACACATGTAGGCGTTAGAACTGCTTAAGTGTGTACATGGGTGTTTGCACCTGTACAGAAAGGGTGTAAATGTGTGTGTGTACATACAGATGGATACAGTGCTATCCCATGGTGCCATACCAAGTCTATGGTTAAGAAAGGTTCAGACCATAGCACTCACTCCAGAGGAGCACACCCTACAGTGGGAGCACACCCACACTTTAACAAGGTACAAAATGCACCACTCCACCCACCACTTGACCCAGTCATAACAGTTGGCTAAAGTAATGTGGAGGAGAATGGTTAACATAGATTCATCCCAGGTCCTGCTCTTATCCTGCTGCTCCCTAGCCCTTTGTGGAGACTTTATGCCACCGCTTGCACTAGCTTAATACAGTGCCCACTCTTATCACTTTGTACCGGCCCCTGCTCAGGGATGGGCACAAGGAAAAAGAAGTTGCTTGCTGTGCTCATTGCCACAAAGCCAGTCACAAACAAGTCCATTGTTTTCTTGTTGACAAAAGTGAGTCATATTCTAGTATCATAAATCATTACCTCACAATAAAATAAGGGCCATAATAAGCTTCTTTTTTATATTTAAAGACTAAGGCACCAACATTTCTGTCAATGGATGTTGATGGTCGAGTGATCAGATGTGACACTTTTTCTAAAATTATCTCTGCTGGGTAAGTCCAATTTCAAAATACTGTGTGATATGTGCCATTTTATGAAAACATTATCGTTCCCTCTACACAGCTCTGATTTAAGAGTCTCAAATCTTTTACTTTTATTGCTGCAAAAATATTTTGAAACTAGAATGTCACATGCTGTAAAACAAACTTTGGCTATGCCATAAAGCTCAGCTGAGGATGAGCAGCTCATTAGAGTGCCCTTATGTACAAAGAATTGCTGTACAAAAAACCCCCCCAGTTTCTTTTCTTTGTGCCAAACCCTGTGAAGCACTCTTTAGGGCCCCGTGTCTTCTCCATTTTCCTAAACATCAAAGCTGCTTTTGACACTTTTTCCCTCTCTAAATTCCTTAGGATATTAGGAGCTGTCCTTTTTTTGGCTGAGTTTTGAATGGCCAGCAACAAGTACCCTGTCATTGCTTTAACTCTGCAAATAAGTCTGTTGTTTTGGGAATCCTCTGCTCTCAATCAGCCGCTTTTTATCATTTAACCCTGTGCGCTCCCATGAGACATTGTCCCTCAGCCTGTCAACAGAGCCTTAAATTCTATCCCTATGTATGTGCTAATTTCTTTTGTATTTATTTTATTTTGTGTTGTGCTCTTTATAAATATATCAAACCGAACTGCTTTAGACGATGCATAATAGAACTGAACAATTGGATTTGGTCAAGATTCACGCACCACAAATTTAGTGATCTATCAATCAGATACTAACAAAGGGTAATGCTGAACCCATGTAACATTAGTGGACTGTACATCTTTGTATTAATGCTTTTTCTCTCCCCTAGGTTGAGATTAGGCTTTTTAACAGGCCCCAAACCTCTTATTGACAGAGTGATTCTGCATATGCAGAGTTCAACGATGCACACCAGCACTTTTACACAGGCAAGTGCCATTGCACAGTTACACAATTATTTGACCAGACTGTTTTTAAAAACTAAGTGCTTGATCCTGCTCTCCATACAGCACAGCAGGAGAAATAGCAGAAAAACACCCATATGTATGTAAGTGAGCCTACACCACTTGCTTCTCAGGGATGCATTCATCAATGATGTGTGCATCCTGCTGTGCTTGGAGTCAGGAGTTATATTGTCCAGCTGTATATAGGTACACGAAGTGATGGGTGCCACACAAAGCACTTTCTAACAGAGAATCTTTTTACAGAGAGTAATGCATTCAGCCTCTGCAACATTAGTACTACTAGCTATATTCTAAAGATTGTAAATTGAGGCACAGAAAAGCTTTAGTAACTTGACCAAGGTCGCATAAGACATGTGGTACAGGTGAGATTAGAAGCCAGATCACCTCACCTTCAGCCCTCTGCTTTAGACACAGGACCTGCTCAGCATGCGACTGGCGTTATACATCATGGACAAAATTCTGCACTCCATTATGCCTGAACAATGGATGTCACTGAGGGCAGAATTTAACAGTCATGTCATTCAGCTAGTAGTAGTGGAAATGAGGACAATTTTGAAAAGTGAATGGCTATAAGCCCAGTACAGCTGTGGAACTCTCACTTACAGGGACCGTCACTGAAGTCAATGGGCTTTGCAGAACTGGCTCTATGGCATTTAGGTTATGACATTAACTTGGACATTTTCCTCTCTCTCTCTCACATAGATCCTAACATCAGAACTTCTTCACAAATGGGGGCAAAAGGGTTTGCTGGAGCATGCAGACAGGTAATATAGTACTGTAGTTTGTGATTGTTTTTATTTCATACCTGGGTTCTATTCCCAGCTCTACTGCTGCTCGGGGAAGTCACTTAAACATTCTGTGCCTGAGTTTCCTCATCTATAAATCGGGATATTATTCCTACTCTTGAAAAGTTGCCTGAGATCCATGTATAAAAAAATGCTACATAAGTGCTATATATTATTATTACGATTAATAAAGTCTATATTAAACCTCCTGCCAACCACATTAAATCTCCATTTATGATCAAGTCATGAATCCACAAAAAGAAGGCAATTCTGAGCTTTATTTGTTGAAGGCAACCATCCACTAATCCTTTGTACCATTTTCTGATATATTGAACCTTTCATGAGACTTAAAAAAAATTTTTTTCTAGCTAAAGATAATCCTATGTTATATAGGTCTGCTCCAGGGCCCATTGAAGTCAATGGAAAAAACCACATTGTCTTCAGTGCACATTGGATAAGGCCCTAGACTGGACACAGAAGGCTGTTCCTTACCCCAAAGTTATGCTGCTACAGGCTGTACAATGTATCTGCCATAGTTATTTTTTCCATTTTAGAAAATCCACTCTTCAGAATGTCTCTATTTTTCTCATTACCTGCTCACTGCTCCATTGTTCACCACTGGGTTTTTACTATCTGCTCCTTGTTTTCATGGTCTTTCTTAAGTATAGTGGGTAACAAATAATATCCAAGTCAAACTTTCAAACTCATGATGGTTGAGAGAGTTCAGAGTCAGGCTTTACAAGTCCTCCTTCCTGAGTTGTCTTTGCTAGGTTATTTTATTTACTTACTTACATAAAAAATTGAAATGTAGAAAACCATATTGATAAGGAGAGTGATCCAGAGTAGCATTGATTTCCAATGAAACTGTTGCTGAGTTACATACAAGGTAGTATTTAATAATTGTATGACTGACTCATGTCCCCACCGTTCTTTAAAATAACTTACTTATTTGCTTCCAGGGTAATGGAATTCTACAGGACCCAGAGAGATGGAATGCTTGCAGCAGCAGACAAGTGGTTAAAAGGTCAGTGAATGCAACACACACTCATGAACACCAATCTAGTGGTGTTAATGGATATCCAGATAGCCCTGGAACACCACAGATAGATAGATGGTAGGGCAGAAACTCAAAGACCAGGATAACGTTTAACTTAGAGCTTGTGAACATGCCAAAGTTTCACCATTTTAACTAAAGGTGCAATATTGCATTTATTTAGTTAAGCCAAGCAACTTTGCGTGTGTACACTTTACATTGGTTTGAAATCTGGTTTACATCAGATAAGTTACCTCCCACTAAACAACAGAGGGGATGACGAGAGCAGTTGGTTTATAAAAAAGAAAATGTAGAGCAGAGTAAAGGTGCACACATTGATTGGTATTACCTAGCCTCTATGTTCTGCTATTCATTGACTCACCTTTCAGTTCTGATTCCAACTCCTATTTATCAGCTGCATTACGTAAAGGCCATAATGTAGATTCTTATGGGAAAGCTCAGAAACTTGGCAAGGTTGATTTAATGATGTTTCTGAGGAATGCTTCACTCAATGTGGCGGGGAATAGAGAAGAAAGTGGATACAGACTACAAGTTCAGAGAGATGGCCACTCCACAAAGATACAGCAAGACTGTCTTGGCTGTCTGAGAAAGAGCAGTCTTCATCCTATTCACCACCCCTGCCTCTGGCCAGTTTTCCCCTTTAACCGCCCCCAACTCCAGAACAAACCTTGTAGATGCACCTCATTGCCGTTGAACAGGCCCAGAGGAGCTCGTTAGTCTCCTCTTTGTCAGTGTGAGGGCATGCCCCTTCACAGGAGTGAGTAAGGTGAATCACTCAGATGTAAATAGCTCCAGAGAGGTACTACCTCCTGTGGAGGTTTGCATGTACTGGTTCAAACTGGTTCCAGAAACAATAGACAAAGAAAGGTTTTTTTGACATAAAATAGCTGGGTTTAAACTGACTGAGGACCATCTTTCTGATCCTGCAAACAATTTCCACAGCAAAGGTTGGGGCAGAATTTATAGTCCGAACTCTGGACTGAATCCTGGCACCTTTACTCCACTCTGAAGAAATCAGTGGGCCAGAAACCATCTGGATCTCCCAACCAAAGCATATCCCCAGTGGAAAGGGAATTCCCTGGTGACTGATGGCCAGTGAAACAGCACACATACATACACACACACACACACTCATACAGCCTGCGGCACAGCAGCATGCCAGCATGTGCACCTTAGGAAAAAAGGGGCAGACTGGGGTTGGGGATGTGGCTGGGAGGGTTCTGGCTATTCTGGAGTGCCAGACAGTTCCTTGGGGACCACTGCTGCCAGCATGTAAGTAAAAGAAGCCCCTCAGGCTTATAATAGAAGCAGGGCCAGCCGCAGGGAAAATGGCACCCTGGGAAAACTTGTATTTTGGCATCCCTGGCCCCCGCTGTCTCCCTGGCCTCCCATCACCCCTGGCCCCTTCTGCCTCCCCATACTCCCCACTCATCCCCCATGGCCCCCACTGACTTCCCAGGCTCCCCACTCCCGCTCCCCGCTGTCTCTCCCACGCATTGCCCCGAGCTCCTTTCCATGACCTCACACCCCAGGCCCACCCTGTTCCTTGCCTCTTGGCCACAGTGCCCCGCTTACCATGGCGACCTGGACGGTTGCCCATGTCACCCACCTATAAGGCCAGCCTTGAACAGAAGCATTAACTATAGGGGTCACTGCCAGTTCCACCTATAATAAAAAAGACCACTTGGCATAATACAGTTTTTCCTGTACCTGCTATGTGAAGTAAAACAATTTTCAGATCTTATACTTCATAGGGCCTTTTATATTCACTCTTTCTCAGTTTAGTCTCAAAGTGGAAGGGGAAATTTTTCTGAAACTGTGAAAATTCATGGGATAGGAGAACCATTCCCCATCATGCTCTGGTGCTAGCAGCTCCATTACCCTGGATCTCTAGACATTTCCACTTATGCTGTAAGATCAGAGCATATTCTAGACTTCATTCTGGGAAAATAACCAGAAAGGCTACATAAGGTAAAAGTTATGTAATGTTTATGGTCTAGTAATCTCAATATCATTAGGTTGTCATGTCTGTTTGTTTATTACCTGAGCTTCAGGAAGACTTTAAAAAGGGAAGCTAAACTGTAACTGAGAAGAGGAAAAATTAAAACGGAATAAAAACTAGTCTGTTGTAGACATTGACCATATAATCAAGAAGCATGGTGGAAAGAGTGAATATGGAAACTGCCTGGGTTGTTGTTTTTGCATAACATGATCAGCAATTAATTCCACAAACACACAGCATAGAAAAGATTATATTTTAAATTCTGGAAAAGTCAAATTAGCAGAAAAATGATTGTTAAATATACATACAAGGCACCATCACAGTAGTATCTGGGTGCACTTTACATAGTTTAGACCAGCAAAGAACCATTTCCCCAATGGGAGCATAAACTCAGTGCCCCTCATAGCTATCAAGCCATGAAACAGGAGGATACCAGCAGTGAGACTGTAAAGGTAAATTCCAATGCCTCCCATTAGTAGAAAGCCTGAACAAAGATGCCTTTTTCTGATTCTTTCCAAATGTTTCCAGGTTGGGTCAGCTGGATTTCCAGTGGGTGCAAATTGCAGACGTGGGCTCCTGTGATCAAACAGTGGAAGTGTTCTCACCAACCCAAAGGCAAGGTTTAGAGGGAGACGTGATTTGTAAAATAACTAGGGCTTAGATCTCTCACAGCTTCAAAAATTGTAATACATATCTCCTCAAAATGTTTTGCCCCTGCCAACAGAGCATCGCTTCCATTTTATCCAGGCAGAGCAGAATATACATAAACCAGATCAATTTTATCATCCACAGCCACTTCTCTAACATGCACTTGATGAATAGGGACACACTTCCATTTAGGCCTAATGAAAATAAGACACAAAGCTGAGTGTCACCAATATTACACTGATGGCCAGAAGCCTATAGCACCTCACAATCTGCCTTAGAGATATACTTACTAAATATGAGTGCCTTACTCATATACATTGAACAAGAGCAGGGAAAGATTGTGTTTGTCCAGTTGCCAATATGTTACTGCATCCTGCCTGCCAGGCATTTGGCATGTGTGACCTACATGATTGTAGAAGCATATGAACCAGGGTGCTGCTGGAACTACTTGTCCTTGGGCTGAAGTACTGCAGTGTAGATTTTCAGGCTGGGGGCTTGTGCACATATGACTTACGGCTGTGGTTGCTCCCTCGCTATACAAAGCGCAGTGGATTTGACTGATCACTGTACTGACACAATTGCACCACTCAGTGGATCCCGCATCACATGCAGAAGGCTGATGAGCCTCCCACAACTAAACCCAGATGTTCCTACTCACTTGTATATATCTGAATCTTCTGTTATGTCAGGTGTATTGTGTGTGTTTCCTTCCCTTCAACGCATGATTTTCTAGTCAATGACTTATTGTACAGTACAGGATTTAAACCTGTAATAACCACTCCTGATCAAGCTACAGACATTGTCATTCACTTTCCTTTGGGACACATCTCAAGTACCCAGCCGTCTATTTGTAACTTCAATTTTCAGAGCTACAGTAAAAGGAAACTCTAGTTAACAAGATGTTTGATTGTCTCCAATAATTCATATGTTTAGGACTGCATTCACAACATTAAATTAATTCTCATCTATTTTCTTGAGAGACAGGTGAAAAGTGTATTATTACACAGGGGGCAGGGGGGTGGTTTTGTGTTTTACTGTCTGTGTTTGGAAGTAAGCTGCCACACAAAATGGCCAGGCAACCTAGGTCTACCTCAAGATGTTGTTTAGGTTCTTTAACAATGCAGAGAAGCAGGTAATGAACAAGAACGCAGGAACTGCCAAGCAGTAAATCTTTCAGGGGATAATTATATTACCCAAGTGGCCAAGGGAGATGTCCTAGTAGGGAGTCTACTCTAGACCACCTAACCAGACATAAAAGGTGAATAGGGCTTTTTATAAAGAACTAACAAAATCATCCAAAGCACAGGACTTGGTGGTGATGGGGGATTTCAACTACCCAGCGTGTAACAATACAGCAGGGTACAGATTATCCAACACATTCTTGGAACGCATTGGAGACAACTTTTTATTACAGAAGGTGGAAAAAGTGACTAGGGGTAAAGCTGCTCTAGATTTGATTCTGACACATAAGGAGGAACTGGTTGAGAATTTGAAGATGGACGACAGCTTGGGTGAAAGTGATCATGACAGAGTTCATGATTCTAAGGAACAGTCAGAAGGAAAAACAGCAGAATAAACACAATGGACTTCAAAAAAGGCAGACATTAGCCAGCTCAGAGAATTAGTAGGTAAGACTGCATCGGAAGCCAGTTTAAGGGGGAAAAAAAGCACCAGGACAAATAACCTGGGGAGGCTGTGGAATCTCTGTCACTGAGGGTTTTTAAAAACAGGTTAGACAAACACCTGAAAGGGATGGTCCACATAATACGTAATCCTGCCTCAGTGCAGGGGTCTGGACGAGCTGACTTATCGAGGTCTGTTCCAGTCCTACATTTCTATGATTCTATGTATGCTGGTAACAGGAAGACCTTACCTAACATAAGCTGACATCAGAAACTGAATGTTCTTTGCCTCATTGTTAATGAGTTTACAGCCTACCATTAAATTAACTATACTGAGGAAAGCAAACGTCAACAAATGAAGCTGGGGAGACCTTTTGTCAAAAGGTGGGAGGTTACATACAAACACACTCTCTGTGAGGACTATTTCCTCTGGAAGGGCATGTAATGCTAGAGACAGCACTTTCAGTGTGAGAGACTATGCAAACTACTCCTATGCTGTAAGTCCAGATAACTTTGGCACTAATGGTTACAAAACACAGCAATCTGCTGACACTCTACATTGTATTGTCTGTCATGTGTTTCTGTTTAACGAACCTTTGCTTTATTTTATGGTTTTCTATTACTGTTAAGTTGCCAATAGATTTTACTTTAGTTAAGGTAAACTGAACTGAGTATCTGACTTATCTGGAGCATTTACTGATTAGAAAAATATAGCTTTGACCCCAAGGAAAGGCATGGAACAGGTAACTGCTTGGATACCTGTGTAAAGGGCAAGGTCTTCATGCAAATCAGTGCTGCAAAAAAGCTGATGGAGTAAACTCTATATAATACTATGGGTGAAATCCTGTCCCTATTGATATCAATGGCAATATTCTCATTTTGGTGTTTTCATTACAGATGCAAGATGTACTTTTATTCAATGTCCATATTTTATTTACAGGTTTGGCAGAGTGGTACGTCCCTACTGCTGGAATATTTTTATGGATTAAGATCAAGGGAATTTCTGATACATACCAGATGATCATGGAAAATGCTTTGGAGAGAGGGGTAGGAAAAGACCTAATGATAGGAAACAGCTTTAAAATAATGTAAACTTTATTTGGAATGGAACCATGTCTGTTATTCTGACTATTTGTTACTGAATTAGTTGTTACTCGGGTGATGTTTTCTTAACAGGTCATTAAAGAATAAAATTTTAGTAGCTGAAGTGATGGGATCACATTATAACAAATGGGAGCTGGGTTTGACCTGTTGTTCACAACACTAACATTTTATTTTCCTTTGGAAAGTTGTTTCTAATTCAATAAAACGGCATTACATGATGTAAGAACAGAGACTGGCCACAAAGAATAGTCACACTTCAAACTAAAATATGCACCGAAAAATGCATTAGGCCCCAGTCCTGCAGCAAGCACTACCCACACCCATGTGATTCCCAATTACTTCAGTGCAGCTCTGCACAAGCATTGGGGTCTAAATGCCTTGTTCTCAGGGTAGAACTGGGATTTTAATCTTTAGCCATATTACAATTGTTACATTAAAATTCCACATATAAGATGTACAGTATGTTATATATGCCATCATGATGATAGTAACAGCAATGCAGCGCCTAGAAACACTGTGGCCATTTCCATGTACTTTACTTGCATAATTTTCATAGTGATCTGAACACCAGAGATGAAATCCTGTCCCCATTGAAGTCAATGGGAGTCTTGCTATTCAACTTCAAAGAAGCCAGGATTTCACTTTAAATGTATGTGTATAGAGAGTATAAATACCAAGTTACAAGAAACTGATAATCATTTGTCTCTATTGATAATTAGAAAACAAAACAGAACACACTGATAAATGCTTTTTTCCTTTTTAAACATCAGATAATTTGAAATGGGTTGCAGAAATTCTTCAGAGAAAACTTGCAAAAAAATTGTAAAATGTGAAAAAGTGCTCTGAAGTCCAAAAAGCTTAGCTGCAACTACTCTTTGTTATCTGACTAGCTTATAGTTTTGTACAGGAGCCCATCATTCCTGTAATCAAGCTGTTGTCTTAATTTTCTTCCGATGCAAAACTGTACGCTGTCCTACTCATGATCAATATAGATCACTTTACAATCACAAGGACGAAACTTACCGTCTTTTTAAAGGCCAGCATCCATTCTGCTCCGCTATTATATTGTCACATAGCCCTAGGGTGACCAGACAGCAAGTGTGAAAAATCGTTATGGGGATGGGGGGCTAATAGGAGTCCTTATAAAAAAAAAGCCCCAAATATCGGGACTGTCCCTATAAAATCAGAACATCTGGTCACTCTATGTAACCCTCCATTTTATGCAGACCCCTACTATCCCCACTTCCTCCCCCTAACAGACCACAAATGCCACCTCCTTAAAACACCAGACCAAATTCACCAGTGTTGTAAATGATGCTATACTGTTGTAAATGATCTCATGTCAGAAGCTAGTCAAAAACGGGTGATATTTCTAATTTCAAATTCTGTAGGGCCAAGTTCAACTTCTGGCACAAGAGGATATAATCTTCATTGAAGTCAATGAGAGTTATAGTCAGTTACACTTAAGCAAAATTTGACCATAGGAACTTTGGGAATGTTGTGGACATAGCTAAATTTCGTGGCTGATCTGATTTTTCTCACACCTTGCTGTATTTGCTCTGCCTGTTACTCCTACCCCCAACCCCCTGCTTTCTTGGTCCTATACGCGTATGTTATTCAGTTTGCTGCACAACTGCTGAATACCCAGTTACTACAAATCCAAGTTTAGCACAGCTTGAAGTTCACAACTTACATTTGTTTTCTGACTAACTCGCACCTGACACGTAATTTACACCTTGTTTATCACCCCAGGGGAGCTATATTCATTCAGTGCAGGCTGAATATGGCCTTTAGATTTTACTAGATACAGAAGCAAAGAATTCCCCAGTTTGATACTAGTTGTCTTTTCTGCCTATTAGCTATGTCTAAAATGGGATACACTTGGTATAACTATAAACAGTTTATGATATGGGATAGCGTAATGATCCTATTTTACATGCCATCCTCTCAAACTTCCTTGCATTCAAAACATTAAAGTCAGTAACATCTTTCTTAGGTGTCTTTGGTTCCTGGACAATCATTTAGCTTTGATAGCTCAGCTCCTACTCCCTATTTCAGAGCTTCCTATTCTTTTGCTTCTCCAGACCAGATGGATCAGGTGAGTGTAACTGGTGGTGTTGTACATCACAGGGGCGACTTACATGACTAGATTCTATTATTCATGTGAATTTGTTGTTTGCATGCAGACTACTATTGGACTTGAAGACCCTTTTTCTTGCATTTCTACCAAAGTAGAACTATCATTTATTTTATGGAAAGTCATTAGCTCAAGTCTCATTTTAAAAGTTTGATTATTTACTAGACCCATTGGGACCAAAATTCTAATTTAAGTGTAAGTTGTCCTCTTGATCTGTGTGCATAAAATTCCCATTCATGTATCAACCACAGATCCATACACACACAGTTGTAGGTGAGTATAAATCACAGTCTTCTTCCTAACTGCTGCAAAAAATTGATTTTCTTTTTCCTCTGTTAAGATGGTTATTTGTTTTCTGATACTGAGTCTGTCTCATCTAAGCTTTTAAATTTACAATGCATTCTGGTGGATGTACAGATGAGTAGCAAGTTCAATACTCTTGTCCCCCTTTTCCTGCCCACTGTGAACCACTGCCTAACATTATAATATCCAGTGTTGTTTACCCCATAATCACATTTAAAATTCTCTCCAAATTATGCAACATAATCAACTCTGTTTATTTTGAATGGTGGAATGAATCATGCAAAATTGAAGAGAGATGATGGGAAGAAAGGCAGGTAACAAGGATACCTTAAAGTACAAAGTAATTTACTGAACGGTTAACAGCCAGTAGATGAGCGAGTATGTATGTCATTGCTTGATGATTAGTTAGAATCCTGTCTAAATACTAATATGGCCCCCGTTATTGTCATGCCAAAGCATTTCACAATCTATAACATATTTTTCCTCACAATACCTCTGTTAGGTGAACATTATCCCATTTTAAACTAGGGATGCTGAAGCACAGAGAGACTAAACGACTTGTCCAAGGTCACACAGGATGTTTGTGATGCAGCAGGGAAATGAACCCAATTCTCCCAAATCCCAGACTAGCACCTGAACCAATGCCCCATCCTTACTTCTATCTGTCTCCAACAGTGACCAGTTTAGATGATTCAAAAGACAATGCAAGAGCCCTATGGTGGAAAATTACAAAATAGTCAGCCCACAGGGGAAGTTTGTTCCCAGCTACGATCATTTAGAGGTTGGCTTATGCCCTGACATGGGAGAGTTAATATCCCATCTATGTCTTTTGTTATCAACTATAACTATGATGGTTCTTATTAATCACAGAAATATCCAATTCTTTTCTAAAGCCTCTTAAGTTTGTGATCACTAATGCCTAGTGGTTGTGAGTTCCATGGGTTATTTATGCATTGTGTATTATAAAGCACTCTCTGGGTACCTTGCTTTAATAGATACAAAATGTGATTTAGAAAAGCAGCATAGAGAGAATCTGCACCATGTTTTCAGTTTTAGAAGACTGAGCAAGATTTGTGGCTGCTAATTCAATTTTAGGGTAAAGAAAGGAAAATCAACCCTCAACTTTTTTTACATACTTCAGTACTTCTACGTGTATTTCTCAAGAAGGGAATCTTATTTT
Organism: Dermochelys coriacea; assembly: GCF_009764565.3. NCBI lineage: Eukaryota > Metazoa > Chordata > Testudines > Dermochelyidae > Dermochelys > Dermochelys coriacea. The sequence continues at coordinate 72,080,009 of NC_050071.1, read as the reverse complement.
GCTTTCTAACACATTTATTGTGCTATCCAAGACACAAGAATTGCAAATATGATCATACTTCTCCTTGACAACTAGACTAGTTTGAGACTGACCCAATCTGCCGGAGTAGTGGCATATTCCTTCCTCTCTCTCTCTCTCTCTCTTCACTGGTTGGTGCTTTGTTTACTGCAGAACAATGTCACCATATTATCACTAAGCAAATGCTTGACACACTATGAAAACATATTTTCTGATACTGACAATTGCCTTAATGCTTAAATTCTGAAGCATAAGACAGCAACCAGGAGGCAAAAGTACCAGCTCATCAAGCCATTGCAAACTGGTCAAATCCAGCTATGCCTTGAAGGTCAAATTCTCAAATCAGTGTGCACTGGTGAGGAAAGGGTGTTGTGGTGTGTGTGTGTGTGTGTGTGTGTGTGTGTATATATATATATATACATACACACATACATACTTTGTGAAATATTGCTGAAATGTCTTGTAGACATAGTGTTCTGAACAAAATGTACATGGAAAAGCTGTAGAATAGAGTGATTATTAACAGTTTGATATCAGTGGTCACTGTGTTAGTTACTTCTATCAGTATTATGTCAATTCAAACTTTTTCTCTTTTTATTTTTTCATTGCAGGCTTTCCAGAAGCTGGCTGAGCTTATAAAAGAAACTGTCTGAAAGGATCAGAACAAACTGGCATTTTTAGAAACCTATGTTCATTGACATTTAGAAATTGTGTATCTAATTTCACTGACAAGTCTAAAAGAGTGATTTTATTCCTACTTTCTGTAATTCTACATAACTTTTAATTTTATTCTTACTGGGCAAATTTGCCATGATGCCATCAAGTACCATGATACCCGACAATAATTAGCACAGAGACATATAGTAGAACATTACATTTTCAAAGCACTGTACAAATATTAACCATTTAGTTCTGATTTCTGGGGAAGTAACTGTTAACATATTACTGAGGCATGAAAATGAGGCACAGAGTTTAAGAGACTTGCTCAAGAACACACATCAGGTCAGTATTCAAGTTAGAAATTGAGAGCTCCTGACAGCCACATCCCATCCCCAGGATCTGACCACTAGACCATCGCTTCCTTTCTTCCCAGACGCTGCACGTACAAAGAGACAGGTATAGGCACCTCCTCTAGCCACTCAGAAAAGCCCCCATACCATCTCTGTGTAGCAGCTAAGCACTGTGGTGCTGAGGGTCTCATGCTAGATCTCCAAGCCACAGGAGAACTTTACCCTATGTGAACTAGTGTGTCTTGCAGTGTAGGGTACCTGACTAGGCTAGCCCCTAAGTAGTTTAAAATTAAATCCAGAAGTGATAAGTCTATGAAGTGAGAAGTCATAGTCACATTTCAGTACACCACAATGTGTTTTGCTTCAACTGATTTCAATAGAGCTATGCCGGTTTACATCAGCTGACATCTGACTCACTATTTCTTGTCCTGATGAGACAGAAGCAGCTCTGAACAGAAGCACCTTGGCAGTAGTGGGAAGCCATCAGGCAATGGAAGGCATTCTCAGAAGAGAAGGAAATGATTAACCTGCTTGAAAGCTTAGCTTCAGCAAGCAAATAAACCAGTGGCTCTTTTTTAACTGACAGGTTTCAGAGTAGCAGCCGTTTTAGTCTGTATTCGCAAAAAGAAAAGGAGTACTTGTGGCACCGTAGAGACTAACAAATTTATTTGAGCATAAGCTTTCGTGAGCTACAACTCACTTCATCAGATGCATTCAGTGGATCCACCGAATGCATCCGATGAAGTGAGTTGTAGCTCACGAAAGCTTATGCTCAAATAAATTTGTTAGTCTCTAAGGTGCCACAAGTACTCCTTTTCTTTTTTAACTGGAAACAAATTTTAAGACTCTTGTGTGATTAATGTTTTCTTTGTAAAAAGTGAAATGCACCAACCTGTTCCAACATGACCTCTTAAAATTACAGCACACAATAGAAACTCAATCACAGCAAACAGCAAAGAGCCCTTCCTTCTATAAACGACAACTCCAAAACAGACAATACTAATGTATCTAAGGATTTTATATTTATATATTGCTAATGTAATATCCATCCACATACATCCTCCGTAATCTTTTCTTTGCGTATCTGAGTGTAAAGTAGAAATGTAGGGCATCGTGCATAAGTGCATTGTGGTTACTTTACACTGGCTAAGCCAACATAAAACAGCCTTTATTCTCCCCATCTTGAGAGAATACCCACTGGCACAGTCTCTCTTTACTATAGGAAGGCCTGACACTTCCCACTATAGGACCCTGTTTTCAGTTGCTTGTAACTTTGCCAAACTTTAACTGTTTAGCCTGAAATTTTCCATGCCAGGTGCCTACACAGACAACCTTAGTTCTGGCATTGCCTAACTCTGAATGCTTGACTTTGCAACCTTAATGATGTGTTTTAATGTAGGTTGGTTTGTTTTGGGAGGCTTAGGCAGAGGAGTTGTATGTTTTAGTATAATATATAAATATATACATACACAAGAGAGGGAATGCGAACTGTCTTTTGGCTAGTCTTAAGATGTGCCTAATCTTTGTAAGAATAAATCAACTGTTAAGTAATCATTTAAATTCTAAATTCTATTTTTTAAATTTTAGAATGTTTTTTGATTGACCTCTTGATTGGTATCAAGCTTAAATGACATTTAATATGTATCTGTATTAAAGGTTCCATACTGACATCAAGATCACCTGTCCAGAATAGAATAATATAGAATAGAATTAGAGAAGCTGCCACTTTCTGATAAGACTAGTTTGCTGTTATGTGATCTCTTAGACCCTGGTGATTTCCTATGTTAAATTAATTTATTAAAATGTGTACACATTGTCATATCATTTTATAATTTATTCATATTTAAATAGTATTCTACTTGATGAAATCCATATTAAACGTATACAGAGAGACATTGTGAACTGTTATGTGTTTTTCCACCTGTCTCAGAAGATAATAAATCACACTTCTTAAGTGATGATTAAATTATCCTACAGAGTCCAGACTTCAGAAATGAAACAAAAGAATGCATTTTACATCTAACAATAATATGCGTTACTATCAACTTCCCCTTTCTTCCATTTGTTTTATACATTTATTAATTTATTATTATTTTATAGCTGCATTTACTTCCCCTCTAAGCCCAGGTAATTTTTTTAACCATTGTGGCCTTCTTTTTTGATTATGGGATTGTGGCTTTCTGCTCATCTAGTAAAATATTATTAAACGATTCCCAATTGCCATTCACATTTGTCTGTTTTAATGCTCTCTCACTACTAATTTGGCTCATAATTGTTTTCAGCTTTGTGAAATTGGCCCTTTTAAAACACTAAGAATATATATTAATGGTTTCAACTTTTTTCTATTTGCACACCCAGATACGTTCAATAAACCTGTCTTCAGTGCAAGAAGTTCCCAGTTACACTGACATAACACTATGTGCCTGATTTTGATACAATACAGTCTCTTTGTGCCACTCCCACTACACAGATACAGGGGGACAGTGGGCATAGTCTATGTCCTCTGGCTATTCTCAACTGCTAGAACAGCCCCTTCACTAAACAAAGCAATATAATTAATGTCTGAGGCCAAATCATCCCCTGATAAGCCTCCACATTGGGGTCTAACTCTATACAGCCTCAGTGGGTCAGATCTCGTCTTTCCATGACCAAACCTGCAGGAGTGCACTCCGTAAGTGCACAAGCGTGAGGTTCCCCTAGCACAGATTTCTCACATTGTCCTGTCAAGATGGCTGCCCCCTTCCCTCCCCTCCCTTTCCCACCCCACTCCCACCACTAAAGGAGTCATGGGACCCAGCCCTACACCCTGTGCAGCTTGAAGTATCAATGAGAAACAAAAGCCATTCACATGGAGCTCTGTACCTCCACACTAGCTATCTGTCCCCAACTATGTGCACATGTGCTCTCTGGAAGCAAGGATATAACAGAGGTAGGCCACACAAAAAATCACCTCTGCTGGGCCAGAAGGGGAGAGGACAATGTGCAGCCTTTCAGCACTGTCTTGATCCATTCTCCAGCCTGCTGCCTCCCACACCTTTCACTTATGCAGATCCCCAGAGCAGCAGGAAAGCTGCCTGGCAGGGTCCAGTGGATGGACACCACTCTGCCAAGTTGGAGAAGGGAACCTCATATGCACAGACTTGCAGGCACAATCCTCCCAGTGAGACAACATTCATTATTGAAGCACCTCCAGCAGGTGGCAGGCTTACTTCATGACAAAAATACGTCTTTAGCAAAAAGGACTGCTGAACCAAATTATCCAATTATAGTTTAAATGTAAATGTTTGTACATGCAGAGTGCTGTATCATCTAAGAAGGGCACATGCATTCTAGCTGAACTGAGCTAACTTAACAACGAAAATATAAAATGCGGATATCACTTGATTTTAATCTCCTTTTATGAGATATTGAATCTCAATACAGCATAAAATGGATGCTCTTCAGATTACTGCCCGATGAAAAATAGAACTGAAGCACAGGGGGTTTTTTAAGAAAAAAAAATGCAGAAGAAGATTATACAGGGAGATCCATTTAGCTAGTAATGTATATTACATGACTGACTAGATGGAACATGGTACATTAAATCCAAGGGCCTTTCTTTTCAACCTATTACAAAATAATCATAATATATTCTACAGTAATTTTCTTCTTCTATTTGTGTTGGGTGCAGAGTTTGTAATTTGAGTTTTCTACAAACTATACATGGGGCCAAAGTGAAACCCTAGGTGGCTCCTGTAGGCCAAAAGTGATTATATTTTAGTCTGCCATGAAAACTAAACCCTGTTAAAATCTGAGTTTTCAGCAGAAAATGCTCTCTTTAAGGCTACGTCTACACTATGAGCTAGAGTTGTGATTCCCAGCTCTCTACATATCCTCACACTAGCTCGATGAGAGCTAGTGCGAGTGTGAGTTATGTAGCAGTGGTAGCATGGCATTTAGCATAGCATTTAGCTGTGCCACCTCCACTGCTGCTGCCCATGCTACCACAGCTACACTAGTACAGTCAGAGCTAGCATGAGTATGTGTATGCGAGCTGGGAACCACATCTCAGCTCATAGTCTAAACATAGACTAAAAGAGAAGAAAGCAAATGGGAGGTACAAAGATCGAATTTTCTCACACACACACACACACACACACACTTGCAGAACAAACAGACAAGCTATTTGGTGAGGATTATAATGAAAAGTATTCTTTGCAACGAATAATACAAAATTACAGAAGTATAATTTATGCTAATTCATTGCAGCTAATTCTCTCAGATTAAGAAACATGCTAAATTCCATCACCAAAGTAGTTTTCTGCAGCAAAATGCTTAAATAAATGTATTGATCATGCGTAATGCACCTTTTTACTGTATAGATTTTTGTTAATACTATGAGCCAGGTTCTGCAAGATGCTGCCCATTCTGCAGGAGGCACTCAGCACCTGGCTGGATGGAGCCTTATAACTTTATCCTGATCATTTACAAAATATTTTCTAAGAAAAGTTGAGGATAAAATTATGTTTATCATCATCACAAATCTATGTCTCTCCCTGTCAGAAGTAAATTATTCAACATACTTATTAAACTAATCAGGAAATGCATTTCAGCAGAGCACTTCCATTGGAGAATATAGTTCCTTGTGTAAGGAAGGTCACTTAATTGAAAATAAACCACAAAAAGTCTGCTCATTTTTCACACAATGTGTTACAGGCTGATAGATGAGAAATATATTTAATCACCCTCCCCCACGGAGCACAAAGGCTGATGTACAAACAATTCAAAATATCATTATGAAAACATAATGAATTACAACACGTTTACAATTGATCCCCGTATCTAGGTATTGATTTGGGAAAATGAGGTTAGGCATTTGTGTCGCACAAGAAGACCAGCAGGATGGACAGCACCTCTAATCTTTAGCCCCATGGTTAGGATACTCACCTGGGATGTGGAAGACCCCTTTGTTCAAGACTCCCATCTGTCTAATGAGAAGAAGGGAGTTGGGTGGGGATCTGTTACCTCTCGGGGAGGGCCCTACATACTGGACTACAGAGGGATCTTCACACTTTCACTGGCCCAAATAATATTTAATTATTCCATTAGTTAATTCAAGGGACACAACCGCAGTAGGAGAAATGGAGAAAGACTCACACCAGAATGTCCCATAGTCCAGTGACTGGGACACTCATCCAACAGGTGGCAGTGCCCTGCTCAACTCCTGTTCCTGTCTTGTCAGGCAGACTGGAAGCTGAACTGGGAGTCTCCTGAATACCAGCTGATTGCCCTAACCACTGGGCTAAAAGTTTATGAAGTAGATTCCTCCTTCCCCCCACCCTCCCAGCTGTTTTGGGTGGAGCTCAGTAGCCTCTGAGCACACCTACCAGACTGGGCCCTGCAGGCAACAAGAGTGCCTGTATTCTCCTGCTTTGCAGATCACACTGGGACTTAGGTGGGAGACAGGAGTACAGACACCTAAAAGTGAGGCAGAAGTGTACATGCCCAGAGGCAGAAATATAGGCTCCCAGTGAGCTTTTAGTGAAATAAACAGATGCTGAATGAGTTTAGGCACCTACAGGGTTAGGTGGCAGCTGAGCGGGGGGCCGGTGTATAACAGTGGTGCCTAAAAATGGGATTTAGGAGCCTAAGTACCTTTGTGGATCTGGGCCCAAAGGCATATCTTAAAATTAATCTGGGCTAGAAACCCCGGAATACAGAATGCTGCAGACCTAGTTATGCACATTATGGAATGGAAGATCCAATTTTATTTCATTTTTTCTGGATAATGTCATGCAGAGACAACTGACACAAACTTCTTCTATCTAAGAAATATTCTCAGAGTATATATTAGAAATAACAACCTGTAAAAGAGTAAATGTTTTGACTGTTTTTTATACTAAAGACTTAGAGCTTGAAAAAAAGTTATATAAAAACAGATAATTGCCCTGTTACCAAACAAACTAATCCTTTCCTAATATCAATTTGACTTCAAAAGTATAATCTGTAAAAGCCAGAATTCCTTGCTACTAAAGCCCACCTGGGGTAAGTACCTGAGCCTTTTGAGGAAATATCTGCTGAATTATCCACAGATTTTCAAAATCAAAATGCCATCCACAAGAAAGACATAATTACAATATGTGTCATGTCAAATTTTCTCTGATTATAAACCTTTTATTTATAGCAGTAAGTCATATATTTACAAATCAGCAGGTTATGCTTTGGTGCTGAGGCATGAAAGCTGTACCAAGTCTTCCTAAGTGTTCAGCTTCCTTTATAAATCCCGCCCTCTCATTTACAGGAAAAAAAGAAGAATTCAGTTTGCTCATCTATCTCTGCATCATATTGCACAAATTCAGACACATTCTGTTGGAAACGTGACCCAACTCCTGCAAAAATTACTGATATTTAGACACTGCTGTAAATTGATCCCATACAGTCTGTAACCATACAAACCTTTTTTGCGAGTTTTTTCCCCTCAAAGTCCTTGTCTACTGTATATAATATTCTGTGTTATATAGAGACATAACAGCAATTGATATGATCAGTTCTGGAAAGAGAACAGCTGGGAAGTGCTCTATGCCTCATAGGAGATCACTGTTATGAAGCTAAAAGTGTGTTCAGAACTTCTCCATCACTAAAACACAGCTTTCTGTGGGTGAGATGCAACTGAACAGCTAGGAATTTGCCAATTGTAAGATCACCAGTGAATTCAACCATACTTCTTTACAGTTGTATTCAGACATAACTACATACATGCAGGAAGAAATTATAAGTACATATTTTAAGTCTATTTAACAGGAAAGCCTGGCATACAACATACATCTAAAGCTATAAAAGTCTGATCCTGCAAGTTGCTCAGCACTCTGACCCTGATTCTGCCCAGCCAGCATGTGCTAAACATCAATGAACCTACTCACTTAGTTAATTTTCCTGCTACTTGTGCTTAAGTGCTTGGCTCAACTGGGGTTGCAGTTGCAACCATCTTGCAGGACTAAGCCCTATATATTACGGCACAGAAGGAGTTAACTGCAAAACAGTACTCTGGGGTTTTTTTTTTTTTTTTTTTTTTAACAGAGGGTGTTCTCCTTCTTCCATGTAAATGTCTTGAGAAATACACACAATCACATTAAACTGGACTTCTGAAACAATTAACAAGACCTAGGCAATCACATTTTTTGCTGCAGGATAAATTCTGCACCCGTTGTGTCGCCATTCACTGGTGACATCCAGTTGTTGATTAGGTATAAAACAGGCTCTTTATCCCTAGAGATACCACTGACTTAAAAGTCAAGTCCTACGTTCTGTTTCCTATTTACAGCTGGTAATATGAATCCAAATAACATATCAGCTTCCTGACAAGTGTGATATGACACTAGAGAATATAGCTTTGGATTAGCTTTCTAATATTAGACTCACACAAATCATGCAACTTCCTCAAGAGTAAATCTGTATTATTAAAATATGACTAGTTTTATTCCTTTGGAAGTTTTCCTTCTGCTTTAACCATCTTATTGACAAATCAGTTTAAATTATTTTTAAAAAGCACTCCTCTTTATAAAAAGCCGAGGATAGAAATCATATTAACTGTTGTCTTGCAAGATCAAAAAGCCAGTTTTTACAAATACATTTTTTATAAATAAATTTTACAACTAAATAAATCCTTTTACAAATAAATGTCAAGATCACAAATTATGTGATGTTCCTAAAATGATCACTGTATGAATAAAGTTTAAAATAACATGATAATAATAATCTTGACTTTTCCACAAGAACAATATTATTTTAGTTGGCCATAGACCACACATTTCATCTCTGCCTCCCTGAGACTCATAAATAATGTGGCCAATTCTCCCTGATTACACAAATACTGAATCCTGTTATAGGTCATGCAGCGTGCCCTGTGTCTCTCTCATTCATGTGCAGTTCTGTACTCTGTGCCTCATATTATTTTACATTCATGACATACAATAGCAGGTTGTTTCCATGGTGGTATAATGTCTGATATTTAGTTCATGCAGTGATTGGTAAACATCACTGTTTCAAAAGCTAATTATCTACATGGATTTATTTTTACGGCAGGATATCAGCTTACTCAGCTGGTGAAATAAGAGGCCAGAGAAGGGCAGGAAAAATGGTTAGAAGAATAGCCAGTGTTTCATACAAAGATGATTGAAAAAAATAGGATTATTTGCCCTGGAAAGGAAAAGACTTAGAGGGTTTGAGGGAATTCTGAATGGCAACGTCAGCCAAACACCGTGACTCTTTGGGCTCACCCCAGGCTCACACTAGTCCGTTCTAGTTACTATCTGGTATTTCATGGGGAAGACAATGGAGGCTCAGTTAGGCCTTGACCAGGTACTGCAGTCCTCTATTCCTGGCTCTGCTGCCTATGAGATCAGACTACAGGTTCCTTTACTCCAAGGTACCGAATAGGCAATCTGCAACTCCAATCCCAATTACATAACAGAAGAGCAAAGATTATGGGAGTCACAGAAAAAAAATACAGAAAAAAAATCATAAAATGAAATATAAACAGAAAAATACACATCTAGTATGACACTAAAAAAAATGCTCAAAAGGGGCCCCAAGTTACAGGAAAGGGGTCAAGTTGAGCACGATAAACACTTTATAATCATTTGTGGGGTGCGGTCCTCACAGCAGCCTTGTTGTGCCTTCCATATCCTTTCTTCACACATTCATGTAGTCCAGGAAGTCTCAATCCCCTTGTTAACCACAGACCCTCTTTTGATGTTTTATTTGCAGTTTTGTCTAGCCTGGCTTTCAAGTGGCAAGTGCTAAATTAGTAGCAGGCATTGCATTAAGCTACACCAAACCTGGGACAGCAGAAATAAGTTTGAAATCCAGTTCAAGGTTGGATTTTTGTTTTTTCCTCAAAATGTATGTTCCTCCCCACAAAGATTTTTTGTTTCCTCCTGCCTTACGAGGTTTGGCACCACTAGATAACATCTTTGAAGATGGGCCTTTTCATTGTGTCATAGTTAGAATGTTCTAAGAACATTCTAAACGAAAAAATAAATATCCTTAACTTTACACAGGTTTTAGTCAACCTGTGGAATTCACTGTTCCAGAAGAAATAAGCCAGACAAATAATATTGGATTTTAAAAGCAATTGGATAATTTTGTTATTAATAATATTTGTAGTTAGGTACGCTAAGGGTATAGTAAGCATAATCAAATCTCTTGCTTCACTTACAGATCACTTAAGGTATGTAGATCAGAAAGGAATTTTCTCCACAGAGATGGGTGATGAGAATGGATTACAGCGTGAAAAGCCTTCCATACAAAGAGGGACTGAAAAAAATGAACTATTTGCTTTTGAAAGGAGATGATAGAGGTATACAAAATAATGAATGGTATATAAAGGTATGGTTTTGCATAATACCAGAAGATGGGAACATTCAGAGAAATTAAAAGGCAACAAATTTAAAGCTGACAAAAGGAAATTGTTTTTAATTACATATCACATAATGTTATAGTGGTCATTGCCCAAGATATCGTTGAGGCCAGAGCTTAATAGGATTCAAAAAAGGTTTAGATGTTTAAATGAATAATAATGTCCACAGTTATTTGACAGGTTAAAAAAAATGTAGTCCTCATGCTTCAGGGCATGAGCCTACTGCTCTTTGACAGAGCAATAAATTTCTCCTTATGGCAGGTTATTCCAATTATCTTCTGGGGGTGATGCACATACCACAGAAGCATGTGGTACTGGACACTGTAATAACCAGTATTCTGGACTAGATGGACTTGTCTTCTCCAGTATGATAATTCTTTTGTTCTGTGCATAAGTAGGTATCTGCACCTGAGCAGATCCCCATTTTCCTCAATGGGAGCAATGGGACACTTGGTCAATTTCTGCTCTAGGGCCTACATGCTTTATCAAAAGTCCTCACCTTTCTATGAAAGCAGGATACTACTCAACCAGATATACGGACCCTTATCTTAGATCTGAGTTCTGCCTATGCCACTGACACATGAGGCAATCCAGATTCTCCCCTGATTATGGTCACTCACTAGTTGTAGTACTTCTTCCCTATTGAATGCCAGAGCATTCAATGTCCTCTGTCACTGTCTTCTACCAGTTCTTCCTTGACCTTCCTCGGTTTCTCTTTCCTCTCTCAGCTACCCAAATCAATGCTTGCTTAGCATGCCTCCTATCTCCATACGGTGTACATGTCCTGATCACCTGAGCCTTCTTTCTTTGATGATATTTTCTAACATGTCTTGCTCTGTCAGCTCCCTTACTTTCACATTTGTTATTTCGTCTTTCCATGAAATTCTTAATTTCTTAATGGCTTCTTGAGGGGTCCTTTCCAACCCAACATTTCTATGATTTTATGAAATGTGAAGTATGTTCCTCAGCCATCTGTGATGGGCAGCTTCCAATCTCTTAGGGTTAGTCACTGTCATCAGCCATATCTCCGCTCCATACAATAGCATACTCAGTACAATCACATGGAATAATCTGATCTTTAGTTTGGTTTGGAGACCTCTATTCAACCACAAGTTGTTCTTCCTTCCAAAAGTGGTGTTTGCTTTGCCTAATCTCATATGAATATTTTTATCACACCCACCTTCAAATGTCATCGTACTCCCCAGATAGCAGAACACTTCTACCTGTTTAATTTTTTCCCATCCACGTACACCTTTTCATCTGTTCTCCAGCTTCCTATCTTCATAATCTTGGTTTTCTTCGCATTTACTTTCAATCCAATTTTTTGCTGCTTCCTGTTCTACTTCTGAGGTAAGGGCAATCATGGAATGCCATGTCATCCTTAGGAGAGCAAAGTCGTCAGCAAAGTCAAGATTGTGCAACTCATCTCGGCTAACACATTTTACACCATCCACAATGCCTTTGGTTGCCTGTTTCATCACCCAGTCTCTTGCTAATGCACAGAGGATTAGTGATAATACACACCCTTGTCTAATTTCAGTCATAATATTGTACCACTTACCCAGGCCTGTATCCAACCATATTGCACATCTACTTCCAGCATATAAATTCCTTATTACATGGATCACTTTGTCTGGTATCCATACTAATAGCAATATTCTACAGGGTCTCTCTGTGGACACTATTGAACTCTTTCTTAAAGTCGATAAAGTTAATTAAGATTGGTTTTAGCCATGCCGTAGCTTTTTCAATGATCTTTCAAATGAGTGAACATCTGTTCATAACATGAACCCAGCCAGTTCTTGTAATATTGCATCCACTGCCTTCTTCATTCTATTCAGCATAACAGTAGCCAATACTTTGCCCAGGATTGATAGCAATACAATACCACTGTACTGAATAAGATCATTTTTTTTTGGCAATGCCACAATGATAACATCTTTCCAGTCTTGTGGCACTTGTTCTTTCACCCATATTTCATTAGAGAGTTTTGTTAGCTGCTCAGTCAGAATTTTGCTTCCCATTTTTAGCACTTCTCATTGAATTCTGTCACCATTAGGAGCTTTCCCCTGTTTGAGGCTTTTGAAACCTGCCTTAATTTTGTCGGGTGTTGTTGGTCCTTCTTCTAGATGTTGAAAATGTGTGAAGAACAAGTCAGACATTGGAAAGAACATTTCCATTCCATATTAAATTGTCCAGAGCTGATATTCATGCACAGGTTCAAAGATACATGGACCAATCACCTGATTTGATATGGCAGTCACAATATTCCCACATGATGACAGAATAACTGAATTATATAGTATTTGTTTTAGGTTTCAGATAATAAAAAAATAACTTTGTTTATACACGTAGGGCCCAATCCATTTAAGACAATGGTAAAACTCCTATTGACATCAATAGAAACAGGATTGGGCCCATATATAGTCTAATGAAGCTTAATGCACATATTATAAGAAAGGAAGTCAATTGTTTTCTCTTTGTCACTCATGTGCAATAGTATATATCTTTAAATGTTTTTCGATGGGCATAGAGAATCTTTAAAAAAAGTTAAGATACTTAAGTACAGTAAAAACAAAAGGAGTACTTGTGGCACCTTAGAGACTAACAGTATAATCTCTCTCTAAAAAGGTATTTTTCATGATCAAACACTTCCTGTCATTTTACTTTAAATGTATCAATCTATTGTCCTATGAATTTGTTTTGATCACTAAACTTTCAAACATGGCTATTGTACTAAATAGTGTTTGAAAAAAATCTATTGTTTTCTTCCTGATCTTTGTTGTCAGCCTATAGTGCAGTGATTTTCAACCTTTTTTTATTTTCCAAGATCCCTTTGGAAATCTTAGACATAGTCAGTGGACCACCAGGGGTTCACAGATAACAGGTTGAAAACCACTGTTCTAATGACAACCTTTTGCAGACTGTTAAAGTCTGCGTACCCCCAGGGACCCGTGGACCACAGGTTGAAAACCACAACTATAGTGTAATGTTTGTAAGTACAGTAATACTTTGCTGCACCTGTGGTCCACTCCACCCAGTGATTGCAGAGACTATAATTAAGTGAAAAATACAATTTTATCTTTATTTTCTAAAAAGGTGATTACAAAACTGCCATGATCAGGGCCGGATTTAGAGGCAGACAACCCATGCAACTGCCTGGGGTGCCAGGCTTGGGGGGGCACTGGGCTCAGAGTGCTGTAAGGTATTCAAACGTTTAACAAATGGAGGCTGGGAGTACCAAAGACACTCCACATCTGTGGCACCATTTGGTCTAGGGCTTGCCGTGATTACACTGCCTCAATATAACTAATGGTAATACCAAAGTTCTCTGCTTACACTAATGTAAAAGGCTTCTTGTGATTAACTAAGCCCTACTGGAGAAGTAAAGTATACTCACTACAGTAAATATAAAATGCTAGACTAATATAAAATGCTAGTCTTAGTTTGCAGCAGACAATATAATCAATGCTAGGGAAGGAATTGCTACTGAGTAATATATACAGCTAGTAGAGAACTGATATGCAACTAAAAGCAACATTTTGAACTTTTCCATTTCTAAACCACACCATTTTGCCCTACACTATTAAATGAAATTATCTTTACTTCAGCTCTTTTAGTCTGACAAGATAATTGAAAAGAGATGTAGTGCCATAAATGCAATTTATATCAATCTGTAAATTGTTCTGTAGCAGAGTTAAAAGAATAGAAGAATTTATTCCAGATAACAAATGATCTTGATTAACAGGTTTCAGAGTAGCAGCCGTGTTAGTCTGTATTCGCAAAAAGAAAAGGAGTACTTGTGGCACCTTAGAGACTAACAAATTTATTAGAGCATAAGCTTCACTTCAGATGAAGTGAGCTGTAGCTCACGAAAGCTTATGCTCTAATAAATTTGTTAGTCTCTAAGGTGCCACAAGTCCTCCTTTTCTTTTTGATCTTGATTAAGAAAAGCATTTATTTGCTCAAGATGAATGTTAAAGGTAGACACAAGAAGTCCTATAATGCTAAATCTTCTCTAGTGCTTCACATTCCACTTTTTGGCTCAGGGACAGTCAGAATAAAAATTATTTTAATCAACGTTTTAGACGTTAGCAAAATATGTAGGATGTACGGGGCCGGCGAATGAAGGTGCAAAGATTTCAGTATAACTAAAAAATCTTCGGTCATTCGTAAAGTCATTAGTATGAAGAAGAACGGTATGTTATTTCGATTCTCCTCCATCAACGAATGATTTGCAGAATCCGCGGTCATCGCCTGTCGCCAGAGGGAGAAGCTGTCAAACGGCATTTCCCCAGCTCCCAGGGAGGTGGGGGTCCCTGAATGTCTGGAGGCTCCATTCCGCCCCGCTTGGTGACCTTCAGCGTGCAGCGGGGAAGGAAAAGAAGCCGCATCAACCTTGGGCAGCTCGATGAATGTCCACAGCAGCCTGGCTCGAGCTCGAGCATGCTCAGTGCAGCGCTGACCTACTTTTGCGGGCCGAAGTGTGGAGAGCGCGGGCTGCCGCTCCGCAGAGGCAGCAGGAGCCGCCGGTGCGGCTGTCTTGTGGGGTCGCGCTTGGAATGTCGCGGCACCCCAGCGTTCCGCAAGCGAACGTCGTGTCGCTCGGTCGAGCGCAGCGCGGGGTGCTGGCGACACGCTCCGTAAGGGGAGCGCGGGTTGCAGCCGCCGCGGCGGGGCCACCTCGGTGCGCGCTTCTAGCGGGCTTCGGCTCGGTTTCTTCTCCGCGTCCCAGCGCGCTGAGGGCAAAAGGCTGCGTGGCCGCCGGAGGCGCGGCACTGAAGTAGGAGAGCATCGTGGGGAGCAGAGATCTCCGGCCCGGGCCGTCGCACTGAAAGGCTAAGTGGCGACGAGGAGGGTTGGCTCACCTGAGAGACAGGCACCGGGGCTGGAGGTTGGATTTATGCTTCTAACTCGTCGCTTCCTGCCGCGCATTGGTGGGCTGTTTTGGCCTCAGGGTCGGATTAGCCGCCGGCCCCCAGCTGCAGGGAGCCGCGGTGGAACAGACTGCCAGTCAGGGAAGCCCTGCTGTTGATTTTCCTCAGAGGTTGGGGAGGGGGCTCCCACCTGCTGCTGCTGATACTCTGGGCAGGCTGGGGCAAGGGGGGGCCCCTCTGTGCTGGAAGGCGGAGCCCCACCAGCTTGAAGATCAGAAATAGTTGTGGTCCCTGAGCGACCACAGCTGTAGAGGGTTTGAGGGGGGAGGGGATTCCACCCCCAAAAGCCCTCCTTGCCAGGGGAAGAATCTTACAATTCTTTTGTCTGCAGGGTTTATCTGCATGACAAGCTATACAAGTGCTGCCAGAGTCTAGGTAAAGGATTCCTCAGGTACAGCCTACCCAAGAGGGGGTCATACACTGTGTTTGGGCGTTGATTGCCTTTGTCCATTTGCCATTGCTAACCATTGCTGATCCTATGGTAAATGGATACATAGTACAATGCCATCTCTGCCAGGATCAGGCACCTTTTCCTCAATCACTTTTGGATGAGATGTCTGTTATGATTTCTGATTATTGGAGGACATATTTGTCTCACTTCCTTGTATTTGGGCCCCTGGAACAGAAAATCTCTCTGTCTCAAGCTCTACTCTGCAACATTGACTGCACAGGTTTCAGAGTAGCAGCCGTGTTCGTCTGTATTCGCAAAAAGAAAAGGAGGACTTGTGGCACCTTAGCGACTAACACATTTATTTGAGCATAAGCTTTCGTGAGCTACAGCTCACTTCACCGGATGCATTCGGTGGAAAAAACTGCACAATTGCCTTTTGAGCAGTGCCTTTTTCTGGGTTTAGACTGTGCTTTGTTCCTCCCAATTTCCATCTCCAGTTTGTGGTCACTGATTCTGTATTTGGTGAGATTCAGCCTTAGTATTGAACATTTCACTGTGCTGCTCTGTTCCCTGAGTTCATTACTCTGACTGGGATCTGCAGCAGTCGTGCCTGTTGCTGTTTTTGATTTGCAGTATTGCCAATCCCAATTATTCAAAAATCATGAGTCCCAAAAGGATGGGGGCTGCCAGGGCACTGTGTGGGAGTGTGTCTAAGAATTGGATTGCTTTAACCCAGATCTCATTGTCACTCATAGTAACATACGAATTGTCATATCAGACCTGCAGTCAATCAAATCCAGGATCCTCTCTCTAAGGGTAGTCAATGCCAGATGCTTCAGAGGAAGATGCAGTAATCCAGTTGGAAAGATTACTAAATAATCCTAACAATAATGAATGCCAGTTCTTAAAGCACTGCTTTATGCAGCAGGGAAACTCAAGAGATCAATCAAATATTAGGCATTCTTAATGCACTCATCACCATAGTATCTACTTCTAGTGCTTCCAAGAACCTGTACTCCTTTTCTCTCTGGAACCTTGAACTCCAGTGTTCCCTGTTTAACTTGGAATTTTTTATTTTGGAGAGTATGAGGTTGGACAGTAGATTTGTGACACATTATTATACCCCTGTGGAGAGGAGGAAGAGGGGTATTAATTCAGCAAGTAGCACCTTTAAATAAAATAGACCTTTTAAGGAAGTTTTTTTTTATTGGGCTATTTTAATCTAAAGTAAAGGCAGTGTGATTGTATTTTGCATTAATTAAAAGTTTTGATCAGTACTATAGTCTCATGTGATACCTGTCTGAATTCCATGAGTGCCGTAAAGGGACAACATTCTTACAGTCTTCAACTTTTGAGCAGTCTGAAAATGCCATCATAGGATGTTACTTTAGCAGTCCAATATAAGCAGTGTAATAGGACAATCAATTGTAAATAACAAAGAACCACTGAGCAGTCATATTTTTAGTTCATTTGCACAGATCAGACTTTTGTACAAAGGAGTAAAAGTTTCTAACAATCTGACAACATTGATGCCTCTTTCAGTCAGTAAGTTGCAGCTTTTCAAATAGGTCTCTCTGATAAGCAACTTACGTGACATTGTTTTCATTTCCAAATGGTCCTTCTAGACCAAGGGACACCTCTTTTATGATACATTTTGTTGAAAAACTGAAATGTTAGTTCACAGTGGGAAAGTGTTTTTGAACTGAAATGTTTTTTAATAAAAAAAAATCTAGTATATGTTTTTAGTTTTGTAAAACTATACATTTTAGAACAGTAATCCTGCTCATTGCAACAGGGTAGACTAGAGGTCTGCTGTATTTTGACTCATTTAAATGGAAATCATGTTTGCAGGGTTTGCATCTTTTGTTTGGTTTGTTGTGTTCAGAAAGCAAAAGCATGTTTGTTTGTGTTTGTGCAAGAGATAATATATATAAGCGTTTTAGCTTAAACTACTATATATCAACACTGATTTATTGGACAGAAAAGCTACAGCTTTTCTTCCACCATTTTATAACCACCACAATGCTGTAAAATATTCATAAGTTTAAACAGCTCACAATAAAACAAATATAAATAAAGCTCTTCCAAATAGCAAACCATCCACCGAGGGGAAATGGGGACAGGTGCTTAATCTTTCTTCTGCTTTTAGTTGTATACTTATAGATGTGCATGGAATCACTGAAGAGCTTGCAGTTTGAGTTGAATAGAATTAAAACACAATTCAATGAAATAAAATAACAGTGAGAAAAGGCAGTAGGTATTCATTGCATGCCTGTGAAACCCTGCAAAAACCTCATATTGCACAATTTCCCACTTTAACAATCTGTAAAAGGCCATTCTATACTATAACAACTGCAGAATTTGGGGACAGAGTTAAAACGTGTTAGTTGTCCCACAAAACTGAAATATGATTCAGTCTTAGTTAGCAGACGGAACCAAATTGTTTTTACCATGTTCCCCAGTTGTGCTGCATGCAGTCTTGCTAACAGCCAACACTGTAGCACAGTTCAGGAAAAGAAACTCAAACCATAGCTGGTGCTATTTACACTTCAAGACAAAAATGATTTTTATCTGCTTTCAAGGAGTACCATGTTATACCTTCTTTCCAAACTCTCTCATCATTACAATGTAGATGAGTCCAAAGCTCTTCTCCATTTCTGTAACTACCTAGGCCATACAGTTCAGAATGTGAAGACTCAGGCCAGTGCTATAGTAGGAGTGCTTTGCCACCATAGCCAGACCAGTATAGTATGCCTGCAAAGTACTCCTAGTGTGGACACAGCTAATGCCAGCAAAACTTCACTTTTCGCAGTATAGCTTATTCCAGCACCCAAGCAAAATAAACTATACCAGTTTTGCTGATTTAACTCTGTGTACATTGGTGGTGTCTGTCAGAGATCACACCTTATCACACCCTTAACTGACATAGCTATACGAGCAAAAGTTTATAACGTAGACCTGGCCGTAAACACCCCCCTTGGATCCTTTTTTGCCAGGGCAAAACAGGTTGCATCTTAGGGCCAGTGTGTGACTATGTATACGTCTTGTCATTGAGTGCAATCCTAATTGCATTATTTAGTGCTTTAAACTGAAAATTCCTGCATTTGGTTTGTACAGTGTAATTTCCTATCCATGTACAGGCATGTCCTAGAAATGCCACTGCCAAACAATAGGGATACTATTACTTCCCACCAATTACCATAATTTAATTAAATCACTCATGGCCAAGTGCAGAGCATCACAATGCGTATCAAATGGAAAGGCTGAACAGGGAGGATACAAATGAAACTTCTTTCCCTACTGCAAGCCTGCAAAAAGGAGTCAGTCATTTTCTCTTAGAGCTGGTCTATACACAGACTTGCATTGAAATAACAAAAGGTGTGAATTAAAACAATTTTAGTTTTTTCGGTAAAATGTCGTGTGTATAAATTCAGAATAAGAGTAGCTAAAGTAATTAAGGGATTGTAGTCCAAACACAGTTTTTGTACAGTTTAACTATTTTGGTTAGGGATGTAATTTAAAAAGAAATTAATTTATTAAATCGTTTCAGCAATTAGTGAGGACACTGCTATATTGCTATAAATGGTACCTTTTCCCAGTATATCTTATTTCCTTAAATTTATTGGGATAAACTTTACCAATGGGGGACTGGGGATTGTACTGCTTTAATTATGCCCATTTCAACCCAATATAGTTGAAGTGATATAAAAACTGTGTGTTTAGACAAGATCTAACAAACTTTGTTTTTCTTTTCATGAAAAGTCTTTATTTAAAAAAATAAAAATATTTTTACTTTGGATTTAAACATTTGCAACCCAAAGCTGACAGCCTTATGGCTGGCGCTTCGGAAGAAGAAAGTGAAACTGATTATACACAAGAGTGCCCAGATCATTCTGTTCTCATTATCCAAGCTGAGTTGAATGCAATATATAGAGTACAAAAGAGCATAATGAGTGAAAAGTAAATCAGATATTTAAGTCTTTCAAATTTAAGTAATCTTAGGTCCTGCACACAGAGCCATGCAATTGGAGCCTTGTGCCCATACCACACCCCATTGACTTCAGTTTAGCTCCACACAAGCATTAATTCTGTCCTCATGGGTCCCACTCTGGGATCTGGGACTAAGATGCTGTTAATTAATCGGTAAAGAAATCCAATAATTTTTAACTTGACATTATCTTTTTAAATCAGAATCATTAACACACCTAAACTACAGTTAATTATTCCTTGCAAGCCAACCCTGACAGTTCTGAAGTGGTCATAATCATAATGTTAGTGCTAACCTCTTTGTACTTTATCCTGGAGGTCAGTAAGTAAAAAGCAAGTCATTAAAATGTGGTATTACATGCATGTCACAGATTACGTATTTTTATATAATCACTGTGGCCCTCTGAAGGCTGGTGGGAGTTGTTATATACAAATTCATTATTCTCCTGTTACTGAAAGAGGAGCCTTAAGTTAAAATACTGTTTCTTAATGAAAACTACATACACTGCACTGAAAATAGGAAAGACTGAAACTATTCAGTTGTTCAGAAGACGTAATAAAACTTTAAAGATGTTTATATGAAGTACCATTAGTCTTGAAAAGCCTTTACTATTTTATTTAAACAAAACCTATATTTTAATCTTGATCCCATTAAATATCTGTCTGAGCATTCTACATTTAATGTGAAATGCAGGCTTTGGGGTTTTTTAGAATGTGTATTTACTTAAATGAAGGAGTAATTTCCTTCCCATCAGGTAGGAAAACCAATTATATTTTAGCAAAGTGGACTTTTACAAATACAGTTTATGGAGTGAGGAAAGAGAAAGATAAATATATTGGGCCCAATTATCCATTGCCTTGTCCCTTGCATAGTTACTTACTCTTGTACCAAGTGGGTGTAAAACACTAACAAATCAGATTTCTCTAGCTGTTTACACCCATGGTAGGATTTTACACCACCTTGGTGTAAATAAGAGATGAAAGGTGTGTGAAGAATATGAGAACTACGCAGAAGCCAGTGGGATGAAGAAATGCCCAGAGAGGTGGTATTTGGAATCGTCGCGGGGAGATTCCACATCCCTCTCTTCTATTCCTACTCCTTTCAACCAAAGGGATTTAAGTCCCTGATCCATCTGCGTTTAGTTTGAATGATGAAGTAGCAGCAGTGCTAAAAGCCATAGCCTAGGGTATGCTTGCAAAGAGTTAAGCAAATATCTCAAAGTGACACAGCTGTTTCTGGAGTAATAGCTTTGTGTACCAAATGATGAAGCACAGACTGCCTGATCTCCTAAACAAATACAACTGCTAAATACATCCTGATGATTTATTCATCAGAGCTCTTTAGCAGAAACCTTGAAAAAGAGTATATATACCTAATCATCTAACAAATTGACTAGACATAAAATTCTGGGCTTAAGAGACCTCTTCACTACTGATTCTACAGCAGATCTTTCTGTGTCTGTATAACCCACAACTCACTAATGGAACATGTCCATCAAAATGCTGTCATTTTCCCTCAACAGAAGTAAGCTTCTCTACTGAAAAAAAAGAAGTTTGTTTTTATTGAGTCCTTAATTGGTAACCCAGGAATTTATTAAGCTGCTCTGTTCATGTGAAAAAAATATATTCTTACAAATTGCAGACAGGAAGCCTTCTAGTTAACTTGTTCTCTAAATGTTTCTGGCTAGGTGTCCATTATACATGGAATAGATGCTGGTGATACAATTTCACTTACACTAAAGTGTATCAAGGGTTTTGCTCAGATGTTTGGCAGAGGTCCTCTACACTGCCACACAAGAGATCCACACTCAATTCCGTAGGTCATCAAGGACTAGGGGAGACTCTTGAGGGACTTAATAATCCTTCCAGATAATTACAGAGTAGCAAGCTTCATCTAGTCATTTTAGGTTGAATGGATTATGGGCCTGGAGGATGGTTTGGAGTGGAGTGGAATTTAGGTCCCGATCCAGTAAAGCACTTAAACACCTGTGTTCCTTTAAGTACAAGAGGTCCCATTGGCTTGGGTCTTGAAGTCCATGGGACTATTCACATTCTTAATTGCTTTTCAGAATTAGGACCTCAAATAGGAAGAACAATTGTTGAGGGGGATTCTGCTGATCAGCTTTGCAACTGTGTAGGTATATAATAAGCTTAACTGTAAAGCAGAATTTTCTTTATTGGCTGTGAATTTCCTCCTAGTTGATTCAATATTAAAATATAATGTGCAGCTAGTGCTCCTTAAACCAAAGGACTTCATCATAAAGTATGTCACTCATTTTAGAATGACATTTATGTCCATCACATTGTATATCTTATTGCTTGACATTTTATAACTGTAATTTATTAGTGTGAATTTCAATTTTTAAATAAAGATTACAGAAAGCTTTACGAAGGGTAAAGAAAAGAAACTTGTCTCAAAACCTCCTGTAGTGTTAGTGCTCTCTGTAAGTAGTAGCTTGGAAGGTTTCTTTATTAATATGACTCTTCTCTGTAACATAGTTTTGTTATCTCCTCAGAGACAGTGTACGTCTCTGATTCTCCATTTTGCCTGCTTTCATTATTTATTGTTGTTTGTCACTTTACAAACAAAAGGACATGTTCCTGCATGAAGTAGCTTAGTAGTGTCTTTAAGCTATAGACTCTTTATACCTTTACTTGTAAACAGAATTCCTAGTTAACAAAAACAGATTAGTTTGCAAATACTGAAGGCCATCCCACCTAGTAATCCATCTCTGTCAGTGGTCAATACCACATGCTTCAGAGGAAGGGGCAAAAAATCACCATAGTAGAGAATTATGTACATTGAAGTATGAAGTTTTGTATCCCTTCCATACTTTTTTGACTAGCTTTCTTTTTTTAATCCTTATTACAACTAGCTTTAACTAGATACTGTCATTTTCTGTATAAATGCCCAGTCTGTTTTTTATTCTTGTTTCGCTCCTGGCTTTAATGTTATCTTGTGGCAATGAGTTTCACATGCTAATTGTGTGTTATGTAAAACATTATTTCCTTTTATCAGTTTTAAATTTGCTGCCTTCAATTTCATGAATGTACCCTTCCTTGTTCTGGCATTATGCAAAAAGGTAAATAGGAGTGCCTGATCTATTTTCTCTATACCGTTCAACATTTTTTATACTTTAATCACATCCCCTCTTACTCATCTCCTCTCTGCACTATATAGTCTTCTAATCTTGTTCTTAAACTAGTTCTGCTTTATCCTTTTTGAGATTAAATTGAATTGAAGAGTTTCTGAACATGAGAAACCAAAACAATACGAGATAAAAGCACAACTTTAGATTCCTACTAACCACACACAAAAGAGAAATTCTTTTTATTTTTCCAGCACTTACACATAGCTTCTTGGGCATGTCTACACTTGCCATTTAAAGCAGAAAGTCCCTTTTGTGTGCAAAAACCATGGAAGCATCTACATTGCTAACGTGAAACTCAGAAGTTTCACTGCAAAAAGAAAACCACCTCCACGAGAGGCATATAGCTCTTATCGGTGATGCTTTTGCAGTGATGTGCAAATGAAGACACATTCTTCCTGTTTACACAGCTTTTAGCCTCTGGAGGGTATCCCGCAATGCCTAGGTGACCACTCTGGCCAGCAGCTCTGCTGCCAGGTAAATAGACATCCACCCCTCCCCCTATAAAGCCCCGGGAACTTTGAAACTCCCCTTTGTGTTTTCTTGGCAAGTGCTCATTTATCTGGCCAGATGACAATGCCTGCTCCACAGAGCAAACGATCCCCTGCTTGGAGCAATGCTGAGCTACTGGAGCTGATCAGTGTTTGGGGAGAGGCGGCTGTGCAGGGACCCAGGATGCCCCACGATCACACACACACTCTCTCTCTCTCTCTCTCTCACACACACACACACACACACACACCCTTCCCACAAGGCCCATTGTCAAACTGGAGAGAGCTGCACTGTTGGATAGCTGTCCTAGAGCACTGCTTTCAACTGCAATGGAAGTGCTGCTAATGTAAACACTCTCTGACGCCTCAGGAATTAAGCGCTTTACTTTCACCAGTTCCCCAGTGATACTTACAGCGCAAAAACCTTACAAACCAGCACTTTACTCTCACCGGTTCTCTATCACTGGTGAAATGTACGTGCAAAAACTCTGCTAGTGTAGACATACTCCTTGTGTACTTAGAGATCTGGCCCTTCCCACAGTTACCCAGTTTTCAAACAGGTCTTCTCAACGGTGCTTTCACTCCTTTCTCCTTCTTTAGACTTACATGATGAGGCCATAGCCAATCTAACTAAACTCTTACAGTTTATCCTTCTCATTATTCGGTCTCCTCATTCTAGAATACCACTACCTAAAATTAAAAAAGGAATGCTAGGGAGGAGTTGCCATGCTGACTCCAAGTATCATTTCTAGAAGCTCTTAAGGCTTAGACACAAAACCCTCATTACTTCTGTCAAGGTTCCTTCCCCACTCTGAACTCTAGGGTACAGATGTGGGGACCTAGAATCATAGAATATCAGGGTTGGAAGGGACCCCAGAAGGTCATCTAGTCCAACCCCCTGCTCAAAGCAGGACCAAGTCCCAGTTAAATCATCCCAGCTAGGGCTTTGTCAAGCCTGACCTTAAAAACCTCTAAGGAAGGAGATTCTACCACCTCCCTAGGTAACGCATTCCAGTGTTTCACCACCCTCTTAGTGAAAAAGTTTTTCCTAATATCCAATCTAAACCTCCCCCATTGCAACTTGAGACCATTACTCCTCGTTCTGTCATCTGCTACCATTGAGAACAGTCTAGAGCCATCCTCTTTGAAACCCCCTTTCAGGTAGTTGAAAGCAGCTATCAAATCCCCCCTCATTCTTCTCTTCTGCAGACTAAACAATCCCAGCTCCCTCAGCCTCTCCTCATAAGTCATGTGCTCTAGACCCCTAATCATTTTCGTTGCCCTTCGTTGTACTCTTTCCAATTTATCCACATCCTTCCTGTAGTGTGGGGCCCAAAACTGGACACAGTACTCCAGATGAGGCCTCACCAGTGTCGAATAGAGGGGAACGATCACGTCCCTCGATCTGCTCGCTATGCCCCTACTTATACAACCCAAAATGCCATTGGCCTTCTTGGCAACAAGGGCACACTGCTGACTCATATCCAGCTTCTCGTCCACTGTCACCCCTAGGTCCTTTTCCGCAGAACTGCTGCCGAGCCATTCGGTCCCTAGTCTGTAGCGGTGCATTGGATTCTTCCATCCTAAGTGCAGGACCCTGCATTTATCCTTATTGAACCTCATTAGATTTCTTTTGGCCCAATCCTCCAATTTGTCTAGGTCCTTCTGTATCCTATCCCTCCCCTCCAGCGTATCTACCACTCCTCCCAGTTTAGTATCATCCGCAAATTTGCTGAGAGTGCAATCCACACCATCCTCCAGATCATTTATGAAGATATTGAACAAAACGGACCTGCATGAAAGAACCTCTAAGCTTATTCTTACCAGCTTATTCTTAAACGCTGCCACCACCAAAGTGTTACACAAAGAACAGAGGAAGTGCCCACTTGGAAACGTCTCCCCTCCCCCGCCAAATATCCCCCTTTCCTGGGGAAGGCTTGATAAAAATTCTCACCAATTTGCATAGGTGAACACAGACCCAAACCCTTGAATCTTAAGAACAATGAAAAGCAATCAGGTTCTTAAAAGAAGAATTTTAATAGAAGAAAAAGTAAAAGAATCGCCTCTGTAAAATCAGGATGGTAAATACCTTACAGGGTAATTAGATTCAAAACATAGAGAATCCCTCTAGGCAAAACCTTAAGTTACAAAATGATACAAAAACAGGAATATACATTCCATTCAGCACAACTTATTTTATCAGCCATTTAAACAAAACAGAATCTAACGCATATCTAACTAGATTGCTTACTGACTTTTTACAGGAGTTCTGACCTGCATTTCTGCTCTGGTCCCAGCAAAAGCATCACACAGACAGAGAGACCCCTTTGTCCCCCCCCCCCCTCCAGCTTTGAAAGTATCTTGTCTCCTCATTGGTAATTTTGGTCAAGTGCCAGCGAGGTTATCTTAGCTTCTTAACCCTTTACAGGTGCAAGGGTTTTTCCTCTGGCCAGGAGGGATTTAAAGGTGTTTACCCTTCCCTTTATATTTATGACAGCTTCACATGTCCCTTGCTACTCTGTTTTTGGTGTCCCTAAGGCAATTCTCATTATTTATGCCTCTCAGAGGTTGAGTATGACAAGGCTAAAGACACTTGGCTAGCCATGCAGCTCTGTCAGCGCACCTAAGGCCCTAAACTGCCTATGAACATCCCTAGTATTTACAACACTTCTGCTGAGACGATATAAGAGGCAGAATGGTAGGATGTGTGTTCTCACAGAGACCCGAGGAGAAGGTTCTGAAATATTCTAAAGGCAACTGAAATCAGCTCTAGAGACAGAGAAACATGCATCAAGCTGGAAGCCATTTAACCAGTCAAGAAATAAGGTGCCCAAAGCTCTAAGGAAACAGTTTAGTCATACAACAATTGCCATCCTGACACTTACTAGCTAGAGAGGTAAAGAAGGAAACAGGAGAAAAGTCATGAGGGTACAAGCAAAGAAATATCCCAGAGAGACTGAGAAGATTCTGTCATGTCTCTTTTAGGGCCACTGCTTTTAGGATTATAGCTTTATTAACAAGTGGGTGACAAAAGACAGACAACTTGCTACCAGTTGTGAATGAACTGTGTTACTATTCATCTTCCTGCCTAGGCCCTAACAGCTTAATCTTTTATTGGGTAGTTAGCAGTCATGAGCCTCTGAACTCCCTGTGATCTTTTGACCTTTCTGAACGATATAAATAAGTCCGAGTGTCTGCATTTCTGCTCCAGTAAAACCTAGTAGCTTTTGACAGTTGTCCACTGTATAAACATAAAAAGAAAAGGAGTACTTGTGGCACCTTAGAGACTAACAAATTTATTTGAGCATAAGCTTTCGTGAGCTACAGCTCACTTCATCGATGAAGTGAGCTGTAGCTCACGAAAGCTTATGCTCAAATAAATTTGTTAGTCTCTAAGGTGCCACAAGTCCTCCTTTTCTTTTTGCGAATACAGACTAACATGGCTGCTACTCTGAAACCTGTATAAACATATTGCCTCTAAGACCAGAAAAAGGGATAGGTGTGAAGAGAAAAACCAGTAAGTAGTATTTAAATATCAGGAGTTAACTTTAACCTTGAGTTTGTAATATTATTCTCATTACTGCCAGTCAGGTGGTGTTTTTTGTGCTGTGGACAAATGGAAACAAGGATGAAACCAAAGTTCTTTCCTTTTTCTTCATATTTACAGACCAAGCAAACTAACTCTGGACTGTTAGTGTTCCTTAAACTATAGAGACACCATTTACCCATTATACAATGAGTTGATTTCTTTTGGTTTGCTGTTGAATTGAATAATCTCATAGCACTAGATAATAGGGATACATATTATTAGAAGAAGAACAAATTAATATAGTCATAGTAAACCAGAACAAGGTATGCATCAATGTCCCTCTTTTATGTGCCTCTGTTCAGAATGACCAGTTGATGGAGCACAAATTCAGTACTTCTGAGTGCAGTCTATTCATCCCCTATCAGTTTATTTGTTTTTTCAGGGGTAAAATACTAGCTGTGCACGTTGGGTATGATGTCAGAACATAGCTGCATGCAATTGATATCCCCAGCGATCTCTGAAATAACAAGAGAGACTTCTCAGCTTGACCAATGTTTATTCCTGGGCAGGAAAATTTACAAGCCTTATAGTTCCTCTCTGCTGTATTGTGCAGATAAGAGGAAATGCATATAAATATTGGCCATATATGACTGGGGAACATTGGCAGTGCAGCATGCTCTGGGAAACTCCCCCACATAAACAGTATACAGTTCACAGTCAAACAGAGTTTGTGGTCATGTCACCTGGAAGAGGTGTATGCCATGCTCTTCTCAGATGACACAATTTCCAGTGGAATTTTCTAAGGAAGTTAATGCTGATTCTTGCAGTATTAATTTTAGCTGTTCAGTTTCTATCTGCTTTTGGGCGGGGGAATACAAGTTCAGGATGGAGACCAATGGCAGATGTGTTGCTGTGAGAAAGGTTGCCCAGAACAGCATGTGGAGGGGCAGATGCTGCACATGTGTGTGCCAAGAGCCCTGGAGTGAATGCTAAGATTCCTTATGGATCTTCAGATTTCATCCTAGTAAGTGATCATATCTTCTCTCTGTCCCGACTAATACTCCCCAGGAGTAACACAGCACAGCTAAAGAAGTTCTTTCCCCTTTCCACAGGAAGGAGATAATTTGGCCATACAAGTAGACTTTTTTAAAAACTTGTTTAGACTTGAAGTATGATTAATTTAATAATTGGCTTATACAAATGTGTCGGTTCATATGCCAAAGACAGAAATAAATACATTATTTACAGTGACAAAGATTAATCATTTGTAATTTTTCCCCATTCAGTGACAAAAATGCTCACATCACAGTTATTGGGTCTCATAAAAAGGATGGGATTAATTTGTGTACTTAAAGTGTACTGCTTCAGCTGTTGGGATTTGAGGAGAGGTCAGAAAACATTTCAGGATGCTGGGTTTGGGCCTAATGAACTCAATGGAAACTTGGAACTGAGTGAGGACTGGAGGATCAGATTCAATCTGCAGCTGTGGAGGTCTTAATCAGAACCTATTTTGCATTTCCATTCTTTGTTCCTCTCTAATAGCACTTTGGCGCAGACAGAAGAGGATTTCCTACAATGTTTAGTTACCTTGTTGTCTTTTGTGTGTCTGAAAACATTTGTTGCCAAGCCCCAAGTCCAAAACACTGTTTAGGATTTTTCAGAAATGCCTGACCCTTGCACGCTGGAAAGTATTTAGCACTCCTCAGGAAACCTTCCGCACTCTGCAGACAAAAGCAGACAGAGATTGCTGTTGTCTCCATCCAGTCTGGTTTGAGAATATCACCTGATAAGCTTTTGATAGATGGTTGGATTAATTCTATCTACTTCAAACTGAAATGCATCTATAAGGGTACTTTCAACTGTTTTAACATTGTACAATCCAGAAATTCCATGAGCGACCGAGGGTCTAAATGACTTATGCAAGGTCACACAGCAAGTCAGTTGCAAAATGAAAAATAAAATTCAGTTCTGCTGACGCCTAGACCTTGCTCTCACCACTAGAGGTAAAATTATATCATCATTTTAAGAAGTTATGCACCATACCTTGACGATGTATTTTCAAAGTAGATATTCTTCACATTTGACTATGGACAAAAACATGGAAAACGCTCATTGACTGAGTTTGAGTTCTGACAATGTATTTACACCGTACATGCAGCCTATCAGAAAAGTGTAGTTTGGAATCTTGTGTGATGATCCATCCTGGTAAATAGAGGGAAATGTTTCTCTACTCTAACAACAATAATGCCAATTTGTGTGTAACCAAGTTAATTGTTCTGTGTTGTAGAGACAGGAAAAAAGCTCAGATGAGTATTGCCAGGGAAGACAATAATATGTATTCATTCAGTTTAGAATAGAGAAAAAGAGGCCTTTTACTTTTATTGCTCCCTTAATATATGGAACTGACCTAGTGTTGCCAGCAGTCATCTTTTTCCTTGCTTAGTTGTCACAGTGATTTCCATTGTTAACCAAAATCCTTAAATAAAATCAAACTGCTTTGCAAGGGAAAATGGTGACTTAGAAATTAATTAGATGTTTGCCATGCTCTATATTTAGATCTCAGTTAGAATAGTTTATTTCTGCTAACAAACTTAAGTTTTTCTGAATTTGAATGGCTAATCTTTTGAAACCTATCAGTCCACGGTAAAACTCCCACTCACTTCACTGGGAGCATAGTTAGGCCAATACTGAGTCCTTTTGAAAACGCCACCGTATCTGCACAAACTGCAGGCACTTTATAGGACAGTACTTGAGGGCTGGTCAAGGGATGGTAGTGTAATGAGAATGTCAGCAAAAACTTTCTATTCCAAACACTTAATGGTACATGACCAAAACAAGTGCCCCAGGTCCATTTCTAGCCCAAAGAAGCCATAGCCAGAATTACATCTCCAGTGGATATTTTTCCTTTTTAAATTTAATTTAATAAAAACTAAGTTAAATATGTTTCTGAAATATTATATTTTAAGTATGTTCCTCCAGCTTGGATAAACTCCACCATTCATACAGAACTTAAGGTATGGCAGTAGCCTCAGCAAACTGAATAATCCAAGATGCTTTACCATGTGTGCTGTGGTATGTAGGCACAAGTGCATGTGTTAAAGAAATAAAAACCAGATCCTACAACCCTTATGTAAGTAGTCCTTACTTAAGCTGTTGACTTAAAAAAGACTGTTTATGCAAGTGCAGCTGAAGGTATCCTCTCTCACTGAAGATACCCCTCCTGGAGAGGGTACTAGGAAGAACCAGATGATAGTAGAGCAGGATTGGATAGTTAAGTTTGTGATGACTGGGCGAGCCACATGGTAAATTGCCTCACACATGCAATTTGTGCTGTGGATCTGCAAAGGCTGTGGATCTCAGGAGACATCTAGACAGACTTATCTATTTGCTGGAGAGGAGTCAGTGGTCCTGGTAAACGTAGGTACCAGTAACATAGGGAAAGGTTGGAGAGAGGCGCTGGAGGCCAAATTTAGCCTCCCAGGTAAGAGATTAAAGTCCAATACCTCAATGGTAGCATTCTCTGAAATGCTTCCAATTCCACAGACCAGAAAGACATGCAGAACTGCAAGATCTATATGTATGGATGAGACAATGGTGTAGGGAGGAGGGGTTTAGGTTTGTTAGGAACTGGGGAATCTTTTGGGAAAAGAGGTGCCAAAATAGGAAGGATGGTTCTACCAAAATGGAACCAGACTGCTGGCATGTAAAATTAAAAAGTTGTAGAGGATTTTTAAACTAAAAGCTGGGGAAAAACAGACAGGTACGGGGGAGCATACGGTTCAGACAGAAACATCCCTCAAGGATGCATTTATTAAAGAAGAAAGTTTATATCCTAGTAAAGAGGATAGGAAAGAAGTTGGTAAAGTACAGGTATGAGCTAGTGAGGAACAATCAAACTTGAAAGAGTCCCATTTAAATATAAACACAAAGGCAAGCAAGTGAATATTGATGAAATGTACAAGTGCTTGTATACAAATGCTAGAAGTCTAAATACTAAGATGGGTGAATTGGAGTGCCTGGACTTAAATGAGACCGTTGATATAATAGGTATGATGGAAATTTGGTGGAATGAGCATAATCAATGGGACATGGTAACTCGAGGGTACAAAATACGCAGGAATGACAGAGTAGGTTGCACTGGTGAGGGAGTGGCACTATATAGGAAGTGAAAGCACAGTGTCAAATAAAGTAAAAATCTTAACTGAATCAAACTGTACTATAGAATCTCTATGGATAGAAATTCCATGCTTGAACAATACGAGCATAGCAGTAGGAGTACACTACCAACCACCTGACCGTGATGGTGATTGTGAAATGCTCAGGGAGATTAGAAAGGCTGCAAAAGGCAGAAAACACAATCATAACAGGGGATTTCAGCTATGCTCATATTGACTTGGTATATCACCACCTCAGGAAGGGATGCAGAGAGAGAATATCTAGACACCATAAATGACTGCTTTTTGGAGCACAGCTTGTCCTGGAACCCACAAAGGGAAACACAATTTTGATTTAGTCCTAAGTGGAGCACAGAATCTGGTTCAAGAGGTGAATATAGCAAAACTGCTTGGTAATAGCAATCATAATGTAATTAAATTTAACATCCTTGTAGGGGGGAAAATGCCAAAGAAACCCACTACAGTAACACTTAACTACAAGGGGAACTACACAAAAATGAGGAAGATAATTAAACGGATATTAAATGGAACAGTCACAAGAGCAACATGCCTGCAAACTGCATGGAAACACCATAGTAAACATACAAACACCATAATAGAGGCTCAAACTGAATGTATACCCCAAATTAAAAAAATACAGGACCAAAAAAACGCCACCATGGCTAAACAGCAGAGTAAAACAGGCAGTTAGAGGCAAAAAGGCATCCTTTAAAAATTGAAAGTCAGATCCTAGTGAGCAAAATAGAAAGGAGCATAAACTCTGGGAAGCCAAAGTATATAATAAGGCAGGCCAAGAAAGAATTTGGAGAGCTAAGGACACAAACTAGCAGGAAAAATATTTTTAAGTATATCAGAAGCAGGAAATCTGCTAAACAATCAGGGAGGCTACTGGACAATTAAGGTACTAAACGAGCACTGAAGGAGAACAAGACAGGTGCAGAGAATCGAAATGAGTTCTTTACATTGGTTTTCACTGCAAAGGATAGGGGAAAGATCTCCATACCTGAACCATTTTTTTTAGGTGACATATGTGAGGAACTGTCCCAGATGGAGGTGCAATAGAGAGAATTTTGGAACAAGCTGATAAATTAAACAGTAATAAGTCACCAGGACCAGGTGGTATTCACCCAAGAGTTCTGAAGGAACTCTGATAAAAAATTGCAGAACTAGTAACTGTTGTATGTAACCTATTGGTTAAATCAGCCTCTGTACCAGGTGAATGGAGGATAGCTAATGTAACACCATGTTTTTTAAAAGGCTGCAGAGGCAATGCTGGCAATTACAGGCCAGTAAGGCTAACTTCAGTAACAAGCAAATTGATTGAAACTATAGTAAAGAACAAAATTATCACACACAGAGATAAATACAATATGTTGGGAAAGAGTGAACATGGCTTTTATAAATGGAAGTCATGCCTCCATCTATTAGAATTCTTTAAGGTTATCAACAAACATGATAACAAGGGTGATCCAGTTAATATAGGATACTTGGACTTTCAGAAAGGTTTTGACAAGATCCCTCACCAAAGGCTCTTAAGCAAACTAAGCAGTCGTGATATAAGGGAAGGTTCTCTCATGGATCAATAACTGGTTAGAAGATAGGAAACAAAGGGTAGGAATAAATGGTCAGTTTTCACAATGAAGAGAGAGAAACCGTGGGGTCTCCCAAGGATGTGGACTGGGACCACTGCTGTTCAGCATATTCATAAATGATCTGGAAAACTGGGTGAACAGTGAGGTGCCAACATTTGCAGATGATACAAAATTACTCCAGATAGTTTAGCCCAAAGCTAAACTGAGAAGCTGTCTGCAAAGAGTTACTACGGGATCTCACGAGACTGGGTAACTGGGCAACAAAATGGTAGATGAAATTCAGTGTTGATAAATGCAAAGTAATGCACATTGGAAAACATAATCCCTTACTATACATACAAAATGATGGGGCCACTTTCTTGGAGTCATCGTGGATAGTTCTCTGAAAACATCTGCTGATTGTGCAGTGACAGTCAAAAAAGCAAACATAATGTTAGGAGCCATTAGAAAAGGGATAGATAATAAGACAGAAAATATCTTCATGCCACTATATAAATCCGTGGTACACTCATGTCTTGAATACTGTATGCAGACCTGATCACTCCATCTCAAAAAAGATATATTAGAATTGGAAAAGATACAGAGAAGGACAACAAAAATGATGAGGGGTATGGAACAGCTTCCATGTGAGGAGAGATTAAGAAGACTAGGACTGTTCAGGTCAGAAAACAGACAACTAAGAAGAGTTATAATAGAGGTCTATAAAATCATGAACGTTGTGAATAAAGCAAATAAGAAAGTGTTATTTACCCCTTCAAACAACACAAGAACTTGGGGTCACCCAATGAAAATAAGCAGCAGATTTAAAACAAACATAAGGCAATGCTTTTTCACACAACACACAATCAGCTTGTGGAACTTGTTGCCAGGGTATGTTGTGGAGGCCAAAAGTATAACACGGTTCAAAAAAGAATTAGGTAAGGATACGGGGGGTGCTGGAACCATTTTTATACTGGGGATTCTGAGAGCCATTTAACCAACCTGTAAACCCTATGTAGAATGGAAACCACTTCAAGCCAGGGGGTGCAGCAGCACCCCCTGCACCCTTAGTTCCAGCACCTATGGAACTATTGGCTATTAGCCAAGATGGTCAGGGACACAACCCCATGCTCCAGGTGTCCCTAAACCTCTGACTTCCAGAAGCTGGGACTGGACAACGGGATGGATCACTTGATAATTGTCCTGTTGTGTTCATTTCCTCTGAAGCATCTGGCATTCGGTTGTGTCGGAAGATAGGATACTGGACTAGATAGATCATTGGTCTGACCCAGTATGGTTGTTCTTGTGTTTTTATGATAGAACCAATAATGGCAACATTAATGTGACATGCCTTTTGCTTTTCCGGTTTAGATGATTGCTTAGGATTAGTTTGTATGTAGAATCTTCAGACTAAAAGTGCAACTGCTGCTACAACTAAATTGCTGCTACATGTCCAGGTGATAAATCCTCCTCCTACACTTGCCATTTTTAACATGTATGCATATTTTTTTCAGTAAGAATGGGGATGGTGATAACATTAGCATTTAGGCAAGACACTAAAATGATGTGTGTCACATGCATTCCTGGGTATCTCATTATTTTAAAAAAACTTTTGTAATGGAATATTTATGTCTCATTTTTAAAAAATATTTATTTTATAGGATTTTTTTCTTAAATGTAAATCTTCATGGATCAAGGTAAAACTTTCCTGTGATTTGCTGAGCTTAGAAGGCTGCATTCAACAGACAATTCCCTATCCCAGCTATCTTCTGAGCAGCCTACTGAAGAAAGATGAACATGCTGAATAATCACTACTTTTTGAACTTCTTGCCTACCACACTTTTTGCCTACCTTTTCATCTTGTTAGCAGCTTTGACAGCTGCTGAGGATGTGACTAGTAGCATTTTAAATCACACTGACATGAACTTGGGATCTGTACCTGTGATTATCTCCATAATTGATCATATTACAGTCAAGGAAGGGAAGAGTGCCCTGATTGACTGCAATGTCCAAGGAAATCCTGCTCCACGTTACAAATGGTACAATTCCAATGGTTGTTTGCTGAAGGAAGAAGATAACAGTGGTAAGGTTTTTATGCTCTGATTAATTTCTTACCACCTAACAAGGATCTTGGCATCCACACTTGTTTATAATGGACTTTATTATTTTTGTGTGTGTGTGTGTGTGTGTGTGTGTGTGTGTAAACATAACAATCTTATTGTGTTATGCTTACCTGTGAGGAGGTATGGAAAAATGGCTGTCTCCTGGGGTCATGGCAGCTGTAAATTCATTTGTATACACTCTGTGAGAAAACAATTACATATTTTAATATTTTTTGTGGCCACACACAGCAGGACAGATCAAAAATGCTGAAGAGATAATATAGAAACAAAAAGGAAAGGCTTCTTTTCATCAGCAAATTTGGGTTTGGACCCCAGTCACCACCCTGTTCCCTTTGCTCTGCTCTGGTGGCAAAGAGAGGATACAAAATTGGCTTAAGAGCTACGTAGTAATTCCCTTTCCATATGGGAATCCCAGGGTGGCATGAAAGTACAGAAACATAGCCACCTCTCTGCCACCTTTGCCTGACCCCACTCCTGCCACAGTGGGAGTATCAGGGGACAGGAGAAGGTATGGCCAGAGCACACAGCATTCCAGTGATCCTGGGACAACAAAAAAGCCCTGGGGGACATAGGGAGGGGTGGGTCTTTCCAATCAGTGCAAGTTGCAATAGGACTTCTCATATGCTTAATGATAAGTAAGGCTCTGTGTTTGTCATGGAGGTCACGGATTCCATGATCTCCATGACTTCTGCAGCAGCCTGTGCAGATGGCCCAGGAGCCTCCTGAGCAGCTCGGGCAGCTCCTGGGCCAGTTACACAAGCCATGCTGGGGCAGTTTCGGGGCCTCCCCAGCAGCAGGGGAGTTTCGGTGTGGGGGGGGCCTCGGGCTGGGGTGTGGGATGATGCTTACTTGGGGGGGCTCCCCAGAAGGGCGACAGGAACTCCCCTCCCTCAGCTCCTATCTCCCATGTGCTGCCTCCGCCCGCAGGCACCACCCCGCAGCTCCCATTGGCTGTGGTTCCCAGCCAATGGGAGCGCAGAAATGGGGCTTAGGGTGGAGCGGAAGCAGCACATGGATCTAAGTGCCGGAGGACGCCACTTCCCAGGAGTCAGGTAGGGAGTCTGCCCCAGCCCTGCCAACACCCGTGGCGTCCCCTTGGGCTGCACCCCTCCCTCGCAAGCATGTCCCCCCTGGGCCACACACCCCACCCCAAGCATCCACAGCGCCCCCCCCCCAGGTTACCCCCCCGAGCCGCCTCCACCTCCCCTAAGTTTTAGTCAGGGATATATAGTAAAAGTCATGGACAGGTCATGGGCCATGAATTTTTGTTTACTACCCATTACCTGTCCATGACCTTTACTAAAATATCCATGACTAAAACATAACCTTAATGATCAGTACATGCTTAAGTCCTTTGCCAGCCTGGGACCTTAGTATTATATAAACTTATTTTTATAAAATTTAAATCTGGGGGAAAATGTACGTGTACATTATTCCTTTAAGCTACAAGTAAGGTTATTGTAGTTTTATGAAGCAGCCATATTGTCCATGTAATAGTTTCATGCTGACCACTTTAAACACAGCATAATGAAATTAGGCTTTGAGTTTTTCACATTAAATGCAGAATGTCTTGTCTTATTAATAGCTGACCTGAGAGAAAACCCTGATATGATGCAATGATTGACCCAGCTGTGTGCACCACAGCATAATGTTTCTGTAACAGCTTTCTGTACTGTGTCTTGTACTAACATATTTATCCATACAGGTACAGAAAGGAACTGACTGAGCTTCAAGCATAGCGTGTAGGAGATAAGGCAGCGTATTGTAATTAGTGCTTTGGAGAGCTTTTACTGGAGCTCTCTCAGCAATAGTATTGAACAAAACACTGTAAATTACAGGGGTAATATTAAGGCATTATCTCACTTCAGCTTAGATTTCCAGCATTACAAGTTGTTTGTCCAGGAGGAAACTTACCATCTCCTCCTATAGTGGATATTTCCTAGCACAAGCTTTTTCCCTAGTGTGTGTATTACTATATTTAAAATGTAGTGCTGAATTGTTCTCATGCAACAGGAAAAGATCTATACAACAGTGTGGGAATGAAAGGGGTGAAAATAATAAACAACTGAAAAATATTGTATTATGGACAATTTGTGCTTGGAATCCACATGATTTGGCTTAACTGCCATTAGTACTTCCCAAGGTTAAAACAAGTGGTTGCTGAAGGGAGCAAAATGAATGTTCACTGTGGGTATAACTCAGCCAATGCAGAGCATTCATGCAGGACCCTGTGAACCACTTAAGACCCATTTAAGCCTTTAAATATGAGACTTAAGTAGTACATAGGGCCAAGTGTAGGCTCTCTGCACTGTCAGTCTGTGTGCCCAACTGAAAACTTTGAAGATTGCGTAAATTTCCAGTTTGTCGATGGCAGCAAAAACCTGTGAGCCAACACTAGTACCATCTCTACACCCAGAATAGTCTTTGTTTCTCAGCAGGCTTGTGCTTTCTGCCAGAATCTTTTGGCACAAAACCATACATTGAGTCACAGTCTAAATGCCATTATGTCATTTGTAACAGCTGCAGCAGGAATACATCAGCAAGTCATTTTGTGATTTTACAATGAATAAAGATCCTACCGAATAAGAAGAGATTTAGCAATACAAATGTTTTATATATTACACTATATTATAAGTGGGGTTGGTCATGCCACCTATTATAAAGGTTGCCTGACATTTCCTTTTATAAGACCCTATTTTTAGTTGCTTATAACTTTGTCAAACTATTACCATTTGGGCTGAAATTTTCCAAGCTGGGTGTCTACCTCAGACTGAAATTTTCTTTAAAAAAAAAAAAAAAAAAAAAAATCAGCAAAACCAGTTTAGCTGTTTCCAAGGATGATGTTAAAGAAAGATGTGTTGTTTTGTCCATGTTAAATTTGGCCTCATTCTAAGCTATTGAAAAAAAATTGCAGTTCACATATGCTAGGTAGAGACTTGCTAGCTAAAATTCCCCCAAAGATTGTCTTCTCATTGGGCATGCTCTAGCTCACAGTTGAGCCAGACTTTCCCTACAATTGCAGCTCTGGGTTGCTATGGGTAGGACCAGGACCAGGCATCAGAACTGCAAGTGAGACTGTCTCTCCTAGGCTCTCAGTGATCCTCGTGATATCCAGGAAAAGGAAGTTGCCTGATTCAAATGTACAGGGGACAAGAGTTGGATAAGAGGATTGGAAGAGGAACAGGCTGTAATGCAGGGGTACATGTCACTGCTGTCTTATCATGCATTTGGCAAGTGACACAGGATTTTATGACAGGTGTCAGAATAGCAGCCATGTTAGTCTGTATCCGCAAAAAGAAAAAGGAGTACTTTTGGCACCTTAGAGACTAACCAATTTATTTGAGCATAAAGCTTTCATGAGCATCTGATTAAGTGAGCTGTAGCTCATGAAAGCTTATGCTCAAATAAATTGGTTAGTCTCTAAGGTGCCACAAGTACTCCTTAGGATTTTATGAGTGCTTCAGTTTGAGAGTCCATCCCTAGCCACCAATACAGATCCCATAGTCATTGTTTGGTTCGGACAATTCCTTGATGAGTATCATGTGCCAGGTGTTTGAGTTTTGACTGTAATTCTTCTGGCACAAAATAGCCGGTGTTTACCTCGTAGCACACAGCCATCAAGCAAAGAAAGTTCATCCCGAATGCTAAATTAAGGCAGCAAAACTGGGTCAAGGTTTTTAGGGTTACTGGGCCATCTCTTTGTCAGAAATTCCCATAGTTTTTGTTGAATTGGACATGCTGAACAAGCAGCTTGAAATTATTCTCTTGTAACTGCAGTAAGAGTGCTTGTAATAAGCGCAACTACTACATCCTCACTCTCTGGTGGACCATCTGGTGAAGGCAAAGGCGGCAAGAAAAGCAATCAGTTACCACATTTTGGTTTCTAGGTTTATATTCCAGTTAATAATTGAAAAAGTAGACTTGCGGACCATCTAGGAATATGATATCCTGCTCTTCCCAGTCCTTTCATGGTGAGCAATGTTATCAAAGGGCTGTAGTCTGTGTGCAACTTGAACATGCGGCCCCACAGGTACGTTCTCCATTTTTCAGTAGCCCAGACACAAGCAAGTGCTTCTTTTTCGACTATAGAATATTTCCTCTCAGCATTACTTAGTGTCCTTGAAGCAAATGCAACAGTCCTCTCTGTGTTGTCCTCATGAAGTTGTGTGAGAACAGCCCCAAGTCCATAATCAGAAGCATCAGTAGTTACAATTGTGGGCAATGCAGGACTGAACAGTGCAAGTACTGGGCTATGTACAGTCAAGTCTTTCACCGTTTTGAAAGTAGCTTGTGCATCCGTTGTCCACACTAAGGTTGAACTTCTCCATAGTAATTCTCATAACAGTTCAATGACATAAGAATAATTGGGAATGAGTTTTGCATATCAGGAGGCAAGACCCAAGAAGGAACATAAGGTTTGCAAATCTGTTGGAGGAAGAGCATTTGAAATTGCCAGGATATGATCTGGATCAGGTTTTAGTCCAGCCTGTGAAATTGTATGCCCCAGAAAGGAGAGTTCAGTTTGTCTAAGTTTGCATTTGGACCTATTGAGCTTGAGGCCTGCTGATGCAGTTTAGTACAGACTGCAGGTTATTGTCATGCTCCTCAGAAGTATTTCCAAACATGATAATATCATCCAGATAGCACTGAACTCCATGTTGATTCTTCAGAATCAATCACATCATTTTTTGGAAGGCACTTGGGGCAGATACAAGACCATACGGAACACATTTAAAACGAAATAGTCCCTCATGTGTTATAAATGTTGTGAGGTCTCTGCTATCTTCATGCAACATAACCTGGTAGTATGCACTCTGCAGATCAAGAGTAGAAAACATCTTTGCTCCATGGAGTTGTGCAAATACTTCTTCTATGTGAGGAAGAGGATGGCTGTCAATCACAATAGTTTTATTTGGCTCCTTTAAGTCCACACAAAGGCGAATGCCTCCACCTTTCTTTTGCACCACTACTATAGGTGAAACCCATTCCGAGGGGTTGATCTCTTCAGTAATGTCCTTTTGAACAAGTTTTCTAAGTTCCTCTAAAACAGCTTCCCTTACTGAAAATGGTAGGCGCCGTAACTTCTGTTGTACAGGCATCACATTATTCCGCATTTTAACTTTATGCGGAAACCCATAAGCACAGCCAAGTTTCTCCTCAACCTGGTGTTGGGTCCCAGCTGAAACCGGTGTGTACACCGCAAGAGTGATTTGCTGAGGAAGATCAATTCATCCATTAACTACCCTGAGATTTAAAGCAGCTAATAAATCTCTGCCAAAGATAGGAGTGCCTTTGTGGACAATGTAGAACTCTGCAGTTACACAGCAATCACCAAAAGTAACTAAGCAAGCAGCCATGTACTGGAATATGGTTTTTCAAATAGCACACCAAGTGAAGCTTGGGTTCAGTAAGAGGCATCTTTAAAGTAATGCAAATAGATGGAATCAGGTAGTATAGATACTGCTGAGCCAGTGTCCAACATTAGCTGAATAGTGTGTGATTTGCCTGAGGGTATGGCGGAAACCTTTACCATGCACTTTATTTGTTCTGGAATATGTGCAGTAGTGATTTTGTCCATGCTCAGCACAGTAGCATCTGGTATTGTAACTGCATGCACCTGTTGATTGAACTGACTGCTGTGACACATTTTAGCAAAATTCCCAGTCTTTTTGCAATGATTGCACTAAGCTACTTTTGCCGGACATCCTGTGCAGCTTGCAAGGTGTTGTGGGGATTAACAGTGAAAGAGTGCTTTTACTACATTTTGAATTTGCTGATTCAGTGGTTTTCCATTAGCTTTCCTCTTGGAATCATTTGTCTGCAGCAATAATGAACTTTTCTGCAAAGGAGTCACAGCCTGGATTGTGCCTCCTGTATCCATGCTCATTATTTTCGCTTCAGCTGTAGCTGACTCAATCTGAGTAGCAATGGTTATTGCTTTTTCTAGTGTAAGTTGTGGTTCTAGAAGTTCTTTTACACAAAGCATGGTTGTTTTCTCAATGAGCTGGTCTCTAATCATCTCATCTGCCATATTCCCAAAGTCACAAGTTACAATCAGACTCCTCAGGTAAGCAATATACTGCATTATAGTCTCCCCTGTTTTCTGCTCACGCTGGTGAAATCTGTAGCGATTAGCTACTACATTCACTTTTGGCACAAAAAAGTTCTTTAATGCTGTCTCATTTATCATCTGGAAGGGGGAAAAAGTGTAAAATATATGCTGCCCTTCTGCTCCAAGGCAGTGGATTAGCAGAGCACGCTTTCTGACTTCAGAAATCTCTGTAGCACTGATTGCAAGCAGATAAGTCTCAAACATATGGATCCAGGCAGTAAAAGCAATTGGAGGCTCACCTGGGCTTTGCAGAAAGAGTGCAGGTGGGTTCAGAGGCAGAAGATCCCTCCTCATAGCCAAAGTGTTGTAACACCCAGGCAAGGTACTAACAAACTTCAACAGGACTTTATTTTTAAAGTGGAAACCTCTTTATCAAGCTGCTGCTGCACCCTCGGTAGCTCTCACTCAGCCTCCTCAGCTCCCCCCCCCCCCCCGCTTCCTGTCCTTTCAGACTCCCAACAGCCAGTGCTCCCCGTTCTAATAATTACAACATGTAAACACCAGGGGTGGGTGGTGGTGGAAATAGATCGTGACAAGGAGCTTGGAGAGTGTTTGGGGAAAGTGCTTAGAAGCTGGTAAGAGAGGAGGGGGTTGAAGAAAAAAGAAAATGGGAGTTGGGATAGGCAAGGAGATTGGGTGCCACAGAGATTGGAGCCAAGAAGCTTGGGAGCCAGGGAGGGTGAAACTGAGATCACATCAGGAATAGAAGGTAGATGGGGACCAGCTGGGCAAGTAGACTGTGACTGGGAATGAGCAGGGGGAGTTGGGCTAGGGGGGAAGGGAAACAGGTGTGTTGAGGAGCCAGGATGTGGGGGGAGAACTGGAAGTGGCTGGGTAAGGAGACAGATTTGGGATTAGAAGCCTGAAGAGCAGAGACTGGGACTGGTAGGGTAAGAAGATGAGACTGGGATAAGGATCCCAGGGTAGGGAAGAGACAGGACTGAGACATAGACAGGTTAGAGACAGGACAGAAGGAGTCAAGCTTAGGGGGAATGGGTCAATGGGTCTGTGACCACTAGTACACACTGCCCTCCAGAACAAGTCACCATTCCTCACCATCTCGCAATTCCTGCATCTGATCTTTCCTTTGCTCTCAGCAAAAATCCACTGGCAGAGTTTGTGTCCCATCTCCCTTTCGTGCTAGCGCATATAGAGACTGAAAACCTACAACTGCTATCAGTTGCTCCGTTAGTTCAAGAGGCAGAGGTCTGTGCGGCGAATTTACAGGTTTCAACCCTGATGATGACCGAGCAGTATAATGGGTCATTATATGTGGAGGTCAGTATAATGCCACATGATGGAATTTCTGTTTTAGAAATGAGACCTATTCCAAAAAAAGCTGATTTCAAAGAATATTAAGGTTGCAAAGCCAGACATTCAAAAGTTAGGAAATGCCAAAATTAAAATTGCCTGTGCAAACTTAATGTGTATGCATTATGATACAGTCTTTAATTACATGGCCACATGCCACTTTTTTTCAACAGGATCTCAGTTTCCAAACTTCAGAATGGGATAATACCATCTATTCTTGCTTGACTTCACAATCTTAGCATTCTTTTAATATAGTGTTTTTGGATATAATAGTATGGAGAATTCCACACCCCAGCCTAAAATATTCTATATGGTTAGACAAGAAAACTGTAGGGCTCAGTTCTGACACCCTTACTCACGTTGAGTAGTACCTTACTCTGTAAGTTGTCTCCTTGTAATCAAGTGGGCTATTTACATAGTAAGGTACTCAATGTAAATAAAGATGGCAGAATCAGACCATAGTTAAGATTATTTAAGGAAATATACATTATAATTGTTAGAATACTAAATTAATCTAAAAAGTACATTTACAAAGTTCCACACTTACTACTGATAACTCACTATCTAATGTACTAGAGAATATATATATACACATTCTCTATGAACATAACTGTACTTTAAAATAGGGAACAAAACAAAAATGTTAATCTGCCATAGTGTATTTTATTATTTATACGGTGGCTTAGTACACGGGCATGTCTAGAACAGTCACTACAGAACTTCTTCATTCCATAATGTTATGTTCAAAGTAACATCTGCAGACATGGAAAATTCTGACTAGCTTACATTTGGAGGGTGAGGTCCTGATAATGCAAAAAGACATACTCACCTGCTCATCATTAGACACTTTGATTAGTATTGGGAGTTTTCAGACATTGAAAACTCCATAAGAATAAGAGTGCAGAACTAATAATGTTGGTGAAAAAATAATTAGGAACTCCAAAAAGGTTAAGTAGGCTTATGCATAGATTTTCACTGAGGATAAATGTGCAAACTAATTATGAAACCTTTAGAATGAGCCATATTTTGAGTTAGAATAGTTTTTGAAAAGAGGAAAACCACTAATTATTCCAAATTGAAGCTGGCTTGTCTGATTAATTTCAAATGGCACATAATATGCTTCCGAAGCATAAGACTAAGAATCCAAGAACTAAAAGAAGCTTTTAAACAAACTAACCAATCTCCATGGAGAGAGAAAATGAAATCGGAGGGGGAGAGAATTAAATACACATACAGACACACGCACCCCACATCAGGAGGTGAGGTTGCCAGTGTAGGCATTGCCACTGCTGTTGTGTCTGTGCCACTCTATCTCTGTACTTGCAGATCCTGTGCCCCTGTCTTTAACCACCCTCGTGCTGTTGTACAGAGGATCAGCATGGAGATCCACTGCGTGGTATTCAGAGAGACACAGAAACACCCAGTATTTGTAAAGCTACACTGTCCATGTCTGCTCTACTCTCTGTCCATCTGGAATTTACTGCAGAATTTAAGTGATGCAGGACCTTAAACCAGCCCTCCAGACCCATGGTGAACATCATCTTTTAAGCCAGTCTTGCAGTTTATCAAACCCACAATACAAACCAACTGAATAGGGCATAAATCTCCTTAGTATCTAAATAGTGGTGTTTGTCACTTAAAGATGAAACCTAGCTATTTAATTGGGGGGTGGCGGGGAAAAGAGGAGCTGTCAATATCCTTATAATATAAGGATGGGCAGAAATGGGAGCAGATTCAGATTTTTAAAATAAGTTATTTGAGCTCAATTTGATTGATAATCAGTCAGCCATGCTAGGGTCAATGCATGAAAAATTTGCACTTCTAACTCTTGCAGTAGAATGTAATGATCAAATGTATCAATAACATTACATAAATCAGTAAAGATTGCTCCCAATAAGCCTCTTCAGATAAAAAGAAATATCCACCATCCACGTTTTCTATCCAACATGTGCACAAGATTTTACTGAGCAACAGCCTGATCTTACTGGTGTGGCCCTTCTCTTTCCTCTGTCGTCATACCCATTACCTTGTCACTCCCCTTTGTCAAGTCATATTT
Organism: Dermochelys coriacea; assembly: GCF_009764565.3. NCBI lineage: Eukaryota > Metazoa > Chordata > Testudines > Dermochelyidae > Dermochelys > Dermochelys coriacea. The sequence goes on along the minus strand of NC_050071.1, from coordinate 72,035,752 downwards.
AAAATTAGATTGCAAGTTCCTTGCATATTTTTTCTGCACTGTAAGATCCCTAGCATGCTTATGGGTGTGTTGTAAAATTAACAGTAACAAGATGATAGAAGGTGCTATAACAAAACGCCAAAAAATTTACAATCTTCATTGGAACAGCAATGGACTTGGTGACTTATCAGGTCTTCATAGAATCATAGACTTTAAGGTCAGAAGTCTAGTCTGACCTCCTGCACAACTCAGGCCACAGAATCTCACCCACCCACTCCTGTAACAAACCCCTAACTTATGTCTGAGCTACTGAAGTCCTCAAATCATGGTTTAAAGACTTCAAGGTGCAGAGAATCCTCCAGCAAGTGACCCGTGCCACACGCTGCAGAGAAAGGGGAAAAAAACCCCAGGGCCTCTGCCAATCTGCCCTGGAAGAAAATTCGATGGCAATCAGCTAAATCCTGAGCATGTGGGCAAGACTCACCAGCCAGCCATCCAGGAAAGAATTCTCTGTAGTAACTCAGATTCCACCCCATCTAACATCCCATCACAGGCCATTGGTTATATCTACTGCTAATAGTCGAAGATCAATTAATTGCCATAATTAGGCTATCCCATTGTATCATCTCCTCCATAAACTTATCAGGCTGAGTCTTGAAGCCAGATGTGCCTTTTGCCCCCACTGCTTCCCTTGGAAGGCTGTTCTAGAACTTCACTCCTCTGGTGGTTAGAAACCTTCGCCTAATTTCAAGTCTAAACTTCCTGATGGTCAGTTTATATCCATTTGTTCTTGTGTCCACATTGGTACTGAGCTTAAATAATTCTTCTCCCTCCATGGTATTTATCCCTCTGATATATTTATAGAGAGCAATCATATGTCCTCTCAGCCTTCTTTTGGTTAGGCTAAACAAGCCAAGCTCTTTGAGTCTCATAGAATATCAGGGTTGGAAGGGACCTCAGGAGGTCATCTAGTCCAACCCCCTGCTCAAAGCAGGATCAACACCAACTAAACCATCCCAGCCAGGGCTTTGTCAAGCCTGACCTTAAAAACTTCTAAGGAAGGAGATTCCACCACCTCCCTAGGTAACGCATTCCAGTGCTTCACCACCCTCCTAGTGAAAAAGTTTTTCCTAATATCCAACCTAAACCTCCCCCAACTTGAGACCATTACTCCTCGTTCTATCATCTGCTATCACCGAGAACAGTCTAGATCCATCCTCTTTGGAACCCCCTTTCAGGTAGTTGAAAGCAGCTATCAAATCCCCCCTCATTCTTCTCTTCTGCAGACTAAACAATCCCAGTTCCTTCAGCCTCTCCTCATAAATCATGTGTTCCAGTCCCCTAATCATTTTTGTTGCCCTCTGCTGGACGTTTTCTAAATTTTTCCACATCCTTCTGGTAGTGTGGTGCCCAAAATTGGACACAGTACTCCAGATGAGGCCTCATCAATGTCAAATAGAGGGGAACAATCACGTCCCTCGATCTGCTGGCAATGCCCCTCCTTATACATCCCAAAATGCCACTGGCCTTCTTGGCAATAAGGGCACACTGATGTCTCATATCCAGCTTCTCATCCACTGTAAGGATCCCTAGGTCCTTTTCTGCAGAACTGCTGTCCAGCCATTCAATCCCTAGTCTGTAGCGGTGCATGGGATTCTTCCGTCCTAAGTGCAGGTCTCTGCACTTGTCCTTGTTGAAACTCATCAGATTCTATCTATCTATCTCAAACTTCTATTATTCATTCAAATTCAGCATTTTATGAAGTATAGCATGTGTTTGGGATGCTGTCCGCAGTAGGTAATTAGGTTTTTAACTTATTTGACTATGATAGATATACAATACAGTTTATTGTGGATAGTGAGACATTTTTAAAATGCGACCTGAGTATAATCAGTGATCTTCACAGTACCTGAAATTGTATTCTGGTGGGATCCTAAAAGCAGGCATGTTTTTGTGACGACAAATGATTCACTCTAGTGTAGTCTATGTTATTGCCATTTTTCTAAATTCTGGAGCCAATATGACAAAACTGATGATTAAAACGTTATACTGACCATGTAAACAAATGTTTTGGACTGAATTCTTCTATATCTTTCCTGCAGGAAAATGGTGGTTTCTTGACAATGGGCTACTGAACATTACCAGCGTGTCTTTTGACGACAGAGGTAAATACACATGTGTTGCTTCTAACATCTATGGCACTGTGAATAATACTGTGACTCTGAGGGTCGTCTTTACCTCCGGAGATATGGGGATCTATTACATGATTGTCTGCCTCGTAGCTTTTACCATTGTTATGATCTTGAACATTACCAGGCTGTGTATGATGAGCAGCCATCTGAAGAAAACTGAGAAAGCAATCAATGAGTTTTTCAGAACAGAAGGAGCAGAGAAACTACAAAAAGCCTTTGAGATTGCTAAGCGTATCCCAATCATCACCTCAGCCAAAACTCTTGAGCTTGCCAAAGTAACCCAGTTCAAGACCATGGAATTTGCTCGCTACATTGAGGAACTTGCCCGAAGTGTTCCTCTGCCACCTCTCATCATGAACTGCAGGACTATAATGGAAGAAATCATGGAGGTGGTTGGCTTGGAAGAACAGGGACAGAACTTTGTACAGCAAGCAGCAGAAGGCCAGGAGCCTACTGATGGAGAGGATATGTTTATGATCCCTAATGCACTAAAGCGCAGCGACTCTCTCACAGCTGACTCAGAAGCATCATCACTGCATGAACAACCACAGCAGATTGCGATAAAAGTGTCAGTTCATCAGCTGTCAAAAAAGGACTGTATAGATGACCAGTCACAAGACTGTGTGCAGTTAGAAATTAAGGAAGAAGAGATTCCTCAAACACCAGCATGTCCTACTGACCCAATTCCTGAGCCTTCTACTGAACTAAACTCCAATGATATAGCATTGGCAACTGACAAAAATACATGTTTTATTTATGAAAGCCATGTATGATAATTATTCTGTTAATCTATGCATAGCAAGAAAAATCAGGTGGAGCTCCTTTAAAAATAGATATTGTACTTGCCGCTAAGCCTTACCTGGAGACTATCATAGAAAAAGCATGCATGTGGATTATTTGATATTTTCTTCTGAGTGAGTTAATTTTACTATGATGTATGACAGAGTAATTACTATTATATTAATACTAATTGCTCTTTTTGGTTTAGGATTTTTTTTCAGAAACATTTACCTCAGCAATTTCTAGGTTGTCATCATCTTCAGTGACCTCCTGGAAGTCATTTGTAGTGCTAAAGACACTTAGACTTACTAAACATAAAGCTGTTCTTCATTTTTCTCCTTCTGTTTCCTCCCTTCCATCTGCTGCATTTTTGTGAAACTGTTCCCAAGAATTTGAAACATTGCCCAGGAGGCAGGATTTCAGTAGCCAAATAAAATCCTAGTTAGATCCCATTTACCAAGCATCTTTGCCAAGCTGCATTGTGAATTAAAGAAGGTTAAATGTGTCTTTCATTTGAGACCATTTTATTTATGTTTAGACAGTGAGGAAATAGGTTTCCCTACCCCTTAGACTGAAGAAGCCAATAAGCGTTCATTCACACAGATGATATACAGTGTATTTGTTTCTACAGAAGATAAAGCACTTTATTTCTGCCAGAAGGCTATACTACAAATACTGAGTTTTTTTCATATATTTAAACATCTGTTGATTTTACCAGAAGTTTATATTGAGAAGGACTGTGGGTGTCCGAAATGTATTGTCTTGTTTTTCTTATATGGTAGAAGTAAATGGAACTAGGTGATTTTATATAACCTGTCAGGAGTATAGATTCAGTAAAAGTATTGTACACTCCAGTATTTTTTTTGGAGGTGAGGCTAAAGTAGTAAAAGATCCTTGTTTATCAGGATTTCCTTTTTAGCAATGTAGTTTCCTGATGAACACACACAAGTGCATCCATAATCATAATCTTTTTAATCTGGCTATGAGTCAAAAAATTAGTCGAATACTTGCTATTAGGTCATAATGGTTGCCTCAGTGCATAAAAATGGACAGTGATCACAAATTATATTACGATAGTACAGTTGATTTCCTATTTTAAAAATCCTCATCAAATTGAGATCTCCTGGAGCCAGGGGGTTAACTGATGTAAGCAAATATGACTCCATCTTTATATAGCTTTCATAATCATGGCAAGTGGGGCATATGTCTGTCATTGGAGATTTTTAGAGCAGGTTAGCCCAACACCTGTCCAGGATGGTCTAGATAAGACTTAGTCCTTCCTTAGTGCGGAGGACTGGACTAGTAGACCTCTTGAAGTCTCTTCCAGTCCTACGATTCTATAATATTAGGATCATGGAGTTATGATAGGATATTAATGAACTGCAGGGGTGGGGGAGGGAAGGGGGTAGTATCTATTTCAGAAGTACTGTAATATTATGCACTACTGGATGAGCATGGAAAGAGATCACTTACAAGAGGGAGTTTGTGCATGATGAACCGTAGGTTATTTAATCATCTGATACACATTTCACTTGGAACTGCTGAGCAGACTGTGGTCTTTAAACTTTGGAGAAGGGCTCCATGCATTAGATCAAGAGTGTCTTAATCCAGAGTGTTGTGGAGAGAGAATTCATTTAGACTGCTGAGAAACTGGTGAGCACAAGCCACCCAGACATTTCTCAACAGCTAGTACAACTTTGAGCAGTGCTGATGTTTGGCTTGGAGAAAATCAGATATGTTCATTGCATAAATAGTTGGGGGCAAACAAGGTCACTGAAACTGCAGCCATCAGAAATGGCTAACAATGGTGGTGGTGGCCCTGAATGGAGTGTGGAGTCTCCTCAGGACCCAGTTCAGTTACAAAATCGACTGAGATACACTGAGCTAGCTAAGATGTGCACCCTCCCCCATCTGTAAAATATGGAAAATGTCCCTTTCATTTCTACGGCCAATGAGTATGAAGCAAAAAAAAGAGGCCCAATTGCACTAATTTTTTTTTAGGGTGCAATCAACAGTATGTGCAAGTTATAGCCATTTAGATGCCTAGCTACTTGATTGCACCCAGTAGTCAGGAAATTTGACATCTAAATGTGCACTTTCACAAACAGAAATATGCCGGGGCAAGGCCTCTTTAAAATTTGGCCCCAAATGTATAATTAGTTGCAGTTACGTGAAACAAATCTAGACCACACTGTGCAGAAGAGGAGACAGGAGCGTGTTAGAAAGATGTTTATTGTGACCTGTGAGAGTGAAAGTGCTCACCAACTGAAACACACTGTAAGCTGTTCAGTCTGAAGTACATTTTTGTTTTATGTTCTTATCCCTTTTGCTTTAAATCACTTATTTGCTCTTGGTTAACAAAAAGGATATTTTACATAAAGCAAGGCTGGAAGTGTGCACTGAGTTCTTTTAATTTGTCTTAATTATTTATACTAAAGAGACATATTGATATTCCTAATTGTTTAATGTTTAGAAAAATTGGTTTCATACTATAAAGTGACTTACCTGTTGCTCAGTGAAAGTAATTTTCTCATGAAGAGCCACACTGTTCTTCAAAGCAGAATGCTATACATTTAGGAAGAGATTACTCCTCGAGTTTGTGAGCAACTCTGGACTGCGAGTATGTCATCTCTTGAGTTCTTTCGGGCCCCAAAAAGCGGCTTAGGTTCTTAAGCCCCCAGTTTTAAGCACCACTGCCATCTACAAAATCCCCTCTCAGCTGCCACCGAACCCTGGAGGCAAAGAGATTAAAAAAAAATCAATATTTTGAAACCAAAAAAATCAAACTTATTTAAATTAGATATTTTTTATTTAAATTAAATTCAGATTTATTTTTTTAAACTAAACCTATTTAAAAATAAATTTGAAAGTGACAACCTATGTTGAGGGCTAAAATTATTATAAGCTATTAAAACCATTTAAATATAAAAATATTAAGTATTACATGTTTGCTGCCAAATTTTCAAGAAAAGCATAGCCAGTAACTTCCACCAGTTCGTGGGTAAGCCCCTGAAACCAGAGTTTGTTAAAATACTAAACCAGCTTCTGACAGCAGTAGCCTCTTCTGCAGTTGCAGAGAGAATATTTTCCTCATTTCAGTTTATTCAGCTAGTTAAATTCAATGACTAGTTCATTCAAAGTTAAGAAACCAATTGGGAGTTGAAAAAGCTGGAACGCTTGTTTACCCTCTCCTACTCGAAGAATAAAAATTAGGTGTGAGAGAATGAGATCTACTAGTTCTAAAATTTCAAAGGCCATGGTGACTAGAAACAATCAGTTCAGTTCATTAACTATAAGATAGTAGTTAAAGATATCCTTTCTTTAATAAATCAGTTTTAAATGCAAAACATGTTTTGATAAAAAAAATTTCTTGTGTATTCAGCAATCATAAGGTAGTTTTATTTAATAAAAAAGTTAAAATGCTGTTTTAGTTCAAATTTAATTAAAAATGCATTTCCATCCAAAGAAAGCTTAATACACATCACAAGTTGAAAAAAAAAAATCTGGTAAATAAGAGATGAATCTTTCACCATTTTCTAACATGATAAAATATTTAAAAATTAAGAATCTGAATATATGTAAACTAAACTATATACTTGTTTAAATAAATATGTATAGCTATATACATCCTACTGATTAGTAAAAAGAAGCACAAAAGATTATATTTAATTACAAATAACGTATTTTAATAGTACTAAATAATGAGAATCACCCTTTCTTTAGGAAAATAATTAAAAAGTACAAATGCAAAACACGATTTACATTAATTATTTAAATCAAGGTTTTCTGCTTGGTGATTTAAACCATGATTAAAATTGGCGATATAAATCACTTTGATTCAAATCAATCCACCTTGCCTGTAGACGCCCAAAGTCCTAATGTAAAAGTTCCTTAAGATCCTGAGGGCTTGTGTATACTGCATGCTAAATCGGCACTGCTGTGATCAAAGCAGCAGCATCAATTTAGTGGGTCTGGTGAAGATGCGATGAGTCGCTGGCAGAGCGCTCTCCTGTTGACTTAATACTCTACCCTCCCTGAGAAGCGCAATGTAACTTGCATTGACTTCAGCAGCAGTGTAGACCAGGCCTAAATTTCTGCCTCTGGGCATGTGCACTGCAGGCATCCAGACACCCATCTCACTCCTAAGCCCCAGTGTAATCCTCAAACTAGATGGCGATGGGCAGAGCAATGCCTATTCTATTTCAATTCCCCCCTGTGTCTGATGAGGAGAGGGGGTTTGAACAGGGGTTTCCCATCTCAGTGGGCTATGGGATATTCCAATGCGAGTCTCAATCTCTTGTTGATGCTGTTCCACTTTGTATTAAATATTAATTAGGCCACCGGGGGAGGAAATTACTCTATAGCCCAGTTATCAGGGCATTCATGACAGAGGGAGGAGACCCCTATTCAAATCCCTTTTCCTTCTTGGAAAGCAGTGGGAATTGACCCTGGTCTCCCACATCTTACCCTAACCACTGCTGGCCTAACGGTTATGATGGAGGCCACCTCCTCCTCTCCCCCCAGTTGTTTTGTTTGGAGCTAGGCAGCAGACATTCTTGAAAGAAACAGTTTAGGCACCTAAGCCACCTTCCTCTGAGAGGTTCCCAGTTGTGGCTTGTGAGCTGAGATAGCTTAAACTTGGACTGGAGAGAGGCGCCTATGCCCAACTCATGAAGTTCAACATCTAAGACACCCATTAGAAGGGTGTATCTCCCATTGGCTAGCTTAGGCAGCTCACACCTAGCATGCTGGCTTTTGTGGATCCCATTCACAAGCACCTATATCCCCCATGCATTATATAGGGAGCCAAGACCCTGACTCACGCTTTGTGGATTCCAGTGATTTTTTAGGCACCTTAATGTTAGGCATTGTGATGCTTAAGTCCCTTGAGGATCCAGGCCACAGTGTCTAGCACAGTGGAGCTCTGATCCTGATTAAGGCCCCTATTCCCTCCTGCAATCTGTTCAATAATAATTATTACTAAATTATAATAGTATGAGGCCAAATAACCCCATGGTTTCCAGCAAAATTTCAAAATAAAATCTATACTTCAAGGAAATTTATATATTTTTCAAAGGGCTGGACCATTCAAAGTGAATAATGAAGTGCAGCCTTTAAAGTGCACAGTGAACCAATTTTTATCTAAAATTGCTTGGATCTGATGCTAAGACAGGCATAATAAATGAATTTCTGGCCCCATTTACATCAATAGGAGTTTTGACATTGGAGCTAGGATGTCACCTAATTAAACCTTAAAGTTCAGAGATGATGCTGGTTCAATCAATGTAATCTGAAGGCTCTCTTTCCCTATGCATAAAAATGTTTAAAAGGTAAATATAAACTTTTTGGGGCATCTAATAGTTTGGTCATAGTTAATGTGTTACTTGGTTGAATGAAAAAATAGTTTTATGTGGGAAAAAATGTAGGTTTGTAATAGTTCTGCTTTAAATATTTTCTCTCTATTTTCATATAGGTGGAGTAATCTTCACTATCTTTTTGGATCTATTGCGTTACACCTATAAGCATAATGTTTAGTAAATGCTTTTAAGCACTCATTTTGCAGTAGTGATGTGGCAAACAAAGTCTGAAGATCTCATTCTACCTCTTCCTCCTAGCCTATTTAATCATAATCTATCTCAAATAAACTGTTTCATAATATGATGAAAGAATAACATTTGGAAATAGCTAGTATAAATGTTTCGATGGAATCATAATTATATTTCTAGTATTTACATAACTTTAATTTATATCCAGGATAGGTTTCATCACACACCTTAGGCATTTAAGGGGAATAGGAGCGATACATTACCTATAATTTGGCCTAGGCACACCTTTTTACACTATTATTATTTGTTAAGCATCAGTGTGTTTAGTACCGTACAACACTCAAAATGCGGCAAGTCCCTGTTCAGACAAAATTATGTTCTAAACATATCATGCAGACTAATCCAATTTTAGAATGAAATAAGGGGATCTTGTGTTCTTAATGCAGCTACACCCTTCATGGTCATCCCTATATGTCAAGAACTGAAAGTATTGTAACATATAATCAGGGTTTCGTGACCAGCTTTGCGAAAGCAAGTTACCTACATACTGATTAAAAATAACTCGTTTTTAAAAAAGCAGTAATACCCAGTGGTGAATTCAGAGAGTTGGAAGTTGTTACTAACTCACTATTTAAGGCGTTGGTCTCCTTGGTATCGATCATACTTTATGGGACTGCTGAAACTTTCTTAGATGCAAAGAAAATGCTTGCTCTAAATTACAAGTTATATTTCAGTAATTCTGGAAGTTTTTATTTAATGTTACAAAATGTAAAAGACCTATGAATGTGTTCTGCTGATCAGAAGCATAGTTACTGTATTTTGCTTTTAAGAACTGTCAATTCTAAGATTTTCACAGCCGTAAATCACAAAGAGAAACAAGTTCATGCTAAAGTGGCAAAAAAATGTGATCTAGCTTGTAAATTGATCATTGTTTCAATAAAGAATTTTCACAGAGTATATTGAGTTTGTGTTTGCTGATGTGAAAGCTGCAGTGATTACTCAGAAAAATTATGGGACTGTTACAAAACAGCAGTATCTGAAGTTTGAAGTGACGCTGTGATGGGGTGAACCCCCATCATAGGCAAGAAAGAGTTCAAGGCTTATTAAGCACATTCACTCCACCTGGCCTGAGCCACAATTTGATAATTTCTTCTCAGCCAAAGAGGAAAGACTAAAGAAGGATCAGGTGATAACAGAAACCTGGACCTTATAAATAGGCCAAAAGAGTTCAGTCTGGGGGAGAAGTGCTGAACCAGACTAAACTCTACTTGACTCCTGTGCAGGTCCATAGCTTCAGAAGCTGTTGGAGTCTAGAAACTTCAGAAAGTCTTAGGTTGGGTTGGAAAGTGTTTGATAATCAGAGCTGGGCACATCAGTGGAACCCCAAGAAAGGGTTGAGCCCGGGACTCAGAAGATAGGCTGATTCTTTGGGACTTTGGACTATACAGTACTTGGACATTTTGTTATCCTGGAAGGAGTTTGGTGCTAGTTGCTTCTCAGATGGAGAGCTGAGTGGTGCGTAGAGGCCAGCTCGAGATGAAAACCCCTGCAACATTGCACCCTACCACAAGGGGCAATCTTGAGGTGCAAACTTGCCATTACAGACCTGTAAAAGCGGCAAAGAGTCCTGTGGCACCTTATAGACAAACAGACCCTATTGGAGCATAAGCTTTCATGGGTGAATACCCACTTCGTCGGATGCATGTAGTGGAAATTTCCAGAGGCAAGTATAAATATGCAAGCAAGAATCAGGCTAGGGATAACGAGGTTAGTTCAATCAGGGAGGATGAGGCCCTCTTCTAGCCGTTGAGGTGTAAACACCAAGGGAGGAGAAACTGCTTTTGTAATTGGTTCACAATCTTTGTTTAATCCTGAACTGATGGCATCAAATTTGCAAATGAACTGAAGTTCAGCAGTTTCTCTTTGAAGTCTGGACCTGAAGTTTTTTTGCTGCAGGATGGCTACCTTTAAACCCTACTATTGTAGTTTTGAGAAGGCTTGGTAAAGATCTTGTAGGTGTTGGTCTCTGTCTGAGGGGTTGGAGCAAATGTGGTTGAACCTCAGCACTTGGGTGTAGACAATGGATCTTGTGGTCTGTCTGGGATTGAAGCTGGAAGCATGAAGGTAGGCATAGCGGTTGGTGGGTTTTCAGTTTAGGGTGGTATTAACGTGACTGTCACTTATTTGCACTGTGGTGTCTAGGAAGTGGACCTCCCGTGTAGATTGGTCCAGGCTGAGGCTGATGGTGGGTTGGAAGCTATTGAAATCGTGGTGGAATTTTTCCAGGGTTTCCTTCCCATGGGTCCTCAGACAGAGGCCAACACCTACAAGATCTTCTCCAAGCCTTCTCAAAACTACAATACCCACACGAGGAAATAAGGAAAAGATCAACAGAGCCAGATGTGTACCAGAAGCTTCCTGCTGCAAGACAAGCCCAAGAAAGAAACCAATAGAACTCCCCTGGCCATCACAGAGTCCTCAGCTAAAACCTCTCCAATGCATCATCAGTGATCTACAACCCATCCTGGACAACGTTCCCCCACTTTCACAGGCCTTGGGAGGCAGGCCAGTCCTCACTCACAGACAACCCACCAACCTGAAGCATATTCTCACTAGCAACTACACACCACACCATAGTAACTCTAACTCAGGAATCAATCCGTGCAACAAACCTCGCTGCCAACTCTGCCCACATATCTAAACCAGCGACACCATAACAGGACCTAACCAGATCAGCCACACCATCACCAGTTCATTCACCTGCATGTCCACCAATGTAATCTACGCCATCACATGCCAGCAACGCCCCTCTGCTGTGTACATCGGCCAAACTGAACAGTCCCTACGTAAAAGGATAAATGGACACAAATCAGATATTAGGAATGGCAATATACAAAAACTTATAGGAGAATGCTTCAATCTCCCTGGACACACAGTAGCAGGGTTTAAAGGTAGCCATCCTGCAGCAAAAAAAACTTCAGGTCCAGACTTCAAAGAGAAACTGCTGAGCTTCAGTTCATTTGCAAATTTGACACCATCAGCTCAGGATTAAACAAAGACTGTGAATGGCTAGCCAACTACAAAAGCAGTTTCTTCTCCCTTGGTGTTCACACCTCAACTGCTAGAAGAGAATCTCATCCTCCCTGATTGAACTAACCTCATTATCCCGCGCCTGATTCTTGCTTGCATATTTGTACCTGCCTCTGGAAATTTCCACTACATGCATCTGACAAAGCGGGTATTCACCCACAAAAGCTTATGCTCCAATACGTCTGTTAGTCTATAAGGTGCCACAAGACTCTTTGCCGCTTTTACAGATCCAGACTAACACAACTACCCTTCTGATACATTACAGACCTACATCTTTAACCGTACACCTGCTAACATCTGAAACCCATAAACTGGGATAGTAGGTATTGTAGACCAGCTGTTCATCTGAAGGGAAGAAAAAGTTGATTTTTCCTTAATAAAACTTCAGGGTGCAATTTGCAAAAGCTCCCAGTACTGGCCTAACTGCATCTCTTACTGAAGTCAACAGTTAAACTCTAACTGACATCAGCATAAGCAGACCTGAGCGTTTTTTAAAAACTGCCTTCAAGTAGTGCCTTTATGAGATCTGTGCCATTGAAATATTTGTAAGGCTTATATTAACCAAAGAGGAAGCACATCATTTTTTTTTTAAAACAGGCCTGCATGACACAAAATAGCTATGAGCAAATTTTGCAAAATAATTTGTAAATTACCTTATTAGGCAGTGTCACTCTGTCTGTTGTGGCACATGACCATGAGTGCCTACCTCAGACAAGACTCTAAAGCAGGGCTGACACCACCAACTGGCAGTGTATTCTATAATTAGGTTTCACCAGTAATAAATGTGAACTCCTGAATCACTATAACAGTCTT